>NC_092816.1:127197699-127518199 GCF_023375885.2 Dermacentor andersoni
ACACATGCCTCCTTGGCATATTGAAATAAATGAGCCCTTTGTCGTGGAAAAGAAATAAAATTCTGGCTCAAATGCCTCAAACGCTATATTACATGATAACTTTGAACATATTGCAGCTGTTCAGTATGCCTTGTATGCCACTTCACAAAATACATTCTGGATGTTGCAACTGAAGCACAGCGTTTTTCAAGGTTGGCCATTCATTCCAATTTAGTAAATCAGACTGCTGTGTGTATTTTTGCCAGGTGTAGTTCACTGATGCATTTGACGTTAATATCTATGATAATGGCGAAACTTTCGCTCTTGGTGTTTCGCTCACTGTGGTGCTATGTGCTCAGCATTTTTTTAGTTGTTTAAGGTATTGCAGTTCATTATAACATCAAATGGTGGCTGAGAGCTGCTGAATAACTACACATTTGTTGCCCACACAAACTAAAATATTATGTTGCAAGCTTCCATCATAGCGCAGAGGTGGTTATTTGACTGCCCAGGCAGAGGTCACCGCACTTGCTGCAAAGGGTCTGTTTGAGTACCAACAGGTAGTTTCACCAACTCTTGCCATGATAGTCATGTACACCACCATTGTCATCAGATGCCTACGCTAGGAAGGGTCATTGTTGCCATTGCAAAGGGGTTCCAGTGACTACCAGGAGGTACTTGCATGGACCACTGAGGTAGTCGCATCAACTCCTGCTCTGGAAGTAGCACACACACCTCAGTACTCTTTGAAAAAGAGTCACCGGTACTATGAAGGAGTCGCCGGTACTGTGATTCCAAGAGAGTCCATGTTACCACCCAAAAGGTTATCCTATGTGCAACGAGCAGATGCATCTCGAAAAGAGTTGGTAGAGACTCTTCTTTTTAAGAAAAAAGAAGTGTACTGATGCCAAGCTAGTGCGGAGGATCGACTGTGCTCCATTCATCGGGATGGCCACACCGTGATCCTGTGATCATCGGACTGCCTCTGTGACCACTGACTTCAGACATTGTTTTTGCATGTGCTGCAGTGTTTCATTGAACCCTTAGCGTTTCTATGTGTGGTTGGTAATTCCTCTTTATCAGTGCTCTGATTGCGAAAAGTAAGAGCGTAGCATACAAATAGTTTTAGGATTAGTAGACTCAGACAACGTGGCAGACAAGAGCAAAATGTACGAACAGCGCTTCAGAGACTGCTGAGTTAAAGAGGATAAATACAAGGAGTGGCTCATGGCGATATCAAGGTGTTCTTGCAAATTTCGAAAATGTACTATCGAGGCAAAGAAAGCGAGCATTGATAAGCACACCACTCGAAGGACTTCAGCAGCTTGCTGCTATAAGTGATGTCATGCCACGTGTAACACCCAAGTCTTGTGCTGCAAGCAGAACCCACCCTTGCTCTTTTTGCTGCTGAACATTGTGCGATGAACACCGTCGACAACTTGGGAAAAGCTTGCAAGCCGATTTTTCAAGATCGTCCAGGTCATGTCTAAGATCAAGAACGTCTTTGGACTGCGTTTTCAAAACTGCTGTGGGAAGATATTGCCGAACAAAAATACAGCGTTCTGAACGACGAGTCTACCAATATTAGTGTCGTCAAGGTCCTCGGCATTATCATGCGGTGTACAGGAGAAAATTTGCTACTGACAACTTTTGATCTGTAGCAAGTAGAAACAGCACCGTAACTATTCAACATGTCTTGTTTACATGTCAATAACCATTCAGAGCTGAATAAGGGCGTAGATCCACTCTTTCCAAGGTCTTCAGCTTTAAAGGCACCAGAATAAAGACCAATGAACCTTTATGGGAAAATTGCAAAACATAGCTCGACTCACATATAGTTGACACAGAGGCTCCAGATCGAAAGTGGTTGCCGCATTCACTTGTACGCCCTTTGAGGCTGCTAGCTAATTGAAATGACAGCCATGTTCCAACTCACGGCATCCAGATAATTCAAGATGGCAAACTGCTGAATAAGTAAATGCAGCAATTGTGGTATCATCAGGCAAGAAGTTTTTATCACGTGAGTTCAAACAGCAAGGCGGCGAGCCCCAGTTTACAGCTACAAGCATAATAAGTGCAATAAAACATTGTTGCGATGGAGTCTGCAGCACTACGCCGACTCCGGACAAATACAAACACAAACTTACACAGGCTACATGTATTCTATTCCACAGCATAGAGATATATGCCCATGATGTGGGACCACACCAACTCTGTTCCACATCATGTGGAGTGTACATTACACAATGAAGAACACAAAGGAACAATGGGAGGCACTGCTGCCCAGCTCGGCCCATGACAACCAGCTTAGGCTTGTCCAAAGGGCAGAGAGGATGGCAAGGGCTAGTGGCGCCTTGGACTAGGGGTCCTGAGCCTTTGCGATGCCCTGCCTTTAGGAGCAACAGAATTTCCATGTGTGCAAATAAAGTTTATTCTCTCTCTTGTGTATGCGGCACCTGCTTCTGAGGCTTGCGACAAGATCTCCGCTTGTAAAGTGCACTCAGGGTATTCAAAGTCTACAGTGAAATCCATTGCTGTAAAAGATAACATGCTTCCACAAACTGGAAAGTGCAGTGTGGGGAACCCAACTGGAATAGCAATGCATTTCACAGCATATTTTCTGTTCCTAATGCTCAAAACTAGCCCTACACACACACAATTCATAACAAAAGGGTATTTTGTGAATAGTGGCCGATTTCATTTCTGCAGTTGCAACACATGCTATAAAGAAACGAGATTAAATTGGGATTTATGTGGCAAAACTATGATGTGACGAGGCATGCCATAGTGGGGGGACTGGATTAATTTTGACCACCTGAGATCCTTTAATGTGCATTTAAATCTAACTACCAGAGCATTTTTGCATTTCGCTGACATCGAAATGTGGCTCCGGTGGCTGGGATTGAACCGCAGAGCTCGAGCTCGGCAAGGCAATGCCATTGCCACTAAGCTACCATGACGGGTCCCTGCAGAAAATAAATTTCAAAAGTTAAAAAATGGTAACCAATATTCCTATTGACATGATGGTGTTCTGAAACTGATTTATCATGTGCTAAAGTGAAAAATAATATGACAGTGGCCGTTTTTAATATAGTTCACCACATAATTTTTGTTTTTGATAGCATTGCGGAGCATCCTATCTTCTAAAAAAATATTGAGGTGGCTGGTACTTGCAATTCACAAAGTCTGAAATTTAAAAGTTTCAAGTTGAAATTCGGTAACAGCAAGGACACCACATTTGTAGACACAGCTAGACACAGACACAAGCGCGCCTACACAGCAGTGGTGATAAATTATGAGGGAAAATGCACGAGTGCTACAGTCAACACGCTACACGTAGAAACCACAGAGGAAATAGCTATAGCGTTAGCCATAGACGAGGCAACCTAAAGTTTGCCCGCGCGGCACCAGCGCCGAATGCTCCCCTAGCGGACTGATGGAAGTTTCGAGGGTCGTCGCTGCGCGAGCGTGCGCCCGTGATCTGTTCGGCGGGAGCGCTCGTGCTGGCTCGGGCGTGTTGTTTTTGCGATGGCGAGTGCGACCTCATAAGCAAGGAAAGGTGGCACGCAATACTGCTGTATTGTTGATTGCCATAACAGCCTCGAAAACACGAAAGGTCGAACGCCGCCTGTGAAATTCTACAGATTTCCGGGAAAGTGGTACGAGAAGGTCAGACGACAAGCATGGATAATTGCAGTGCGCCGAGTCAAGTAAGCACCATACTTTCGTATTCGCGTGCAATATCGTGGCTGCTCGATGAAACGGAATAGTGATATGCCTGTTTTTAGCGCCCAACCGTTTGTTTAGTCATGCCGCGTTGTTGAATTGTGTTGACATCCGCTGCTTGTTAGCGGTAAATGCATGCGTGTTGCGACGCTGAGCTTGACGACGCGAGCTCGATTCCCGGCCACAGCGGCCGCATTTCGATAGGGGCGAAGTGCAAGAACGCCCTTGTTACCGCGTGCTTTGATTTTTGTGCACGTTAAAGAACCCCCGGAGGTAATAAGTATTCCTGAGACTAACCATTACAGCATGCCTCATAATGATTTAGTGGTTTTGCATGGTTTTGGCAGTTAAAACCCCCGAATTTATTTGATTCTACTGTGCCTTCACTCGCAATCGGCATGGACGAGCTTTAGAGAATTATTTCCATTTTCCAAACGCTGCAACTTAATTTACTAGTTGTGCAGGTAACGAAAGGGGACGCGCGCTAGTTTTGTCTGATAGCAGACAGCATTTAATGCAAGCCGCGGTCGTCGCGTGCGTCGGTAAGCGGCAGATCGAAAAGCAGCCGATCGAGACGTGCGCGTTATGTTTGTTGTTTGGCCATGCTTTCTAAGTTCACAATATCCAAGCTTGCTTTAAGGCAATTACCACCTTGCACATTCTTGCTGATTCACTCTTCCTGCCAAAAACCTTCGTTTCCTGTAGTAGCCGGCCATCGGTGCAAGCTTACTTTAGCTGTTCGCCCGACGAGGCACTAGATTTGCTTTGGTGAGGCATGTATCTCTAATGCTTGCGCTCGTGCTGTTGGTCCTAAGGCCTGTTAACGTGGTCTGGGTTCATTTCGCGGAGCAGTCTGTACGAGCCGATCCTCATTAGCAGTGAAAACGCACCTTGCTGATTAATGCGATGAGTTGCAATGACTCCAACATCTGCATTGAATAAGGCATGATATACACTAAATATTTTTTGTAGCATGATTCAAAGCAATATGCGCCTATGTAGTATTTAAATTGTTAATTTTGAGCAGATGTGTGTTTTGGCTGTTGTGTTCTAGGATTTCGTGTATCCTGGGAAGGAAACTGCTTTAGTGTTCTGGTGAAGCAGCGTACTGACCAGGACAAGGCAGACACACACATCAATACAAGACACTCGCTGTGCTTGTGTCTCTCCTATTTGTACTGGTCAGTGCACTGCTTCACCAACACGGTATGATGATTAATCACCAACTCGCCCAACTTCCCACATTACTGCGTTAGCTTTATAATGCAGTTCTCTTCGTGCCACGCAGTGACGTTATTGGGGCAAGAAATAGGCATCACAAGTTACAGGCACTAGCATCTCCGAATCACCATGTATTAAAGGCATGTACAGTTTGCCAAAAACAGCTTAATTTGTGATTTGCCTGAACCTAAGCCTGAGAGTGTATAATGAGCTATAGGCTAGGCCACGTTGTTGAAGGTGGGAAGATGGTCTCTCTCGTTAGTAACGTTCCATGCTCATTTGTGCCTAATACATGTGTTCTTTCTGTGCTCGCAGTGCTGATGACACTCCCTGGGAGCCATCCAAAAGCATGCGAATTTACAAAAACAAGCAGGCTTTGCGAAGCAAAGACATCGATAACGCTTGCCGTTGTTCGCTGACAGCTCCGCGCAAATCAGAACGAACACAAACGTGTAATTTACTAATGCTCCAGCCAAGAAATTTAGCAGCAAAAGGGGGAAGCACAAAATGAGAGCAGCCGTGTGCGTGCACTCAGCCACCGAGGAAACTAACGGCAATCGTCACCGTCCCTCCACATCTCTGCAAGTATGCATGACCGCTTTGTGCCTGCATCATATAGAAATAAAGTGGCTAAACTTCTGAACTTGGTGTATACCTCTAAATCGACATCGTATACGATCTTGGACACCTGTGACACGCACTTGGCTTTCACTGTCACATCACCGTCCACGATTTGTTGAAAGCCGTACACGTGCGGAAGCAGACGCTCCCCTTTCGTGAGCTTGCCGCCACGAAAGAATCTGTCCGCGTTGGCAGCCTTCTTGAAACCGCATTGCAATCTCTGCGTCGCTGTTGCGCAAGCAGGCGATCTGCCGCCGTCGAAAACTGAGCACCGTGAGAACGAGCAGCGAAGAAACACGCGGGCGAACCGGTGTAAACAAAGCGGAGACCGCGCCACGGCACGACCGCGCTGCATCACGTTTCCACATTGGGGGCGCTGTCAGGAGGCGCAGTAGCGCCGCCTGGCCATGGTTTTCTCGTCTATAGCACAAACACAAGCGGCCATAATCATCAGCGATTCCCCAGACGGTGATACGAAACAACGGTCAAATCTCCCCAGAGGCACTACGACTCCTAAAATTAGGTAATAACCCCGACAAAAGTATTCATCTCATCTGGACACCCCCTCATACACTACCAGACAGGAGCAATGAGGTGGAGCACCACATGGCTCGAGAGCTTACGGACCGAGCCTTAGTTAGCCCCACCTCACCAACTACGGATGAGAGGGAGTGGGAAGATCGAATGACCAGATTTCACGAAATTACACAATACCATAGATTGCAGTGGCGCACACTCCCGCCGACGCATCCAAAATTAAGCAAAAATCAGTCTGTCGAATGGCGGCAGTTACAGACCAGATCCTATCCGAGCCCAGCTATCACGCACCTAATACGCCAAGATTTAAACACGACTGACAAGTGCAGACACTGCGACTCTAGAGCCACCATAGAGCATATCCTATGGGAATGTATGGGTATAATACACAATAACGGTGATGCAGCCTCAAACAGCGACAGCCTCCACACGCGCTGAGAGTCCGCGTTACTCAGCTCGGACCTGCAGCACTAACTCTGGGCTGTCCAGCAAGCCGAGGAAGCAGCCAAGGGCCAAAAACCCTTGGCCGAAACTTAGGTGGGGTCCAGGCCCACCCCACCAAATCGCAGGGCGCTCAATAAGGTTATTTTAATGAATGAAGTTGGCACTGTGTTCATATTTCTGGTAATGTTTCTTTATTAGAAATACATGTTAAAATAACATTGCTGTCTGTTAGAAGAAACATTATTACCAACATTTCCTATTTTTCAGTGAGTGGCTGTCACTGTGGATCTTGATTTCAGCATCTTGTATCTTAAGATACACGATACATCAACCTGATGCATCAAAAATACACACTAATACACGGCTTTCTGAATGTATCATGATACATATACAAGATACTCAAAGAGTATCTTAAGATAGTATCTAAGATACTGCCCAGCCCTGGCCTTGTTGAAAAAAAGCCAACTGCTGTCACACGGCTCATCAGCTGGAGACAAGGCATTGGGTCATCCCATCCTAGACTGGAAGTATATTGCCTCCTTTCCAAGCCAAAGGCCAAGCAGGTCAGCTTTAAAACAAGCTGTCAGATTTTACTACATAACTAATAGTTTAGCTAAATAACAGTGAACTCAGAACATTATAAAAAGCTGACCCCCAAAATGGCAGCATGCAAACCAAGCCAATAAGCAGATATGTTGACCACACTTGCATTCCTTCAAGTAAGCCAGATGTGAATGGTGGCCAAATCAGTGCAGTTCGTATTTAGACCTAGTCCCTTTTTCAAGTGCTTGTAGTGAATAGCAAGCAATGCAAATTCTTTTGTAGAATTTCAGCAGCTGCACTGCAGTTCCAAGGAAATTCAATCGTATGCAAAAGTGCAGAGCAATGCATGTAGTGCAGTGTCTGCTGATGACGAAGTGATTTGGGGCTGTGGCCTCAACATTGAACTCGTTCGTGTGCTACTTTATTTGTGGTGGTGCAGTTTTGCAACTCCAGCTTTTTGGCATGTGTACTTGGCAGTGTATCTGTCTTCCGATTGGAACCACATGTCTGAAGGTTACTTTCTATGTAAATACGTCTCTACTGTCTCGTAAGCAGAGCAAGAAAGTCCCTTTCACAAAGTCCTCACCACCAGTATTCCATCACCGCTAAGCCAATCTTCCTCTTACACTGAGGTGCGCCTTGTTGCAATCATTGAGACACCTTGCCGGTTTCGGTAGGTTGGGCTTTGGTGAAGGTGTTATTTTGCTTTGTGTGCGGCAAAGGAAATGTCAATAGATGTGCCGTTGCTGGACAGGGAAGGATATGGCGAGGCTTATCTCGACGGCAGCACCGATGGCGACACAACTTATCACCCCCAGCACAACAATGGTCAGATGATTGTAGATGGTCTCCATGTCTCCAATATCCATGCTCCATCTCTTATGATGATGAACTGTGGCCTGGTTCCAGTTAACGTGTGCCCTGCCCCACAATGGCTTTCATGAATAAGCACGCAAGGTTTCCTGCTTGGCTTCGACATATACATATTACTGCTGGATATATCACTTGATTATCACAGCAGGTTATGGCATCGAGAACTCTGTGTAGGAGGACAGTCCCGAGAACTGTGAATGCCATTGCTATGGAATTCACCGAAATGTCATTCCAAAGGTTAGACGCCACTGCAAACAGAGTGGTTGAGCAGTCCTGTAGACTTGAGCTTGGGCATCAGCATCAATCAGTTGGCAACTGTCCTCAAACAGCTTCACTGAAACTCACAAGTGAGCACAGAGGCCCACAGCAGCTGTAGAGATTCAATGAGAGGGAGTGGACTACCATAAAGCAACGCCGCGCCGAGGAGATGGACGAGGAATGAGCAGCCAGGCTGGAGTGAGAGCTGGCTACTATAAACCAACACAGTGATGGAAAAGCTGCTACAATTACGCCAAGCAGGTACAGTTCATCAAAGCTGCTACAGCCATGCTACAAATGAGCGAAACTGCTCCAAAGCTGTGCCAAGGCGTGGCCTTCGAGATTACCTGGCACCGCACCGTGCAATCTCAGAGGCCACAACTAAGAGGACTTTCTGCCAGTGCCAGGCGGCAGTTACCACCAACCCTATGTGCAGAGAGCCTTTGCATCTTCTGCCATACAAAAATCGAGCTAATCCAATACAATCCAGTGCACGAGTTGTGAGTAGAGAAACGTTGCACGATGAAGCACTTAGCGCGTTCAGCATGGCATTGGTAGTGTCATGGCACGCAGCAATCTGAAAGGTAGGCCTCTGCATGTTATTAGCTGCTTTGCCATGTAGCACTAGCAACCATTTACGGTGCAAGCATAGGCACATTGTTTTTGAGTGACAGTGCAAGAAGCTGGTTTTGCCATCACGGAGGGTAATCTATTGCCAGTTCCTGGCCAGCTAGTTAGAATCATTGGTTTTGACTACGCCTACTGCTGTAGCGACCCCACATTTTGTCACTGTTACTTGCGGAAGCAGAAGTGTACCCAGTAATGCTCACTTCTCTTTCTGAGGTAACCACTGAGTAGGAATACCACTGGCATGGTGTGTGGCAAAATGCCAATACATAAAAAAACAGCACGTGGTGGTAATAGTGCACGTTAGGCAAGCTGACTGCAAAACGCACCTGCTGAACATGCTTTTACCACAGAAACACATCATAACATTTTTGCAAAAATTTCTGGCTTTCAACATGCTTTTTAACACGTTCACTGCATTGAGGATCACTGGTGGGTCACAGCCAGTGCTACTCCTACGCGGCAGCAAACTTGCTGCCGTGCATCTGCTTGCTGCTGCGATAACTTTATGACACTTGAACGAAGAGGTATGATATTTTTGCATGAGGTTATAAATAGCCAGACGAATACTTCTCTGATGTTAAATTCTATGACCCACTTAATACCCTAGTTACACGGGCATGCTAACCACAGTTATGACACACCTCAGTTCCGGCTAACCGAAGTTACACCCAGTTAGACGGAAAGCCTAATTGCGGTTATTCCACTAACCATAGTTGCTGCAAACTGAGGTTGGCCACCTCAGTTAGCTCAGGTATACGAGGCTAACAGACAAGATGGTGGCACACATGTAGATGGATGAAGGCGGCACGACTTCAATGAAGGTGACGATCGAAATGTTTTCCCAAAGGCCTGTCAACTAGTCTGTTGCAACAACAGTCGTTGATATGCATTTAGGAAGATAATCTTTCCGCGCTGCGTTCTGACACGCGTAATGCGCGCATTTACAAACAAATGACGCAAGCCCTAAATGCACGCCTGCCTGCCGGCGAAGTGCCGTACACGGCCAAGCAGCTATGCCAGAAGCTGGAAAACTTAAGCAAGCAATACCGGTGAGTACGGACACTTCACTAATCACGTTGTGATAGTGTATAGCGACTGTGTTTGTGCGTATGTGACGGCTAAATCCGATGTGTAAACTCAATAGCGTGCAAAATGAGTGCTCGCACGCTGCGCCTGCCGGTGCAGTTGGGCCTAATTTTATGTGTGTGTCACACGGCACACAATCGATCGCGGTCGAGTCTGATCAGGATCTAATTTCTCTGTCGCAATTGGCTCCTCTGCGAAAGCTATGGGAGTGTCAATCGCGATCGGGAATTTCAGTCCGAATCGTGCTCAGTCTTGCTCCAACATAAGATTTGGATGGGCCGAGGCACCGACAAGGCGTCTTGGATCCGGCCTTAGTTGAAACATGATAATGCATGTCCTCGCATGTTCATGACACGGTGATTCTATTGTTTAGAAAAGGAAGCTGGCCAGCAAAAATCAAGCGACTCATGCTGCGTAACCGCGTGCCCATTTTATTCTCGGCGTCACTGCACGTTTGCTGACCGTTTTCTTACATCTGTTTGACTGCTTCAAAAGATAAGGTAACAGGCTTCACAAAGTCTGCGTTCCTTCTGAGTTCACACTAAGCATTCCGCATTGTATGCTTTGTTTATGGGCCCAAAAAGAGACCATGTGAAGAAAGGTCATACATAAAAAGTCTGTGTGGGTTCTTCCGTCATATGTCTTTTTATGCGACCCAAAGTGATGTTTAGCAGAACTCACGAACTTGCCCAAGAATTCCGATTGAGCTATATTAACATTGTACACATTCTCAGTCCGCCGAATGTTCAAGTGCATCACAGTATTCTCTTCCTTTCTGTACCTTTTCTGTGCACAGTTCCAGAGAAGTGGGCAATATGTAACTTGCGAAAGCAGTGCCAGTCTGTGCTCAATTTTTTATATCTATAATAAATAGCACTGTAATTCCTTTTTCCCCTAATAAGGCAGGCAATTCTATTAAAAGTACATTTGCATGCTGTGAGGAGTTTTGTACACTAAATGAAATTTTCTTTTAGGAAGCTGAGGCGCACTGGCACATCAACAGGCTCGAAAGGTGTTGAGAGGCCTTTTTATTGGCAGTTACTCCTTTCGGACTCGCGCGCGGCACTGTGTATGCTGGCGAAGGATTACCTTGGACCTCCGTTGGTGCAGCGCGTCGGCTCAAAGCTCCGCCATCTCGTCAGCCAGGGCTGCAATGTGGCGTTGCAATGGGTTCCAGCGCACATCGGCCTTCAAGGGAATGAAGCCGCCGACACTCTCGCAAAGCAGGCTCGCTCCTTGCGCTTCCCCCTCGCCACCTCGGTCAGCGGCTTCGACGTGGCCAAAACAACCATTCTGCGAACGCTCCGTGCGCAGCACCCGGACCAGCGCGTCGCCGCAGGTACGTCACTTCGACTCCTCCCCCGCGTGGGCTTCTCCCGGGTGGACCGCTCTTTCCTGCTTCGCCTGCGCGTCGGCTGCTACAAGACGGCTGCTAGAACACACAGGCTGCAGGGAATTGGCGGCCCCGTGTGCAGCAACTGCGCCGATTTGGAGACGCTCGACCACTTGCTACTTCACTGCCCTGCCTTCGATGTGGAGCGCACGGACTTGTGTACAGTCTATCGGCGACTGGGACTGACTTGCGATACGGCGACCGCGCTGCTATTCCCTGCAGCCCACTCGTCCATCGTGAAGCACGCTCTTTCGGCACTGCTAGACTACTGCAATGCGACGCACTTGAGAGCGCGGCTCTGAGCCCCGCACTCACTTTTTTTTCCCCTTGCCACGTTCGTCCTGTCTTTCTCTCCTTCATCTTTTTCTTCCCATTCCCCCCTTCCCCGTGCAGTACTGTTGAGGTGTCCTCCTGTGAGAGACAGGGCGCTGCACTCATCTCTTCTGTCTCCTTTTCTAAAATCACTTCACACACATTGGCAGTTACACTCATCTTTGGGGACGCTTCCTGTCAACGACAGTAACCTTGTGGAGGAGAGTGCGGAGGTGATTTGAACTGTTCATCATTACAGTACTATACATAGTTGGTGTACTCACTCATGAGTACTCTCACTCGTGCTTGCACCCACTCATTTCACAGGACTTAGTACTGGTGTTTGATTGGAAGTGAATAGGATGAATATTAATGTGTGCTAGTTACAGTATGAATGAAATTCAGTGACGGTGATTCTGAGTGGACCAAAGTATTAACGGGGGTGAATGTTGGTGAGTGTGAGTTAGTGCATGTATATGAGTGAGTGTCAGTGAGTGCGAGCAGGCGCAAGTATGAGAGAATGGGTGCTAGTAAATGTGAATTGACTATGAGCGCAAGTCAGTGCTGGTGAGCATGACTGGGCATGAATGTGAACTAGTGTCATTGAGTATGCAGCCTGCAAAAATAGTTTCTACATGCAGTATCGCATATTGACACGTGTACTTGTCTTCATCGGGCGGCACGTTTCACCGCCTAACAAATGTTATCGCACAGCGCAGGACGCGCTTGCATGTGTGGGAAGTTTCTGGAATGTTATCGATGGTTCCATCCACTGTCTGTGACCGAACCTTGTGTAATCTGATTGCATGTGTGGACGCGAATAATGCAGAACTTTGTGGAAGGTGCACGGGTCCCAGCGATTAGTCTGGAACATTCGACGATTGATGTATAAAAGCCGATGCGCTTGACCCATTGATCAGATTTTCGCTGATCGCCGACTGTGTTCGCCGCTGTCGCCGTTCTTTGAGTGTAGCCTGTTTTTGAGGGCACAAGTTCGCCCAATAAAACGCTAGTTTCGTCTTTCTCGGTTTGGCTGCTTTCTTCACAGTCACTACCACGTGACATCGCATATAAAATAGTACTTTAATTGCAAGTTTACAACAAATGTACAGGGGCTCCTGGACTAAACGGATGCAACTTTGCTTGGCAAGGCACACAGCAATACAAACAATGTGCCTCAGAGTATGAGCACAGCGACAAACAATGCCAGCGCAAATTATAATTTATTAATATAATGTGAGAATATTGTAACACATCTATGCACTTTAGTAACTTATGATTCAATTAGACATTTCAATAGGTTAACTCATTTCCCGTCATTAGACGCAACACATTCAAAGGAGAAACAATAAAAATAGCTACTTATAGCACATTCACTTCGTTGAAACATGCACCTCGACTGTGGGGAACAGTGAACCACATCTCCCTGAAGTTGTAGGTACTTCATTATGCATTTTTGCACAAATGCATTAGAGCGTACGAATTTAAGTGAAAGCGCACACAAAAATCTTAAGCTGTATTATATTTTGAAAGGAAGTATTATTAATCAAATTAAATATGGCATAGAATGTCCACGCATGTGTAAGCAGTAGATAGCACATTTGTCGTATGTGAAGAGCAGAAATGTTTTTCTCAATGTTGCAGGATTATACATATCTGTGAATGCAGTATGTTAAGTGGCACTGGAAGTGAAAGAGGAAAACGGTCATCCACCTGACTGTAGCACGAAGTTGCATAGAGTTGATGACAATTTTTCCCATTCGTAAAATTTTGTACACCTTGCGGGCTTCTGCATAACTAGCTGATTTGCCAGAATGCACTTTGTATTGAAAACTTTCATTTGTTTTCAAATGTAATCGCTAGAAGCAGTAGTTGCCATAACTGGAGATAACTCTTGATTCTGACATGTAGCGTGCTGCATGTAACGTCATAACGCAGCTGGTTGGTCTACTGGTGTTCAAGTAGATATGCTGCTGATCCAGCAACTAGTTTGCAGAGGTGCACTTTGAGTTCACATGTATGCGCCGTTGTCTTTTCCTGTCATACACAAGTGCCAGAAGTTAATGAAGCGCCTGATGACGCTGAAGTCATCGCTTCATGGGAAGCAGAGCAAGATGAACATTTCAGGACAGGATGCATGGAAGGCAGCCCTGCGCCACCAAATGAAAACTGTAAATACCAGAATACTGCAACTCCTGCCGCCAGCTGCCCACCTGGCAGCAGAAAGCGAAAGCGGCCATCATCACTTTTGCAAGATGTGTTGACGCTGCACAGTCGCGCAGAAGAGAGGGCGACAAAAAATGCTCAGCAGTCCATTGAGCTGCGCAAAAAGTTTGTACAGCTCCAAAAGGAAGCAAATGAAATAAACAAGATCACCCTTGAGGTGATAAAAAACTATTTTGCATTTAGACAAAATAAAGATTGCATGGGAGGAACGAAACATGATCTTTGTTTTGCTTTCGTCAAACTCGTTCATAAAATACTCATTTTGGATGTCCCATACATCCACCTGTACTTGTTTGCACTAAATGTCTGAACCAGACCTATCGCTATTTTCTTCTGAACAGGCGAGGCAAAGTTTCACTCCCGAATTCATTCAGAAAGCCACAAGACAATATTGCTTTTAATATACAAAGCACACTGTGCAAATCAGCCTTTCAAAAAGATAGGTCCACCTATCGAAATGCCAGCCAGCCTTTATGAGGCACTTTATCCCTGTTTATACAACTTCTATTCACACAGTGGACTTCTATCTGTCGGTGCCTTTCTTGACTTTGTATATAAAAAGCAGTCATCTACTCCAGCCTTCTGTAGTCTACCATTCATTCACAATACAAAAAGATACAAAGAGTGGAGCCATAAGTGACACACAAGCGAGTACAAGAAAACCAAAGCAGACAGCACATTTACACTGCACGCTGAGTAATTTTCACAACACACTAGAAAAGTAAGGAGTAATGTCCATGGTTGGAGTAAGAAAACCTTCCTCATCAAGCACTGCACTCAAAGCGAGACCTTGCCTGTAGTAGGCACAACTTCTTGCACAATTCTCCCAAACTGTGCAAATGAAATTTGTGCAGCATATAGAATGTAGACTGGGTGCTTGTCACTGCCTCATGGTGTCTCCTAAAAGTGCGGTGACTGAAAACACTTAGCTGGTCCAACGTGCAGCAACATGCTTTGCAAGACAACCGACACCGCGTGGTGCGCCAGACTCCAGACAACTGTGTGGTGGAGACAATCGTCTCCAGACAACTGTGTGGTGCGCGTGCGAATGCGCGCCATGCGTTTGTGCATCCGTACATTCATACACGCAAATGTATACCCTTTTCACTCCGGCAGTATGAATGGGACGCAACAAGGACGACCGTCTCTGACAACAGGAGACGTTCCCTCTCGCATGCGTGCACGTTGGGCTCTGCCACATTGTGTTTGCGAAATCCGGGCGTCTACACTTCAGCGACACGACACAGTGTGTCTGGCACAGGCGGGCGCACTTCAACATCTTGGCATGCGAAGAGCTCCACTCCTATTTATCGTAGGCCAAAAGTTCCCATCATTCCTCGGCACGAGAATGAAAAACACGCATTGTGCATTCTAGGGGAAAAGAAAAGAAAAAGAAACCTCACACAGAGAATCAGCGGGGGTGCGTGCGTCTGCAGTGTTGCCTCTCTGCGCATGTGTTGAGATGGTTGCCGTGGAAACACGCGAGGTCTGTGCAGTTCGTGCAGTTGGAGCTGGCTGGAGTGTAGTGTGGAATTTTGGTTGAGCGTAGTGTGGCTACACTGAAACAGCTTGCCTATGTGAGTGCTGAGTATTGCACCCAGTGAATCGTCTCGGATCCCTAGTGAGTATTTTACATTGCACAGCTACTGTTACAGATAGCATATCGTCTCTTTAATAGCTATGCCGCTTTATTGTGACCCTTGATTTTAAATACGAGGGCCGTTTTTTTTTTCAACCTCCGATTGCTCCGTGCAGGCGCTACGCGGGCAGCAGAAAGCAGACATGCGCTGTAGGCAACTGCGCAGCTCTCGCACTACACACTCCGCCATTGTTGACATTCAGGCGTCAGTCGGCATTGTGCTACAGCCACGTAAACATGGCTGCCATTATTGTTGCTCCCGCCAAGTGTGAATTGCGAAGTGTTATTCGTTTTCTACAGGCTGAAGGCCATGGTGCTGCAGAAATCCATCGGAGAATGAGTCGAGTGTATGGCGAAAACTTCATGAGTGATGGTGTTGTGCGTGAATGGTGTCGAAATTTTAAAGATGGACGTAATGATGTGCATGATGAAGGGGGCCAAGGACGCAAATCTGTCGTTTCAGATGACCTGGTTCAACGAGTTGACAGAATGGTTAAAGAAAACCGCAGATTCACCATTACTGCTTTATCTACGGAATTTCCAGAAGTTTCAAGGTCTGTTTTGTACTCTATTGTTACTGAACGGTTACGCTACAAAAAACTTTGTGCACGTTGGGTCCCAAAAATGTTGACGGACGGCCACAAAACTCGACGAATGGCGTCAGCTCTGGAGTTCCTTGAGCGTTATCAGGATGAAAAAGACAACCTTTTGAAATCAATCGTGACTGGGGATGAAACCTGGATTCAATACGACACACCGGAAACAAAACGACAATCACAACAATGGATGCATTCAAATTCACCAAACAAACCAAAGAAATTCAAAAAAACCTTCAACAACAGAAAGACCATGGCTACTGTGTTTTGGGATCAACAAGGTGTGTTGCTTGCGGAGTTTATGGAGCCCGGAACCACAATCACTGCAGCTGTTTATTGTGAAACTTTACGACGTTTGCGTAGAGCCATTCAGAAGAAACGAAGAGGAAAGCTGACCGCTGGAGTTGTTCTGATCCATGACAATGCCCGTCCACACACTGCTGGAGCAACTCAACGGCTTCTCGAACGATTTGGATGGGACATTTTCGATCATCCGCCATACAGTCCAGACTTAGCACCCTGTGACTTTCATCTTTTTCCTGAACTGAAGACGTGGCTTGGTGGGAAGCGCTTTCAAACCAATGGCGACCTTCAAACCAACGTCAAGGACTACTTGAATTCATTGGCGGCAACTTTTTTTGAAGAGGGTATTGCAAAGCTTGTCCACATATATGACAAATGCCTCAATCTCTTCGGTGATTATGTCGAAAAGTAACCGTAACTGTACTAATCTTTTGGTAATAAAATTATTGTTTTAGATGAACTTGTCTTTTATTTATAGCCTATCGGAGGTTGAAAAAAAAAACGGCCCTCGTACACCGTGAGATAAGTATACGCTTTCTGGTAAGGATATCTGCACCTAACCTATAATCGAGCTGTGTTCATTTCGTGTTAAACTCAAACTGAGTCTTCAAGGCAGCTAAGTGGCAAGGCAGCTAAGTGACAAGCCTGCCACAGCGGCGCACCGAGGCATAAAATGTCGGCTCGCGAGAAGTGCCTGAAATTCGTGGTAGTTTTGGAGATGTCACAGTCAGGTGACGGGATTCAGCCTCGCATACATGCGGCAACGAAAGCAGGATGCTGAGATTCCGTGCCCTTTTCGAGCTACTGTAGCATCGTGTCAAAGCATTGCTGGGAAGGGCGCACGTTATGCGGCCGTGTCAGCGTGCGACGAACTGCTGTGCCGCTTGCTGGCAGCACAGATGCCGGATGCCACCACGGCGACCGTTGCAGCATCAAAACAAGGGCCACGCATAGTATTCTATAGTCAGTCGTACAGCTCCCTCCCTTTCTCCCTTGTTCAGCTCAGCCACCATAGTCCTCCATAAAGAAAGGAACAAAATCCCAATAAAGAAGGGCATCAGTCAGGGAGATACGATCTCTCCAATGCTATTCAAAGTGTGTTTACAGGAGGTATCCAGAGACCTGGACTGGGAAGAATTGGGTATAAGAATTAATGGAGAATACCTTAGTAACTTGCGATACGCTGATGATATTGCTTTGCTTAGTAACTCAGGGGACCAACTGCAATGCATGCTCACTGAACTGGACAGGCAAAGGAGAAGGGTGGGTCTAAAAATTAATCTGCAGAAAACTAAGGTTTAAAAGTCTCAGAAGAGAACAGCAGTTAACGATAGGTAGCAAGGCACTGGAAATGGTAAGGGAATACATCTACTTAGAGCAGATAGTGAGCGCAGATCCGGATCATGAGACTGAAATAATCAGAAGAATAAGAATGGGCTGGGGTGAATTTGGCAGGCATTCTCAGATTCTCTGGCACCGGAAGAAGACGATACGAGATGCCCAACCTGAGGAGCCGCCACGTGCGAAGTTTCGTCAACTGAAAATATTGTGAGCACTTCATGCATGCTGGCAGCTGCCGTAACTACTGCTTCAATGCAACTGCAAATGATCACCAATGCTTGTTTCTTGCCCTCGAGCAGAACAGGGACGTTGCCAACCAGCGAGGAAGCTCGCTTACAACAAATGGCTCCATTACAACACTTCACTGAACAAAGTGTACTGTGAGACCTGCCGCATTGCTTACACGATATGTGTACCTCTGCCTAACACATGGACGGACAAGGACGCTTTCCTTGCCTTTGTACACAATGGCTTTTTCGACTGGATAAAGCTTTGAAGAGATTTCAAAGCCATGAAGCCTCAAATTTCCACCGTGCACCCTTAGCAACTAAGTTATCCATGGAAAAGGGTGTGAATGTTGCTTCTAGCTGCAGTAAAGGAAAGAAAACGAAGGGTGTTAGAAAGGCACTGTTAGACGTATCCTCTCTGCAGTATTTGGCATCCCAAGGTCTCGTGGTACGTGGCCATTATGATGATGCAGAAAGCAACTTAAGGCAGCTCTTGGAGCTATGTGCAAATGACTTACCCGAGCCACAATCTTGGCTTCGTCTATCTGGATACAAATGGCTTTCTCCCGAGATTTTTAACGAACTGTTGGAAATGATGGCTCACGTAGTTTTTTGCTGGTTGACAAACGTGGGCCGTGATGCAGGGCATTATGCCGTGATAATGGATGAGGCGGTGGATATATCTGTGAAAGAGCAGGTATCCATTCGCTTTAGGATTGTCAAAGAAAAGTTACAGGAGTCATTTTGTGGTTTATATAACGCAGCAGACACGAAAGCAACCACACTTTTTGCCATCCTCAAGGACATAGTCTATCGTTTTAACTTGCCAATCGACATAACATGCCGCGGGCAATGTTACGACGGTGCATCAAAAATGCGGGGCTAGCACAATGGGCTCCAAGCGCTCATGCAGCAGAAAGAGCTCTGAGCATTGTATGTGCACTGTATGGCACTGTATTTAATCTTGTGTTGCAGGACTTGAGCCACAAAGTGATCATGTCTCCTCACTTCTTGAGCATGGTAAGTGAGCTCATAAGCTCTGTAACGTCCTCTCCTAAGTGTGTCGGTTTGTTTGAAGCGCTGCAAATGGTAGACAAAACTATTAATTTGAGAAAATTTTGTACCACAAGGTGGAAGCTCAGGGCTGCTTCTCTCCGCTCAGTCCTTCTTAATTATAAAGAGCTGATGGTATTTTTCACCAACCTGGCATATGACAAGCGGAAAGACATTGGAGTAAAGGGGAATGGATTCTTGAAAGTGTTGTCTAAATTCGACACATATTTCATGCTAGAACAGCTTGTTCTGATATTCTCGCAGTTGGAAACGGTAAATCTGTTTGCTTTTCTTTTTGATCTTTGTCTCCCTTTACCCTTTTCCCTGTGCATATTGGCAAACTGGATATGTATCTTCCAGGTAACCTCCCCACCTTTCACATCTGATTTATCTCTCTCTCTGCTCTTGAATTTTAGAGCAAGCGCATGCCAGTGCAATGCAGTATCTTTTGTTTTACTGTAGGACTGTATACACTGTCTTGTGGGAAAACGCTTCACACTGGCGTATGAAAAATTTAGTTGACATTCATTGCATTGCAGACCCACCCGTGCAGGAGTGGCTCTGTCCCCTTTCAAGCTCTTGCACTTCTAGACTGCCGAACACAAATGAACAGCAGCGGTAACTTTTGTTTAAAACTGTCCATGATGTGATGGCCAGTAACAATTTCAGTCTAATATTTTTTTCTTGAGTCACGGGACAAGACACGGCAAGGGCACCCGTTCAGCTTCAAAAGCTGTGCAGCTTGCCCAAGCTAAACAAATCCATTAACTTACTGGACTTCAGGAGACAAAAGTTCAGGATTTCAGACAGGCTTCTCTGCGACGCTTACTTAAACACTTTTTCTGGCATACCTCACTATGCGCATCTGAAAAAGACTGTTTCCTTTGCAGAGTATAATGAAGAGATGAATAAGATGGAAGCTTCTATAAGGAACAGAGTTATTCGTGCTCATAGTTCTCAAGCAGGCTATGTCATTTTTCTGCCTCAGTGCACTTTTTCAGTGTAGCATTTCGTCCACACAGGAATATTTTGTGCACACACTGCATCTTCTTGCTGCAGTGCTGGAAGCTGCCATTGAGTGGCTTTTAAAGGAGGCAATTTTAAACAATATGCCTCTGCAGTTTAAACAGCGTGCAAGAGTGCGAGGTGCTTTAGATTGTACAGAAATTCCAGTCGAAAGGTCTCGGTGTGTGAAATGTGAGCTAGTACTGACATATGCGCAGTACAAGTCAGCTTACACTGTAAAATTTCTTATGTGTAAGTCCAGCCGGCGCAATAACTTTTATAAGTGAAGCATTTGGTGGACGAGCCTCAGAAAAATCCACTACAGCCGAGTGTGGAATATTGGAGAAGTTTGAGTCATTCACTAATGACATTATGGTTGACAGGGTGTTTTTCATTGATGACTTGTGCAGTGCTTGCGCTATTGCCGTTATTCAGCCACGTTTTGCTAAGGGCTGCCAGTTTGACCGCAATGATGCACTTAAGACAGCTGACATTACTAGGGTACAGGTTCACGTAGAACAAGCAATACAATGAACCGAGATATTTCAGTTCTTTAACTGAACTCTGTCCTGCGAAATGCAGCATTATGTCAATGAGCTGTTCAAGGTTGCATGCAGGCTAACTAACTTGTATGCACCAATATTGCCCGATGACAAACTTTAGTAAGCGCACCTGCAAAGATGAGAAAATTCAATGTTGAGCAAACACATATTGCTATGCTTAGCACAACACAAACTGGCGAGAGCTAATATTACTTCAACAGAACAATCTCTTTTGCTCTACATTCCACTTAATTTTAGTGACATGATCAGCTGTTCGATGGTAAATACTGCCTTTAGTACAGTCGAACCCATGTATAACGATACTCGTTTTAACAATATATCGGTTATAACAAATAGACGGTCGTGCTCCGTCAACGTTTGTATGTTTTTTATGGTGAAATAACTTGCTTACTACGATAATTAGAGGCCGCATTATCGGTTATAACAATGAAGTCTGACTGCTGGGTGTCCAAACTGAAAGGTAGCGAAATGCGAAAACCTTGAAATTAAAAAAAAAAAAAGAAATGAGAAATTCGAGTTGCTGCACGATAGCTCCCTGCTCCAACAGCCGCCCGGGGCTCATTTTCCAGCCTTCTCTGCACGCCTGTCTCCTGTCGCCCTTCCGTCCATCTGAACACGAATGGGCTGCGCCCATAGCTCTACGCCGTGCTGCCCTCTAAACACTAATGGACCGTGCAAACTGCGCTGCCCGCATGTTGCTCCCTGGCTCCTCATTCAATGCAGTTCTGCAAACACCTTAATCGCTCGCATTTGTTTTTGCTGGTTACGTCGAAATCGTTCCTGGCCACGTGGTTTCTCAGCCTCACTTCACTCGCCGCCGAAACAAAAGACGGCTGATCTGCCCGCTGATCACCGGCAATGCACGATGTTGCTGGTGAAAAAGCACACGGCTAAAGATTTGGAAATGAAGTGCTTCTAACCAATGAGGCAATCGCTGCGAACGTGCTTGCATCGGACAGCAACAGTGCTGGCCACGACGGCAGCGATGTCGCGGTAGGGCAGGCTGCCTTATCATTGTTCTCGTGGGAGGTCCTGTAGATGATTCAGTCCCTCATGGGCTTGTTCTTACAAGGGACCTTCCGCTTCACTACATGGAGCATCTGGATGCCTTTGGAGAAGGATGTCAGCAAGCTTTGCATAAAGCAAGCAAGGCTGATAGACATGCGGTTCTCTCGTGTAAGCCAGTGGGAAGTATGTGGCGACATGCTTGTGGCAATCTCGCCTCAGCATTTTTTCTGGATTTCTCAAGTCGAGATGCTGCCGCATCAACCTTCCCGCATATTTCAAAAGGTGCCTTTTGGGGCCACCAAAGCCATGCCTCCGCCGAGCTCATATGTCACTTGCCGCCCATGAACCCTTTTGCAGTTGTTATAGCAGCGCCATTCTTGAACGCAGACAGCCGTGGCTTGTCAACAACATGCCATCGGAGCGCGCAGGAAGCAGAGTTAAACAGTTAAACGAGTCAACACAATCAGAAGTCAGATGGAGGGAGGTGGTGGGAAGCAGAGCTGACCTCCACGCCATTATAGTTTTCTCGGACCAGCTACGCCATCCTCCACTTTGATTTTTTTATGCAACCTGGTTACAATTATCGGTTATAACAATGGAATTTTCATGGCATATTAATATTGTTATAAGTTGGTTCAACTGCATATGTTGTTGTGGTCAATGAATGGACAGCATGGTTTTGGTTATTTTGTTTACACCGTGTGATGCGTGTGGTGCGCGACATGGTGCAGTGGTCGGGACGGACAGAAGCAGACGACAAGGAGTGCGTGCGCCAAGACGAATTCCGTGCTGGAAGGAGAAAACGACAACGCCGAAAAGCGTCCAGCACGTGAATGCGCGGCGCAAGAAAAGGAACTAAAAGAAGAAAAGCCAACACAATTAAGAGAATCCACGGAGCGTCAACCAACCAGTGAGAAAATCACAAATCTGCCAGAGCGGGAGAAAAAGCGAGGTGCGCTGGCAGATGTAGGTGAGATGCCGGGAGAGTTCCAGGAAGCGACGCCAGGAGAAGGTCGGCCACCGGACCGGGAGTTGAAGACGGGCCATCAGGTTCCGGACCAGAGCCACCAGGACTTCACCTGACCGGGGCCTCCTACTAACCCGTTCCTGTGCGTCGCCAGTCTACCCGAGCATGCCGCCAGCTGCTCAAGGCTGGCAAGCTTCTGCGCCCGTGGGCAGGACGAGAGCAGTTGGGCTACGGGCCCGAGTTCTACGCCCAGCTGCCCAGCCAGAACGCCGCCCCCGTCTGTCGTGCCGTCCGCTGCCTGAGGCCAGCGTTCGAGCTTCTGTGCCCGTGGGCAGGACGAGAGCAGTTGGGTTATGGGCCCGAGTTCTACGCCCAGCTGCCCGGCCAGAACGCCCCCGCCATCTACTCGTGCCACCTAGCCGCCTGCCTCTATCTTCAAGCCCGAGCAAGGGCGTTCCAGTTGCCCGGTCAACCATCCTATACCCCGACCTTTGGTGAGACCGGCGCAACTCCTTTCATCAACTTGTCGCCGCATCTCCGCGTCGAGACTGTTATGCGTCCCTGCCGTCGTGGCAAGCCCGGACACGCGCACTAGTTAACGTCATACTAGCCCCAAGTGTGTTTCTTACTGCCGTGATGTCTGTTTAAGTGTTTATTTTATGCTTTCTATTTCCTGTATTTATTTTAAGCCTCTTTCTAGTTTCATTAAATGTTTGTGTGTGTTTTCGAAACCAACGGCTTTGTCCCCAATTGGGCATCACACACCGAAGTTGTATATGGCTAGGTTCTGGAAAAAATTTTGTGCGTCTATCAAGCTGTGTAGATCAAGAATTTCTCCCCAGTGGGCCAATCCCAAAGATAGTTGCAATATGGCAAAGGTGAAGCAAGCTTTATGTACTTCACCAACTTGCAAAAATAAGTTTAATATCTTGGGTTCAAATACAACCCGTACCAGATATTAAGCTGATAAGAACAGATACTACACTTTGACCAGTGTCGGCCATGTCAACATTCACATTGCTCTCTCTTTGCAAAACTCATTTTATGGAGAAATTTTGGTGAAACGATGGAAAGTGATTAATCTTCATGTTGAAAAGGTTTGGAGTGAGGTGTTACACTGCAGTGACTGTGCTGACCACGCATCACCGTAGTGTATCTATCTGACATTGGGCAAGAATGTGGACAGTGTGCAAGTGCAATCGACTACATTATATCACAGTGACCACAACGCAATGCTCACCATGGTGACAAAGTAAAAGGAATAAAAGATGAGAACAACAAAGAAGTTATGTGTATGTGTCTTTATTCAATCAATATAGTTATTACACATTACAGCTTCGCTGGTCATCCTTCACAGAACGGAAGGGCACTGAATTTTTTCATCTTTGTGCACGTTGCAATTTGTGGACTCGGTAGAGGTGTGAACTTGTGGCCATTGCACGAACCATAAAGATGTGAAGAAGGCGAGCCAAGAGGAGGTGACACAAACAGAAGCGTGTCAGAGGAAAGAAAGAGAAGGAACAGCGAGACTGCACGGCAAACACGTGGGAGCTCGAGCTGCGAAGCCTATGGTATCTGTGTTAGCAATATGGTATCAGTGCTTACATTACTGCAACAGCCACTGAAAACTTCTACAAGACACTCTTGACGCTTTTGCAATTGATCCTTAATTACAATTTCAAATTCATCTACAATAGTATCTCGTTGATATGATTCTGCATAATACGTTTTTCGGCCTCATACATTTTTCTTTTTCCTAGCTAACATCCCTGGCAAATAATGCATTTTCATGCATTTAGTACGATCACATTTTTGCCCAAAATTGGTTAATACGATCACAAAAGTGGATCTTGACCGATATTTCTAGAAATCCTACATTTATTCTTCGGTATACTAGCTCAAACCACATTCCAACAAGCCACGATCTGTACGTTGCAGAGCCAATGACGCCACGGCAGCGTCGGTTCTGCGGCAAGAATATCGCTGTAAGGCACAGTCGCTGCTTCAAATGGTGATGCACCAGGCGATGCAACGCGCCATGCTCTCGGCAGGCAGCGACTTCCCGACTTTTCGCGATGCTCCATGCCATCCGTGCTTCCTGCGCTGTTTCTCTGTTCTCTTGGTGCCTTGCTGCTGTGTTCGGTGGTGCTGCAGTGGTTTTTGTGCTTTTCCTTTTTTTTCCTCTGGCTGCGTTGTTGCTGTGCACGACGGTGCTGCCAGGTTTGTAACAATGTCGAGGAAACGTAAGGCACTCAGTTTAAAAGAAAAACTAGAAATTGTATGCAAGTTCGAAGAGAACCCGAAGAGGAAGCACAGGCAAGCTGGGTTTACCAGTGTCAACGCTCAACACTATTGTCGGTCAATGTGAGGAACTTCAAAAATAGCTGCAAGTTTTCGACCCCAGTGTGAAATGAACGTGAGGTGCGAAACATGCGCAAATGGAAGAAATCCTGCTTACATGGTTAAAGAAAGTCAGAGTGGCAGGAGTGAACATCGACGAGTCAGTCCTACTTGAGAAAGCTAACAACATAGCACTCTCCTTGGGCATTGAACGCTTTCGAGTGTCCGGCGGCTGGCTTCAGCAATTTAAGGCACGACATGGATAGTCGTACAAAACAGTGTTCCGCAAAGCAAAAAATACTGATGCAGGCATCGTCTCAGAATGGTTGCCTACTACATTACCTATGCTGATATCACAGTACTGACCGTAGGACGTCTTCAATGCGGACGAGGCAGGTGTTTTCATCAACATGCAGCCAGAGAAAAATCTCAGCATGAAGGGCGAGACATGCCGAGGCGGCAAAAAAAAAGCAAGGAAAGAGTCACAGTTTTATTTTGCTGCAATGCAGATGGAAGCGAGAAGCTCAAACTGACCGTTCCCTGCAAGTGCTGGAAACCAGGCTGTCTTGCACATGCCAAACATTTCCTGGTCGTGTACAAGGCGAACAAGAAGGCCTGGTTGAACGGCACCTTCTTTTCCGAGTTTCTCACTGCACTCGATTCCAAAATGCGCGTTAAAAAAAGAAAAATTCTTCTATTTATTGACAACTGTGCAGCATATCCAATTGGCATTAACTGGCTGTATAACGTGAAATCTGTTTTTCTGCCACAAACACCACCAGCCAACTGCAGCGCCAGGACACAAGGATCATTAGAAATGTGAAGTTTCACTCTCATAGCTTGCTGGTCCGTCGGCTCTTGGCCAAGATAGCACAAGAGGACACAGACTTGAGGATCTATCTTCTTGACACCAAACATTTTTTGGTGATGACTTGGGATCAGGTAAAAGCGGAGAATATCACTAAGTGTTTCAAGAAATGTGGCTTTTTGGGTGCTCATGAACAACTGGGCAACCAAGAAGATGAGGCTGCGCTTGAAATGCCAGAATGGGACCAGTTAAACTTGGACATTTCGTTACGAGACTTTGTGTGAGCAGATGACGACCCGGCAACCAGCAAACTGCGCGCTGCGCAAGATATCATTGCAGAGTCCTGTGGTGTGGCAGCAGTTGCGGATGATGGTGGTGACGACAACACATTAGAAGCCGGAGGGAGCCATGGCGACCGGTGTTCAACGGCAAGCGACGCACTCGAACATTTGGACACACTTCGTAGCTTTGTCGCGAATGCAGTGTTGAGTGAGCAAACTGCAGCTTCCTTTTTTTACTTTTCAGAAGAATTTACTCCTAGACGTGAATAACTGCCAACGAGATTCCACTGTATAAGCATTTTCTTCAGGTAAACAGAACTGCAATGGGAACAAAAATGAGGCCTAACTATGTAAACCTTTTCATGGCATCACTTAACTTTTTACATGCTAATCTTTTAAAATTGGAACAGATGAAACCTGCTTTTTTTTCCTTTCATAATATACCACATTTTTTAATCTCTGTTTCCGCATGCTCACTGATGCTTGTGGAAAACATTGCAATTTTAATTTTATCATTAGGCAATTTAGAAGGTTTGGATAAACGTTTGCAAACCGGCATATCTTGGGTTCCATCACTGCCACATGTTTGTTGCATTATTTTACTGGAAATAGGAATGCCGCAATGAACAATACAGAACTAAAATATCAGCAGATAATTGACGGTTACTCAATGGAAAAATTTAAAAAAAGAGAAAACTAAAGACACTAACTTTTGGCTTCGAGAGAATTATGCGAACATTCCTTTTTCGGAACAACGGCATTCCACAGTCACAAAAATAGTGTAGACCGACTCTCGCACCTTCACTTAGATGAGCTTTTTTTTTTTTTTCCTTGTTGGCGGCACCCATATTGTGGCACTTGGCAGGAACTTAAATGGCATCTTTCCTTGGCATTATTTTGGCATTACCTAGCATGTGGAAGAAGAAGAAGTAAACTGCAGCACATAGCCACGTCAATCCTTGTCAGTGAGAGCAGAGAAAGACTTCGCAGCTGATCAGGGGTGGAAGCAGTCAAGAAAGTTTTGTAGAAGCTCTGGAAGCAGCAAATTTGGCACATTGGAGGATGAATTGACCATTTTGGAGCAGCAAATACATGTTTTGGAGCAGCTTGGTAAACGTCAATACGGGTGAAATACAAGCATATGAAGGTGTTCCTCATTTGACTATGCAGAGAACTATTAGATTATGGCAAATTAGTTCTGCAGAAGCCTGCAAGGCAAGTAAAATTCATGACAAGGAAAAATTATCACCCACCCGACTGCAGCATGAAGCTACAAAGGAGACCCGTACAGGTTTCTCAGAAACCACCATTGAATTACACATCTGATGTGCCAACTAACTGTGGCCAAGAAAAAAAATAAATGTGGGCTTTCCGTGAACAGTGGCCACTCTGTGCTGGTAGGCTTATGTTATTGCCAGTCAAGTTTTCTTTTTTTTTTTTTCATTGTGAATAAGCAACTTATACTTAATTGTAGTGAACTAACATTTATAACGTTACTTATTCAAAAAGGTGCCAATGCAAAGTTTGTGGAATACATCGAGAAATGACCGATAACAGCGTATATAGCGACCTAGGTCAAGTGTGGTCCTTTCTTTTTCTGACAAAAAAAAAAGAAGTACAAACCCACAAAATTTCCTTTAAAAATCTACGTGACAATGTGTCCCCACACAAGTAATGTAAGTGGTCTCAGACGTTAACACCGTCACCAGTGCACTATGTATGTTACAAACATGCAAACCTGGGGCACAGTCTTGTGATGGTTCACAAAGCAAACCGTTACCAAGATCGCGCTACTTTGCATATGGTAGGGACTCTATATGTACGCCATAAACTGCTGACATGTCAAGAAAAAATCATGACCACTCATTCGCAGTACCCCTATTCGACATAGTGTGCAGAAGTGTTGTCAGGGTCAGAGCGGTTTATTTTTACTTTCTATTTATTTCACGGGCTTTCTTTCTTGTTAAAAAAAGTCTTCACAAATCCTAGGTTGTTTTGAAAGCTGTTATTGGTCATTTGTAACTGTTGTACAAAAGTTTTGCACTGGCAACACATTGGATAGGTAAACATTAAAATTGAGCTAATTAAACATATTTGTGCACAGTGAGAAATATTCAGAGTGGCCACCATGAACAACGCCCATCAAGGTACAGCGAACGTCGTTCGAATAGTGCCCTCCGGTAATTTGTAATTCTTGGCGACCTGCAGTTGAGATAGCAGAATACCACAGACTAAACAAGAAGTGACACACTGGTCATGGCACACTTGCCAATATATATCACATTGCTTGCCGACAAAAAGCTGCAAGCTACCATATTTACCCGAATGTAACGCGAGTTTTTTTTACCAAAGATAGAAGTGAAAAGTCACCCCCGCGTTACATTCGAATACTAGGTATAAAAATGCTAAGAAAGGCACCAAACACTCATTATTAAGCTTGCTTAATGTGCCGCAATTACGTCCGTGTCGACTGACCTGCTCCTTCAAAGTTGCGCGCTCCAAATTCAGCGGTCAATCAATACACGAACCACGGCCAGGGCGAGTCGCGAATGCAGTGCAAACGCGAAAAAGGCAGAGCAAATGACACCAACGAGAGCGCGCCAGCGACTAGTCACCTTGGAGGGACCAAACGCGCGCGTGAGTGTCGAACGATTGGTGCGCGAAATGGACGACCCTTTTTCTCACCACTAGATGATTCTACAACGAGCACCCCTTGGCGCACGAAATGAATGCGCCTTTTTCTCACCACTAGGTGATTCTAGTGATGTAGCGATCCGTTTGGGCCACTGGCGGTGTGTCCCGGGCACTTGTTTTTACGATAGTATCACGTGACCTACGCCACCAACTCCTCAGGCAGTGCATAGCCGCATTGTCTGTTCAGCGCTTCGACACTTTGGTCTGTTCCTACCTGCTTAATGTGCCTAAATCCAAAATGGCGTGCTCTAGCACTCAGTATACCGCTGGCTTCAAGCATACCGCTATTCTACTTGCCAAAAAAGTCGGTAACTCAGCAGCCGCAAGAAGCCTGGACATCAACAAATCGACGATAAGGGGGTGGAGGAAGCATCGCCAGGAGTTGTTCAATTGGAACAGTCATACAAAAGGTTTCCGTGGGCCCAAGAAAGGCCCCTTCCCACATTTGGCGTGTCGTCTTGCAGACTTCGTTGGTGAACAATGCTCCCGGCTTCTTGGTGTGAGCACTGAAATGCTTCAGTGCAAAGCACGTGAACTTGCACGAGACGCGGGTTTGGCGCCAAACCAATTCAAGGCATCGCGCAGCTGGATACAGAATTTCATGTGAAGGGCCAGTTTTTCCCTTCGACGCACTACCTTGATTTGTCAGAAACTACCACCCGAGGACTAAGAGTCGAAACTTCTCACGTTTCAGCAGTATGTCATTGATCCCCGCCGCTCTACCAACATGCCACTTGGACACATCGGGAATGCGGACCAAACCCCCGTGTACCTTGATATCCCAACGGTTAGACAGTGCACAAGTCTGGTGAACACGAAGTTCAGATTAGAAGCACTGGAAACAAAAAGAATCGGATAACAGTTATGCTTGCATGTTTGGTTGATGGTCGCAAGCTCCCTCCCTTCATAATTTTTCGCCCGAAGACTATTTCGAAAGAAACATTTCCGAACAACGTTGTAGTATGCTGCCACGAAAAAGGCTGGATGGACTCGGAACTCATCATAAATTGGTTTTCCAGCATTTGGGACCAAAGGCCAGGTGCACTGCTGCATACAGAATCAATATTGGTGCTGGATTCTTTTCGAGCTCACCTCACACCCGGCATGAAAGAAAAGCTGTAGCGTGACCGAACGCGTTTGGTTGTCATACCGGGTGGAATGACGTCCATACTTCAGCCCTTGGATGTTTGCTTGAACAAGCCGCTCAAGGATAGCTTGCGGAAGCTGTATTGGGACTGGATTAAATGTGGATCTACCTCAATACCTGCAGGGAGACTGAAACGCCTGAGTGCATCTACTGTTGCCCAGTGGGTTTCGGCTGCTTGGTACGGGCTGTCTCATGAAACAGTCTACCGCGCATTTAAGAAATGTTCTACTTCAAGTGCCCTCGACAGAAGTGAGGATGATCTGCTCTGGGAAACAACTAGTGACAAAGAGGAGTCCTGCTGTTATGACGACAGCAACGGCGACATCAGTGGTGAGGATGAAGATTAGGCATAGTTTGCACGTACTTCAATAAAGCTGCTCTCGACTTTTCCTATAGTTTGTTTCCTGCGTTACATTCGTGTTCTATAGTTTGTTTCTCGCGTTACATTCGCGTTTTTGCATCTTTGATCTTGCACGTTCGCAAAGTCGACCCTCGCGTTACAGCCGTGTTCTTTTTTTTCCCCGGTTTCACCCTCGCAAAGTCGACCCTCACGTTACAATTGGGGTCGTGTTACATTCGGGTAAATACGGTATTTCCGGAAAAAAAATAATAAAGGGATAAAAATGTTCACTGGCTTTCCGGTCTGCTTCGTCGAGCAATATTTTGAGTAGGCTCAATTATTCGGGCTTATTAACAGCGATGCCACAGGTGCCAAGAGCCAGTGTAAAACAGAAACCGATATTTCATGCGCTGAATGTATTTATTTTTTTGTACTCGATGTGCACAAGACACATTGTGATCAACGCGATATCAGAGGCTTGTGTTTTTGCTGAACCTTTAATTAGAACCACCATTTGGCCGTTGATTAAATACAAAAATTTACATCCTTTGCTCGCCTTCTGTTGTGGCAAAATACTGATTTTGTGTGGTGTGGCCCTACAGAAAATAGTGTAACCTGGGTGCAAATTTAAGCGTTGATTGGAGTGGTCATTGGATATTTGTAACCAAGAAGTTTCATGAAAGCAAGCAGGTAGTTTGTTGGTGTGTTTGTGATGTGTGGTGCGCGACATGGTGCGGTGATCGGGAAGGTCAGGAGCAGACGACACTGAGTGCACGCGCGCCGAGGTGGAAGAAGGAAAACAACGACGCCGAAAAGCGTCCGGCACGAGAACGCGAGGCGCAGGGAAGACAACAAAAAGAAAAGCAACCAATTAGAAAAGACCACGGGGCGTCAGGCAGCCAATCCGAGAATGCCAAATCGGCCAGACCAGAAGAAAAAGCGCGGTGCGCTGGCAGAGAGGGGACACGCAAGGGGGACACGCAAGAGGACACGCAGGGGAGACGTCAGGAGAGTCCCAGGAAGCGACGGCAGGAGGAGGTCAACCACCGGAGCGGGCGTTGAAGACGGGCCGTCGGGCCCGTCTACCCGAGCGTGCCGTCAGCTCCTCAAAGCCGGTGAGCTTCTGCGCCAGTGGGCAGGACGAGAACAGTCGGGTTACAGGCCCGAGTTCTACGTCAGCTGCCCGGCCAGAACGCCGCCCCGTCTGTCGTGCCGTCTGCTGCTTGAGGCTGGCGTTCGAGCTTCCGCGCCGTGGGCGAGACAGGAGCAGTCATGCTACGGGCCCGAGCTCTACATCCAGCTGCCCGGCCAGAACGCCGACGCCGTCCACTCCTGCCATTAAGCCGCCCACTTTACCTCGCCTAGCCAGAGCGGGCGCACTCCGGTCGCCCGGTCAGTCAGCTTACACCGCGACCTATGATGAGACCGACGCCACTCCTTTCGCCAGCTTGTCGCCGCATCGAGACTGTGACGCGTCCCCGCCCTCGTGGCAAGCCCGGACTCGCGCACTCGTTAACCTCATGCAAGCCCTATGTGTGTTCTTTGCCGCAATGTCTTCTTGAGTGTTTATTTTAGGCATGCTTTCTGTTTCCTTCTATTTACTTCCTCTTTTTAGTTTGATTAAAAGTCTTTGTGTGTGTGTTCAAACCAACGGCTTTGTCCTCAATTGGGTTCTCGGAGGCTCCGCCTAAGAGAACCAACCGAACCATTGAGTACACGAACCTTTGCCCCCATATTAAGGTCGTCACAGTGTTGTACCATTATCCCGGTAACCGGACATGGTTGCCCATGCAAAATAGATCTAGAAGTCACACACACAGCGCTTGCCCATTAATTGACTCAGATGTACCAGTAGGGTGCAAAATCAAGTGCTAAAATGTATAACGAAACTGATGAGCTACCCGCTGAGCAGACTGGGCGACCTTATTCATTCAGCACAGCTTTTCTTCCTGACTGCCCCCATGAAGTGAGCGCCAGTTCAAATCTTTAGCTAGTCTACATATATGCAAATGCGGAGCACTTTTCTTAAACATTTGCAGTACATTCTATAGCACAAAAGGTTTTCATTTTCTTGTGGTCTAGTACAATTACGCCACCAAACACAACCACACTCCAAAGGCACCGACACTGAACTGGATTGCTTAGGATTGGATTGGACTGCAGGGCTAAGCGCTAACAAACGAATACCTATAGCTGTATGGTTGCCCCTGAACAAGCACATCCTGCTATATTTGCAAACTTCATTCGAAATTCGTGTTTCAGCACAGGTTGGCACAGCTTGATGGTTTGGCGCAGAACTTTCATCCCATCCCTGGGTTGATTTTATTTTGTAGTAACATACTTCTTCCCAACACAATAATTCTCATTTTAAGTCATAGTGACTGGTGCCCTATTACGGCCACCACTTATGCAAAATGTTCATTCGTGGTAAACCTATTCAATATTGCTATAAGATTCAGATGATGTGCTCTCCAAATAGGTATCCCTATGCGATGGAGATACGAGGGTCATTCAGAAAATAAAGACCATTTAGTTATACAAAATGAAACACACAATATTTATTGAAAAAAAAAAATTGTGCTACATACATACTTTCTCTTTTCAGGGTCAACTGGCTTCCGTAATAGCTGTGCCTATAATGCTGTGAGTGGAGGTTGCAAGAAGTTGCCCTTTTGCAGTTGGTGTAAAGGTCAAAATGAATTGTGTGGTTGAAAATCCCGCAGACTGTGACGTAAAGAGGTCTATTGGATTTCTAAGCTCTCAAAAGGTGAAACCGGCAGAAATTTACCAACAACTGAAAGCAGTCAATGGTGATAATGTATAGAACAAAAGAAATGTGAGAAAATGGTGTCAAATGGTCAACAATAGTCGAACAAATGCGCACGATGAAACTTAAGCTGGACGCCCATCACTCATCACAGAAGACCTGAAGACTACAGCAAACAGAATCTTGCAAGACAGGTGCGTAACTCTTGACGAATTGCACATTGTGCTTCCAGACATTTTAAATTCCTTGCTTGGTGAAATTATGTAGCAACATCTCGGCTGCAACAAAATTTATGCACCATGGTTTCAACGGCAACTGAAGGAAAAGGGTGACAAGACACCTCTCCGGCTCAGGTTTGCTACCAATATGGTATCCGTCCTGCCTGTCCCTGAACAACACAAAGTCTAATTTGACAACTTTTTCACCATGAACAATCTCTTGACGAAACTGGCTGACCAGGCAATACAAGTGATAGCGACTGTACAAGATGAGAACCGGTGGCTGCCCAATGAAGAGCACGAAAGATATCGAAAAAGAGGAAGGAGGAGCTTATGGTTACAAATGTGGCAGGGCAGTCTACGCATGCAGATGGAACAATGCGGTAGTCACAGTTTCTTTGGACCACCTCAGCCATAATCCTGTTCGTACTGCAGAACATTTCTCATGACTCTCCAACAAAAAGGTAGACATTCCTAAACCTTATCTGATCAAAAAATACAACGAAGGCATGGAGGGTGCAGACGTTATGGACCGCCTCCTCGGCAGCTGTCGCCCAAGGCTTAAAACAAAAAGTGGTGGTGGAACCTTTTCAGCAATGGTCTAAACATTGCTGTAGTTGATGGATGGCTCCTTCAAAATGAACTTCACAAGGGAACAAATGCTGTCATGATGCACATAGCTTTTCGGTGGCACGTCACCATGTCTTTGCTGCACCTCAGGCAGAAACTCCCTGTGCAACCAAGACCTCGGTCCAAGAAGCATGGACAGGAAAACTGATGGCCACTACATATCAGTGATGCAGGGAAGGTGCACAGAGTGCAACAAAAATACGACCAACCAGTGTCAATAGTGCAAAAAGCGGCTGCAGAAGAAATTCTTTGCAGCTTACCCCGGCTTGTGAAGCACTCACAACTATACAGCCAGCACAATGAAAGAACGAATTTTGGAAAGCGTTGTTATCCCTCTTAATACTTTTAAAAGGCCCTGTAAGTAGCTGACTAGTCTTCAGTTATGAATGAGCAATTCCCGCTTTATAGTCAATAAATGTTTCAGAAACATTTGCATCTTGTATATGAGGAATGCGAATGTTAAAAAATGAAACATGCAAAAAAACATGCTTAGTCGTCATAAATGTGGCTATATTTTTTATTATACTTAACAGAAGACCTGTGCAAATTATCAACATCAATTTCGGTTTTCTGATTACCACTCCATAGTGCAACATTTAAAACACTAATCCTTTTCGTGTGTCCCAGTCGTTGAAGCGCCTAATTTACAAAAGGCTCTTGGACGACGACCTCTCCATCCGGCAACATAACGAAACAAATCTCCTAAAATTCATAGCAGATTTCACTTCTGTTCATTCAACCATCTCATTCAGACACAGTTATTCCAAAGCAAGTATAAGTTTTCTGTATTTCAGAGTACAAGATAAGGTAAATTCCATCTCCACAACACTGTAGTATAAGAAGCCTACCGATTGCCAATACCCGCACTTCAAGAGTAGTCATCCTCACCAGTGCAACATGAGCCATACCATACTCACATGCTCATAGATATCGTGTATTTGATTGGATTTTGGTGAAATTGAGTGCCCCAACAAAAAGCTTAAGGAGGCCTTAAAGACCACCTCGAGACCGTTGTGGATGATGCCATTTGAAAAGCATGAACCCTAAACGGGAAAAAAATTTAGGCCGACTCGACTTCACGGCCCAAAGAAAATCAAACAAGCTTTATTCTGACCTATTCATCTGGTTTGCCTAATGTTAACAACATATTGTCTAAACATTTTATGTAGCTCAAAAGAGCAGCCATCTGTCCATATTTGCACAACCACCACGAGTGGTGTTTTGTTATTTGCTGTATGGATGTATGGTGACAGCTTGACATATTGTTACGGGGATGTTGGGAGTATATCTTCCATCTGTTTCTGTGCAATTATGCCAAATGTAGGTAGAGTGCATTATTTTCAACCGTATCAGAATATTCAAAGCGTCAAGAAATGTGGAAGGGCAGTATCCTGCAGCAACAACCACATCTAAATGCTGAATCTGTCAAGTGGGATCAAAACAAACGAACAGCTATCAGGCACTACCTGCATCACATGAAATCATGACACTGCAATTTTGAGCTGCATGACGTTGGCTCTGCGATGACCCCAATGTGTGACCTCCACTTAATTTCCATGGAATAAGTGGCTTTGTGGAAAACTAACCCTAAGGCTTATATTTAATTCAGGGTCAGCCAGGTACCTACTTAAAGTGCAAAAAGAAGAAAGGGCGCTGACTGTGGCGCTTTTTTAACCATATTAGGGCATTCTCATTTTCAGATGGCATTGACAGTCCTGTGACCTGTAGGGTGGTTCAATTTGCTTAGAAATTCAGCAATAATCTTAAATAAACAATAAACGAGATATGAAACCGAAATGGGTAGCTGCTTCGTGTGACGTCACAATGACTTGATGACGCCAGATAATACACTACCATAATGTGAACACGCAGAACGCATGCTAAACACGCAGTACACGTGGCGCTAACGCCAAAGAAGCGAAGCTAGTGATGTCGCCTGACAACATAGGGAGCTTTTACAGATTTTCCGAATTAGTGGTGATTTCAGCGACAGTGGCGGCATAGTCTCTGATGTCATAAACACGGGGTGGCCAGTAGGAAGTCATGAGCCAGGAACGCAGCCAATCCTTAAAATTAATTTTCAGGAAAAATAAAGGACTTGCAGTCATGTTGTTTGGCACAGATAATCAGACTATCAGACTGTAAAAGAGAACATATATTCAAAATTTTATGAAAGTAAGCGGACATCGAAAAATCGCCGGAGTTGCCCTTTAAGAAACATGCGCTTATAATTACACTTATTAGAAGGTAAGCAGAAAAACTAACTTAAATCCTGGGACATAACTTTGTAAAACAACAATTTTTCGAGGCACGCTGTAGTGGAGGACTCCATGTTAATTTCGACCCCCTAGGTATAGCTAAATCTAAGAATGAAAGCGTTTTTGCACCTCGCCCTAGTCGAAATGCGGCCTTCAGCCGGATTCAAACCCACAGCCTGCCTCAAGCTCAGAAGCCCTCCAAAGCCACTGGGCTTGCGGTGTATCTGACAACAGGCAGTAATGCAGTAGAACAATACGCTAGAAAGGCAAAAGATCTAGTAATTATTGCTGAGCAATGTCAAAATTTTGTTGAAGTAGTACCACTGCTGTCCTCTCATGACAAATGCAAAACTCATTAGCCCAAGTTTGACTTAAACACCGCAATGAACAATGTTTAATGCATGCATTAAAGCCAGTTGGCTTTCGATACTTAGTGCAACAACTGTTAGCCTGTAAAAAGAGACATGAAACAACGAGTAATACCCCTGTCCCACGGGCATCCGTGAGCTCCGTTAACATGAAACTCCCTAATCGAGACTGACAGCAATGGAGTTGCGGCCGTGCTACACAGCACAGTGTGAGCCTTCAACGGGCGCCGCATGGGATAGAAATGGCGCTGCTCCGCTTACTTTCGCGCGAAACTGCTTACAGATAGTCGCGATTAAAGGTAGTTTTTTTTTATTTTATTTTTGCACAATGTGTCATCTAACAAAATCACAGCAAGAGAGTTTGCTGTACATTACCACAAGACTTGTTTTCCCAGCATGGCGAAGTTGAAAGCGATGCTGGCCACACTGCATTCTTGCTTTCGTGTGTGGTAGCGTGGGTCACATTCGACCGGTGCGCTTCGAGTTGTGATTCTGTATTGTGTAATCGTGCGTGTGCTCGCAGTGAACTCAACCGCTTACAGATGAGTGATGATGCAGATAAACAAAACAAATGGCGAGACATTTCCCCATGCGGCACGGCAAAGCATTGGTGTAGAGGGTACAGGCGCTAAGTCCTAAAAACAAATTAAAACTCCCATTACGTGGCATAAAAGCCAAGCATCAAGTGACCCAGGTAAATGTAGGAGCATTTAGCCTGCTTGCGACAGAAAGGGAAAAGTGGAAGCGCAAAGAAAGAGACTTGAAAAAGCCGATAGAACGGCTTCGACATACAGTTGATAGCTACAAAGAGGAACTTGAGAAAATGAAAAATGACTGCCATTTTGGTGAACTAGAGTACATTCGCGAACAGGTACAAGCATATTTCAGCGGTGTTCTTATGGGACCAAATTGTTAACTTCCGAAGCAAGAACCCAGTATGGACTGAAGATGTTGTGCGACACTGCGTCATACTGTGCTACCTGTCTACAAAGGCCTATGAGCATCCAAGGAGGGAGCTGCTGCTCAATCTACCAAGCAGAAGCACTCTTCAGAACTACATAGGAAGCTGTTCTGGGGAGACGGGCATCAACAGCTTAGTGCAAGCCAGATTTAAAAGCCCAAGTAGAAAAGCTTGATGCACCTCTGTCTAGAACTTGTTCATTGATAGTTGATGAGATGCAGATAAAGCCCAAACTTCAGTACAACAAGCAAAAAGACTGCTTTGTTGGCCAAGTTGACATGGGCAGAGTGAACGAATCTGGCAATGACATTGTGCTGGCAAACTCCATGCTTTGCTTTGTCATCAATGGGCTGTGCACAGCTTACAGAATCCCAGTTTCGTATTTTTTTACAAAAGGTCTCAATGGGTCCCAGTTGTTGAAGTTGGTTATGTAATGTCAAAAGTTGAAGAAACTGGGTTCAAAATAGCAAGCATAGTGACAGACAATCATAAAGTCAATGTAAGTACTATGAAAGAGCTCTGCGGTGAATTTTTGACTTATAGAATCCAACATCCATGCGATCCCGAGAGGCTCATTTTTCTAAATTTTGATTACTGTCACATAATCAAGAATCTTCGATCCCAATTTCTTTCACGAGACCTTGGCAAGGCTGGTGAGGTATCTTCTACATACCTCAAAAAGCTATACGAAATGCCTAAAACCTGGCTTGTCAAGCCAGTGCGGCATCTAAGCAGGAAACACGTGTACCCGAATAATGTCGAAAAGATGAACGTCCGGAGGGAGGTGTTATCCTCGGATGTTACATCTTCACTGGAAGTTCTACAGGAGCAAGCCGTTCACAGCTGCCACCCTTCTTCTACTTTTGCAGGACCGACGATAGTGTTCATGAGAAACATGTATCGGTCGTTTCTATTGCATGACACCAGTAACACAGTGCAACATGTCCTGCAACACTTTCCTGATGTCAGGCATTTTGATGACCCAAATGATGATCACCTTGAGTGGCTTGAAGTTATATTTCCTATGTACATAGAGGAACTGAAGAAGGATGCGACATCTCGTGGATTCTTGACAGCAGAGACCTATGAAGCACTCCTGCTCACAACCTACTCCACTGTGTATTGTATTCGTTAACTGCTCTTGACAGAAAAGTTTCATTTTGTATAAACAAGAAAGTTCCGTAGTGATCCTATCGAATCACTTTTTGGGACACTGAGGCGATCAGTAGGCTGTAATGACCAGCTGGATGTCCGAGCTGCTATCACTGGACTAGAAAAAGTTCTGAAGACAGGCATTGCAGCTACATCACAAGACAGCAATGTTGTCCGCACTGAAGAAACTGGACCAAGCAAAGCAGTTTTGCCTGCAAGTACACAAGCATGTGAGGGCTCAGCTGAACTTCCTGCAGTAGCTGCCAATGTGATGAAGTGCCTAAAGCTGCCGAGTATACCAAGTTTTCGAACACTGCAGCTGTCTGCAATTGTCTATGCAGCTGGCTATATTGCCCGTGTTGTTAGGGAGCATATCGATTGTGAAAGCTGCTGTGCAGTGACATCGAAGCCATTGACCAAGCAACCACTGCAGCCGCTGACTTGGCACCAGGACCGAGGATGCCCTTCCAATAAACTGCTTCATGTCTTGAAGACCCTGTGGCGCTTTGTTCAAACGGCTCTTGAAGAGAAACCACCGCTTCAGAAGCCCCTGAAGACTCTTCTAGAAGCGGCTGTTCCAGCTGTTTCAGAGTCGCGCCTCCTCCACTGCTCCAATGTTCAACGCCCCCAGGATCTTGCTGAATTGGGGTGCACAAAGTTCATAAAGCCGCTCCTTGGGAACTACGCCTCTACAGCCACAGATAAAAGTGATGTATGCAAAACATTTTTTCAGAAGCCCCTTTCAAGAAAGTATGTTAAGCTATAGAAAGTGGCCCCACTTATGTTTTTTTTTTTTTTTAAGCAATGCTGTGAATAAACTTTCTTCGTGTTGTTAGGAGTGAAAGAAGCCTTGGTTTTTTTGTCTGATGAGGACACCAAGACCCTGCGAATCATTGGTGTAGCCAAGGTTTCAGCCAAGGGCTCAAACCCCCCAAATTTTTTAATTTCGCATGTGTAAATATACATTCGCACATACAAAAACATGCACATACATGTACAAAGGGTGGTTGAACCTCACCCGAAAAACATTTTTGGCTACGCCCCTGCCGTGAGTTCACGGAGATATTCCATCGCGCGCTTCCGTTCATTGTGCACATTGTTTTCAGTTCCTGGTGAAGCGATTGGTGCTCATGCATAGCAAATTTACACGCCACGAGTGCGTCGCACCGAGGTTTGCAGTCCCTTCAGCTCAATGTACGCAATGGGCGCAGTAAGCAGATTGCAGAAGTTCAACTATGTGTGTGCTTTCAGTTCTCGGGAATCGCATAAGTTCCACCCATCGCGAGCGCTCGGGTAAAAAACGGCGTCCTTTAAACATGCATTATTAGCACTCTGCTGGCGTGTACACTTTAGACGCTGCCCAATTGAGCCAAGCTGCGCAGCAAACATTTGTACCCTATATATTATAGCCGCATGCGAGCAGCGCGCATTCGTCCACCGTTCACACACAGTCTACGTTAGTGGCGCCGCCACAAAGGTAAGCGGCGGTGTTTCGCAACTCGACCGACCGCACGTCCCCTTTGTTCTCTCCACAGCCTAGCAGGCACTGAAAAATATAGAGGAAGCACCGCTTTGAGGTAAAGATGAAGGAGTTAAATGAGTTTGCGGGTACCCGTGTGACAGGGGTATAATAGCAGAGTAGAGCCTTCAGCTTATTGGTGTATCCTTTAGGAACAAAAATCTGCACACACACAGAAAATGAGGAACTGGACAATGCTAAACTGCGAAAGCCAGAATGCATGTTAAGGGTCACAACGAACCTGAACTGGCTTCCACGCAATAATATTCCTTTACTGAGGGATTTATTCCTTTACTGAGGATTTGGTAGAATTTGCGAGAGCTCGTTCCTCTGACAAGCTTCCTGAGTAGATGTGAAAGGCCGGCGAATGATACACCGGTAGCTGCAGCTGGGCACACTGTTTCTTATGCTCCCACCATACTACTGCAAGCTGAACGTTACTGAGCTGGCATGTGTACACAAAGAGGTATGTTGCAGCACAAAACAAAGTTTAGAAACTGGAAATTAGAAAACTTGGGCCACGTTATGAACCCGGACACACTGGATCTGTCATTGATGATGTCTTCGACAGGCACGGACCTGTCATGGTGTCACTGAATAGTTTAAGCTCAAAAATGAGATGATAGGTTGCTTTTCTTGTCTTTACTAACTGTTAAATCTGCCACAATGCGCTGCTGGCTGTTAGTATTCCTCACCGACGCCGCGCCTGGCTGCGCGTTCTCACCGATGCTAGTAGCCGCACTGGTACGCTAGCCGTGTTCGCGTTCCAGTGTGGCCGTTCCAGTGTCCGTTGCTGGATGTTGTTACATACCTGTGCATACGGCCACGCCGCGGCTTCGACGCAGGCGCGCGTCGCCGTCGGCTTTCAGCGACCGTATGCACGAGAAATGCTGTGGAACTCCCTTAAACAACTTCGCTGTAAAACCATACCTGTGCAAAGAGCTGTGATGTTGCTCCTGATGCATCGTCAAGTGTCATCGACCAGGTTGCTCCGGATTTTTGCTGTTCCCGCTGTACGGTACTTGATCCGACGGCATGCACAGTAGATGCCATGGCACACTATCACACCTTTTGTTCGCACCGTCTTCTATATATCTGATTTACTTTCACAAACAACATACGAATACGCACGCGAACGATTGACGACAAGTTCGACTTCGTCAGGCCTAATGCACGGCCACATACGAACCGAGCCAAAGACGGGTGCATTCGTCCATGCGCGATGCGTCCATGCGTACCATGCTTTTCGAAGTTCAAGAAGAGTATACTAACGCGGTTGAGTGGTGCGAGCGGCTGTGGCGGCACATGCTTTGGAGTGAGGCGCGCGACGACGAAAAATACTGTGGCGGCGCTGCGATCGAAGTGGAGCGGGCCACATCAAGGTCGCTCCGTTGGAAATTGCTGGCGATTCTGCTCGGCGGGGTCCTTCGTATTGCTTTGCACGCTGCTGTTTAGGATCAGACCACTCAAATGGTGTTTATAATTAGATATGACATGTATTTATCACTTAAGAATAGATGCCTTTCCTTCTCTTTTTTATTTCATTTTATTTATTTTTATAGCCGCTCGGTGACTGCGCGTATATTGCGGCTGCAGTGTCGGCTTTCATTCTGCTTTGTTATTGTACGGTTCCCTTTGGAGAACAAACATTTTTCTTGTCCTTCAAGTAGCATGTATCTCTTGTGTGTATTTTTGCACATATTTTCTTTTTCATCATTAGGTCTTGCGAAATGCAGATGGAAAAAACTTATGTAAACTTCCTGCGCTTCAAACAAACGAAACATGTCGGCCCCATCCGGCGCCCTGCACCAAGATTGACGGGAAGTATGCTTATCGAAAAAGGAAAAAAAAACTGCAGTGCAGCATTCCATTCATATCTCCGTCTTCCTCGCGTAATAGAACGCGGAGTAATTGGCGCGGGTTCGTTTATTGCGGTCGGCCCTCGGGCGCCGAAAACAGTCTTAAATAGCTATATATGCTAATCTTTGGCCCGTAAGCCGCGTGAGATTTTTTTTATGCAGTTCACGCTTAACAACAACAACAAAACAAAACTCAGTGCCCTTCCACACTGTGAAGAAGGATGACCAGCGAAGTTGTCTATGTTATGTAGTTTATGTAGTATGTAGTTCCCCGCTAAATGGCGAACTGTACCTCTGCCGCGGGTCGGCCCGGCATTGCACTATTTGCGGGATTTTTTTTTCTACACGTGAACACGATAGTGGGAAAAGTAGCCCTTAAAAGCTTCACTGTTAAAAAATAAAGAAAGAAAGAGAGGCGCGGTAGCTTATTAATTAGTGGCTGCATAGTGGATATGGCGTTGCACTGCTAAACTCTAGCTCACGGTTTCAAACCAGGCCGCGGAATTTGATGGGAACGAAATGGAAAAGCATTCGTGTACTTCTGTTTAGGTGAACGTCAAGGAACCTCAGGTGGTGAGAACTGAACAGGGGGCCTCATATTCATATCGCCAGACGTAAAACGCTAGAATATGTTTAATTAAAAAAAGACAAGAAATAAAGAATTAAGGTAGCTGCGTCCTTTGGCTGTTTTTCTAGGGGTGTAAGCGAAAGAAATTATTCTCGAGGCTGATTTCTGAGAAAAATACGTTGCGCTTATCTAATATTTCGTTCCTAAATGTAATGCCGTTCCCGCCGAGGTGAAAATATTGTTACTGGTTTTCAAGTGGTACTAATGGTTTTCGAGTGGTGTGAACTGGTCTGATGTGGTCCCAGTTGAAAAGCTAGTGGTCTGTTGCTGGTTTCAACTGGTCCCAGTAGAAGGCTATTGGTCTTGAACAGGAACTGTGCTGGTTTTCAAGTGGTGTGAACTGGTCTGATGTGTCCCAGTTGAAAAGCTAGTGGTCTGTTGCTGGTTTCAACTGGTCCCAGTAGAAGGCTATTGGTCTTCAACAGGAACTGTGCTAGTTTTCAAGTGGTACTACTGGTTTTCAAGTGGTGTGAACTGGTCTGATGTGGTCCTAGTTGAAAAGCTTGTGGTCTGTTGCTGGTTTCAACTGGTCCCAGTAGAAGGCTATTGGTCTTCAACTGGAACTGTGCAGGTTTTCAAGTGGGATGAACTGGTCTGATGATTGTACATCCGCTCAACTAAGCAGCTTCTGCAATATAAACGGCTGCTTTCAGTTACCCGGCGCACTATCATAAGGACAATAACGAAGCATTAAAAGAAACGGCATGCCTCACATACACTTAAGAGATATTTGTAGATCTGCTGTGTTCGTTCAAGATGAATGTGGTGCCACATTGGGCACCCAGTTTTAATGGGTTGCAGTCTTGCAGACCATGGTGAGACTGAAAAATTTTTTCTTTGCCTGAGTCAAGTTTGCAGATTTACAGACTGCCCCAAAACGGGGCGTTTATATTGAATGACAGCTAGGAACTTGCTCAGCAAAACCGATCAGCACACGTGCGTTAATCTCTCAGGAACTAGTGCGCCTCTGCGCGATAGCCACGATTCTCTAGCAGCGCAATAATTCGGAATAAGAGTCCTGCACTTGCATCGGCCCCTCACATTCGAAATTTCAAAAGTGCTGTTATTCGTTATATTCGAACGCAAACAGTCTTTTCTATAGCTTTCAATAGTGAATCCTGAAGTCGAATACGATCTGAATGGCAAATACCATTCGATTAGACTATGTGTTTCTACTTCATTTCGCCATGCTGGCACGTTGAAGGAGATCGTCAGACACGCCAACGAGTTTACATTGGTAAGTACTCCCCGGTGTCCCCGATTCAGTATGAGTACATAGGCAATACCTTGTCCCTAACACTGGTGTTCATTTTAACGTCCAATAATTGCCTTGATTCATTTTCTCGGAAAGTCGATTGGTTCACGTAGGGATGGCGCAGCTTTTGAAAGAAACAGGCTTATTCCGGTCCGAAGTTCTCACTTTTTCAATCGGTGCAGTTACAATATTTGATAATTGTTCTCTTACATACGTGTCGTCGATATATATGTCTATGTACTCTTAGATTTACCTACAATGCATTTGATGCATTGGTCATATGCATCTATTCTCCCCACGGAGTTAATAAACCTGGTTTATTTAACTATAATATTGTTTTCCTTGGTCATTGTCCCTGATCAATATTCCGCCAACAAGAAGCGTGCGTAAAATGACACGATGTCAATAAAATTTGCTTACGTAACTTCATGTTGTAGGGGCGGCTTCTGTGGCAAAAGTAACGTGTTTCTTTTAGAAAACAGCGTTAAAAAAAGCAGTTTGCCTGGCTAAAACTACAATTCATATTGGCCGACAAGAGTTGCTGGCACACCAAAGCAAGTGAAACCATAAAAAATTGTACTGCACACACTTTCTGCGAGAAAAACTGGCCGTCCGCCAGCGTCCGCACAACGAACGCGCTCTCGCTTACTTGACAACGACAGCAAAATTGAAGACGTCATGTTGTATAACCCATGCCTAAAATATGTATATGTAGCAAAAAGGTGTCAATATAAATTTGCAGTGGAAATAAAGCACTGTTATAAGAGCGTACGCGCAATAGGTCTCAGGGCCCGCAGCGAAATTACGTTCAATATGCCGCAAAGCGTGTTTCGGCCCCAATTTAGATCGCTCGCAGCGCCCTCGCAAAATTTTTCCACACGCGGCGCCTCAGAGAGAGAGCGGTGATCGGTCCACTTGGCTATAGTACAGTGAACAGTGGCGCGAGCGGCTTCCTGGGAGCGGGAGTTTCAACGTGAAATGATGCGGCGGCGCTGGCGTCGACCACTCTTGTCAAATGCCGCCGGCCTCACCGCAGCCTGCAGCGGCACAGCATTATACTGCATGGGGTTTCTTACGAGAAACTCGCTAGCCGGTACTTCGGAAACAAACAAACAAACAAACAAAAGAACGTCCATATACGCACAGAACGAAGAAATGTTGGCGTGTCCCGTGTATCAGTACCAAGCTAGGAACAAAAACGGGGCGCCTTGGTTTAGCGTGTTCACGGTACTTCAGCTATAGTTGTAAGCTGTTTATGAGGAAAGCGCATCCGCACGGATGCGCTCTTTAATGGGAGGTCCCTAAAGTATGTTTAAAACAGCTTGGCTGATTACTTCAGTGCTATACGCAAATGGAGCTATTACAGTAACCGGCACCGCTATATGCTTGTGAGCACGCGGAGGCGCGTCACGTATGAATGGTCGGGTGGTCATTGCCGTGCAACCATCAGACATTCTATCATATTTCCTTATACCCATTCTTTTTCTCACGTTTTCTGTTCTTTGAGTTGTGGTGAACACAAATATGCCGCGGATAACCCGCGGTGCTGCCAGCGCGGAACATAGCCGACCGCAGTCGACCGTAGCCAGCCGGCCGCCGAGAAAGGGCCGGCGCACAAACAATAAAAACCAATTGGCACCGAGACTCCAGGCCCCACGCCTGGTCTCTGCTTTCCTCTCGCGTGCCAATAGTGTAAAATGACTAAATACGTGCAAACTGTACCACCCCTTTGTTTCAGCAGTTCCGTGCACGCAACTGGCCGGGCTGGCGTGTAAAACACTATTCGATCAAAAAATCTTAGCATGGATTTAAATTCACATGTCCATATGTTAAAAATTGCAGCGCACTTCCATGTATACTGAGTAGGCAGCGATTACATTATCAATTTTTCTCCGCCAGCTTTTAGCCGCTGCTACATTGCAGTCACCGCTGCCCTGATATGACAACTTGTCGCAGAGGCGAAAAGATAGGCTAGTTTTGAATACGTAATTACGTTTGCCAATACACTACTCGAATGTTTGGGAGCTCACTCTACCTTGGGTTTACGGGTGGCATTGAAGAAATACAACACTGCACACATCTTGTTTCCTATTTCTCCCACCTTGCGGTCATCAGATGTGGGAACAAAAGCACATGTTATTTATTCACATTATTCAAAAACAGTTTCCTATTTACACATTAATTCAAAAATTAACACAGTGGATTAGAATAGGTACAAGAATGGCAGCATACATTTATAATCAACTTAACTTCAGTTGCTGCAGTGCACTTCGTTTCTTATCCTAAGACTTATTCAGACCCTTGATGTAGAAATGCATTCGTGTGACGACGTAAAAAACCGATGAACTTCGCAGTTAATACCTTGCAATGTTCACCCAACGAGCACCACCAATGCTGCTCCTGTTGATGACTGCCAACACATCCGTAATGCTGTCTCGATGTAGCTAGCTCTTGCTAAAGCAGCCAGTGAAAATGTCTTCAAGTTCAGTGATAAACACGAAGAGCTTCTATGAAGGGTAGAGAAGACCAGCGAAGTCGCAAGCACTTTCCATCTGAAGCAGGCAGCAGAAGCTGGTTCATGCATGCACTACACTTTGTTTTCAATACACAGTTCTTTGCGACAAAGCTTGCCACATAATAAGTCTTGAGTCACTACGGTGAATAATGTATGCGTGGTCCGGTACAGTCAGGGAGCTGCTGTCAAGCGAACCTTCGGCGCCTTCAAGATCTCCCTCATCAAGCAACCAGTCAATGAACTGCTGCTGCTTGTACGAACTAGCAGTCTGGTCTTCAATTGTCAAAATCGAGCTTACAACTTCCTCTTGAACATTTGATGCAATGACGCTCTTGGCAAGAAAGTAACAGCTAACAAAGGCAATTAATGGCAATTAATGCCGCTTTGCGGAGCCGGAGTTTTTCGTGTCAAATATGCAGGCAGGTTGGGTTTAGGTTTCTAAATAGCGCAGTGTATCCGGTGCATTTACTCCCAAGCTTTCCCACCACGCGATATTACTGCAGCTATGTCTTGCGCTCATTCGTTGTGCACCACGTCGACGCAGTTTTATGCGTTGCATGTTGCAATCACTCGCATGTTGCAACCGTTTGTTTAGTCATGCCGCGTTGTTGAATTGTGTTGACATCCGCTGCTTGTTAGCGGTAAATGCATGCGTGTTGCGACGCTGAGCTTGACGACGCGAGCTCGATTCCCGGCCACAGCGGCCGCATTTCGATAGGGGCGAAGTGCAAGAACGCCCTTGTTACCGCGTGCTTTGATTTTTGTGCACGTTAAAGAACCCCCGGAGGTAATAAGTATTCCTGAGACTAACCATTACAGCATGCCTCATAATGATTTAGTGGTTTTGCATGGTTTTGGCAGTTAAAACCCCCGAATTTATTTGATTCTACTGTGCCTTCACTCGCAATCGGCATGGACGAGCTTTAGAGAATTATTTCCATTTTCCAAACGCTGCAACTTAATTTACTAGTTGTGCAGGTAACGAAAGGGGACGCGCGCTAGTTTTGTCTGATAGCAGACAGCATTTAATGCAAGCCGCGGTCGTCGCGTGCGTCGGTAAGCGGCAGATCGAAAAGCAGCCGATCGAGACGTGCGCGTTATGTTTGTTGTTTGGCCATGCTTTCTAAGTTCACAATATCCAAGCTTGCTTTAAGGCAATTACCACCTTGCACATTCTTGCTGATTCACTCTTCCTGCCAAAAACCTTCGTTTCCTGTAGTAGCCGGCCATCGGTGCAAGCTTACTTTAGCTGTTCGCCCGACGAGGCACTAGATTTGCTTTGGTGAGGCATGTATCTCTAATGCTTGCGCTCGTGCTGTTGGTCCTAAGGCCTGTTAACGTGGTCTGGGTTCATTTCGCGGAGCAGTCTGTACGAGCCGATCCTCATTAGCAGTGAAAACGCACCTTGCTGATTAATGCGATGAGTTGCAATGACTCCAACATCTGCATTGAATAAGGCATGATATACACTAAATATTTTTTGTAGCATGATTCAAAGCAATATGCGCCTATGTAGTATTTAAATTGTTAATTTTGAGCAGATGTGTGTTTTGGCTGTTGTGTTCTAGGATTTCGTGTATCCTGGGAAGGAAACTGCTTTAGTGTTCTGGTGAAGCAGCGTACTGACCAGGACAAGGCAGACACACACATCAATACAAGACACTCGCTGTGCTTGTGTCTCTCCTATTTGTACTGGTCAGTGCACTGCTTCACCAACACGGTATGATGATTAATCACCAACTCGCCCAACTTCCCACATTACTGCGTTAGCTTTATAATGCAGTTCTCTTCGTGCCACGCAGTGACGTTATTGGGGCAAGAAATAGGCATCACAAGTTACAGGCACTAGCATCTCCGAATCACCATGTATTAAAGGCATGTACAGTTTGCCAAAAACAGCTTAATTTGTGATTTGCCTGAACCTAAGCCTGAGAGTGTATAATGAGCTATAGGCTAGGCCACGTTGTTGAAGGTGGGAAGATGGTCTCTCTCGTTAGTAACGTTCCATGCTCATTTGTGCCTAATACATGTGTTCTTTCTGTGCTCGCAGTGCTGATGACACTCCCTGGGAGCCATCCAAAAGCATGCGAATTTACAAAAACAAGCAGGCTTTGCGAAGCAAAGACATCGATAACGCTTGCCGTTGTTCGCTGACAGCTCCGCGCAAATCAGAACGAACACAAACGTGTAATTTACTAATGCTCCAGCCAAGAAATTTAGCAGCAAAAGGGGGAAGCACAAAATGAGAGCAGCCGTGTGCGTGCACTCAGCCACCGAGGAAACTAACGGCAATCGTCACCGTCCCTCCACATCTCTGCAAGTATGCATGACCGCTTTGTGCCTGCATCATATAGAAATAAAGTGGCTAAACTTCTGAACTTGGTGTATACCTCTAAATCGACATCGTATACGATCTTGGACACCTGTGACACGCACTTGGCTTTCACTGTCACATCACCGTCCACGATTTGTTGAAAGCCGTACACGTGCGGAAGCAGACGCTCCCCTTTCGTGAGCTTGCCGCCACGAAAGAATCTGTCCGCGTTGGCAGCCTTCTTGAAACCGCATTGCAATCTCTGCGTCGCTGTTGCGCAAGCAGGCGATCTGCCGCCGTCGAAAACTGAGCGCCGTGAGAACGAGCAGCGAAGAAACACGCGGGCGAACCGGTGTAAACAAAGCGGAGACCGCGCCACGGCACGACCGCGCTGCATCACGTTTCCACATTGGGGGCGCTGTCAGGAGGCGCAGTAGCGCCGCCTGGCCATGGTTTTCTCGTCTATAGCACAAACACAAGCGGCCATAATCATCAGCGATTCCCCAGACGGTGATACGAAACAACGGTCAAATCTCCCCAGAGGCACTACGACTCCTAAAATTAGGTAATAACCCCGACAAAAGTATTCATCTCATCTGGACACCCCCTCATACACTACCAGACAGGAGCAATGAGGTGGAGCACCACATGGCTCGAGAGCTTACGGACCGAGCCTTAGTTAGCCCCACCTCACCAACTACGGATGAGAGGGAGTGGGAAGATCGAATGACCAGATTTCACGAAATTACACAATACCATAGATTGCAGTGGCGCACACTCCCGCCGACGCATCCAAAATTAAGCAAAAATCAGTCTGTCGAATGGCGGCAGTTACAGACCAGATCCTATCCGAGCCCAGCTATCACGCACCTAATACGCCAAGATTTAAACACGACTGACAAGTGCAGACACTGCGACTCTAGAGCCACCATAGAGCATATCCTATGGGAATGTATGGGTATAATACACAATAACGGTGATGCAGCCTCAAACAGCGACAGCCTCCACACGCGCTGAGAGTCCGCGTTACTCAGCTCGGACCTGCAGCACTAACTCTGGGCTGTCCAGCAAGCCGAGGAAGCAGCCAAGGGCCAAAAACCCTTGGCCGAAACTTAGGTGGGGTCCAGGCCCACCCCACCAAATCGCAGGGCGCTCAATAAGGTTATTTTAATGAATGAAGTTGGCACTGTGTTCATATTTCTGGTAATGTTTCTTTATTAGAAATACATGTTAAAATAACATTGCTGTCTGTTAGAAGAAACATTATTACCAACATTTCCTATTTTTCAGTGAGTGGCTGTCACTGTGGATCTTGATTTCAGCATCTTGTATCTTAAGATACACGATACATCAACCTGATGCATCAAAAATACACACTAATACACGGCTTTCTGAATGTATCATGATACATATACAAGATACTCAAAGAGTATCTTAAGATAGTATCTAAGATACTGCCCAGCCCTGGCCTTGTTGAAAAAAAGCCAACTGCTGTCACACGGCTCATCAGCTGGAGACAAGGCATTGGGTCATCCCATCCTAGACTGGAAGTATATTGCCTCCTTTCCAAGCCAAAGGCCAAGCAGGTCAGCTTTAAAACAAGCTGTCAGATTTTACTACATAACTAATAGTTTAGCTAAATAACAGTGAACTCAGAACATTATAAAAAGCTGACCCCCAAAATGGCAGCATGCAAACCAAGCCAATAAGCAGATATGTTGACCACACTTGCATTCCTTCAAGTAAGCCAGATGTGAATGGTGGCCAAATCAGTGCAGTTCGTATTTAGACCTAGTCCCTTTTTCAAGTGCTTGTAGTGAATAGCAAGCAATGCAAATTCTTTTGTAGAATTTCAGCAGCTGCACTGCAGTTCCAAGGAAATTCAATCGTATGCAAAAGTGCAGAGCAATGCATGTAGTGCAGTGTCTGCTGATGACGAAGTGATTTGGGGCTGTGGCCTCAACATTGAACTCGTTCGTGTGCTACTTTATTTGTGGTGGTGCAGTTTTGCAACTCCAGCTTTTTGGCATGTGTACTTGGCAGTGTATCTGTCTTCCGATTGGAACCACATGTCTGAAGGTTACTTTCTATGTAAATACGTCTCTACTGTCTCGTAAGCAGAGCAAGAAAGTCCCTTTCACAAAGTCCTCACCACCAGTATTCCATCACCGCTAAGCCAATCTTCCTCTTACACTGAGGTGCGCCTTGTTGCAATCATTGAGACACCTTGCCGGTTTCGGTAGGTTGGGCTTTGGTGAAGGTGTTATTTTGCTTTGTGTGCGGCAAAGGAAATGTCAATAGATGTGCCGTTGCTGGACAGGGAAGGATATGGCGAGGCTTATCTCGACGGCAGCACCGATGGCGACACAACTTATCACCCCCAGCACAACAATGGTCAGATGATTGTAGATGGTCTCCATGTCTCCAATATCCATGCTCCATCTCTTATGATGATGAACTGTGGCCTGGTTCCAGTTAACGTGTGCCCTGCCCCACAATGGCTTTCATGAATAAGCACGCAAGGTTTCCTGCTTGGCTTCGACATATACATATTACTGCTGGATATATCACTTGATTATCACAGCAGGTTATGGCATCGAGAACTCTGTGTAGGAGGACAGTCCCGAGAACTGTGAATGCCATTGCTATGGAATTCACCGAAATGTCATTCCAAAGGTTAGACGCCACTGCAAACAGAGTGGTTGAGCAGTCCTGTAGACTTGAGCTTGGGCATCAGCATCAATCAGTTGGCAACTGTCCTCAAACAGCTTCACTGAAACTCACAAGTGAGCACAGAGGCCCACAGCAGCTGTAGAGATTCAATGAGAGGGAGTGGACTACCATAAAGCAACGCCGCGCCGAGGAGATGGACGAGGAATGAGCAGCCAGGCTGGAGTGAGAGCTGGCTACTATAAACCAACACAGTGATGGAAAAGCTGCTACAATTACGCCAAGCAGGTACAGTTCATCAAAGCTGCTACAGCCATGCTACAAATGAGCGAAACTGCTCCAAAGCTGTGCCAAGGCGTGGCCTTCGAGATTACCTGGCACCGCACCGTGCAATCTCAGAGGCCACAACTAAGAGGACTTTCTGCCAGTGCCAGGCGGCAGTTACCACCAACCCTATGTGCAGAGAGCCTTTGCATCTTCTGCCATACAAAAATCGAGCTAATCCAATACAATCCAGTGCACGAGTTGTGAGTAGAGAAACGTTGCACGATGAAGCACTTAGCGCGTTCAGCATGGCATTGGTAGTGTCATGGCACGCAGCAATCTGAAAGGTAGGCCTCTGCATGTTATTAGCTGCTTTGCCATGTAGCACTAGCAACCATTTACGGTGCAAGCATAGGCACATTGTTTTTGAGTGACAGTGCAAGAAGCTGGTTTTGCCATCACGGAGGGTAATCTATTGCCAGTTCCTGGCCAGCTAGTTAGAATCATTGGTTTTGACTACGCCTACTGCTGTAGCGACCCCACATTTTGTCACTGTTACTTGCGGAAGCAGAAGTGTACCCAGTAATGCTCACTTCTCTTTCTGAGGTAACCACTGAGTAGGAATACCACTGGCATGGTGTGTGGCAAAATGCCAATACATAAAAAAACAGCACGTGGTGGTAATAGTGCACGTTAGGCAAGCTGACTGCAAAACGCACCTGCTGAACATGCTTTTACCACAGAAACACATCATAACATTTTTGCAAAAATTTCTGGCTTTCAACATGCTTTTTAACACGTTCACTGCATTGAGGATCACTGGTGGGTCACAGCCAGTGCTACTCCTACGCGGCAGCAAACTTGCTGCCGTGCATCTGCTTGCTGCTGCGATAACTTTATGACACTTGAACGAAGAGGTATGATATTTTTGCATGAGGTTATAAATAGCCAGACGAATACTTCTCTGATGTTAAATTCTATGACCCACTTAATACCCTAGTTACACGGGCATGCTAACCACAGTTATGACACACCTCAGTTCCGGCTAACCGAAGTTACACCCAGTTAGACGGAAAGCCTAATTGCGGTTATTCCACTAACCATAGTTGCTGCAAACTGAGGTTGGCCACCTCAGTTAGCTCAGGTATACGAGGCTAACAGACAAGATGGTGGCACACATGTAGATGGATGAAGGCGGCACGACTTCAATGAAGGTGACGATCGAAATGTTTTCCCAAAGGCCTGTCAACTAGTCTGTTGCAACAACAGTCGTTGATATGCATTTAGGAAGATAATCTTTCCGCGCTGCGTTCTGACACGCGTAATGCGCGCATTTACAAACAAATGACGCAAGCCCTAAATGCACGCCTGCCTGCCGGCGAAGTGCCGTACACGGCCAAGCAGCTATGCCAGAAGCTGGAAAACTTAAGCAAGCAATACCGGTGAGTACGGACACTTCACTAATCACGTTGTGATAGTGTATAGCGACTGTGTTTGTGCGTATGTGACGGCTAAATCCGATGTGTAAACTCAATAGCGTGCAAAATGAGTGCTCGCACGCTGCGCCTGCCGGTGCAGTTGGGCCTAATTTTATGTGTGTGTCACACGGCACACAATCGATCGCGGTCGAGTCTGATCAGGATCTAATTTCTCTGTCGCAATTGGCTCCTCTGCGAAAGCTATGGGAGTGTCAATCGCGATCGGGAATTTCAGTCCGAATCGTGCTCAGTCTTGCTCCAACATAAGATTTGGATGGGCCGAGGCACCGACAAGGCGTCTTGGATCCGGCCTTAGTTGAAACATGATAATGCATGTCCTCGCATGTTCATGACACGGTGATTCTATTGTTTAGAAAAGGAAGCTGGCCAGCAAAAATCAAGCGACTCATGCTGCGTAACCGCGTGCCCATTTTATTCTCGGCGTCACTGCACGTTTGCTGACCGTTTTCTTACATCTGTTTGACTGCTTCAAAAGATAAGGTAACAGGCTTCACAAAGTCTGCGTTCCTTCTGAGTTCACACTAAGCATTCCGCATTGTATGCTTTGTTTATGGGCCCAAAAAGAGACCATGTGAAGAAAGGTCATACATAAAAAGTCTGTGTGGGTTCTTCCGTCATATGTCTTTTTATGCGACCCAAAGTGATGTTTAGCAGAACTCACGAACTTGCCCAAGAATTCCGATTGAGCTATATTAACATTGTACACATTCTCAGTCCGCCGAATGTTCAAGTGCATCACAGTATTCTCTTCCTTTCTGTACCTTTTCTGTGCACAGTTCCAGAGAAGTGGGCAATATGTAACTTGCGAAAGCAGTGCCAGTCTGTGCTCAATTTTTTATATCTATAATAAATAGCACTGTAATTCCTTTTTCCCCTAATAAGGCAGGCAATTCTATTAAAAGTACATTTGCATGCTGTGAGGAGTTTTGTACACTAAATGAAATTTTCTTTTAGGAAGCTGAGGCGCACTGGCACATCAACAGGCTCGAAAGGTGTTGAGAGGCCTTTTTATTGGCAGTTACTCCTTTCGGACTCGCGCGCGGCACTGTGTATGCTGGCGAAGGATTACCTTGGACCTCCGTTGGTGCAGCGCGTCGGCTCAAAGCTCCGCCATCTCGTCAGCCAGGGCTGCAATGTGGCGTTGCAATGGGTTCCAGCGCACATCGGCCTTCAAGGGAATGAAGCCGCCGACACTCTCGCAAAGCAGGCTCGCTCCTTGCGCTTCCCCCTCGCCACCTCGGTCAGCGGCTTCGACGTGGCCAAAACAACCATTCTGCGAACGCTCCGTGCGCAGCACCCGGACCAGCGCGTCGCCGCAGGTACGTCACTTCGACTCCTCCCCCGCGTGGGCTTCTCCCGGGTGGACCGCTCTTTCCTGCTTCGCCTGCGCGTCGGCTGCTACAAGACGGCTGCTAGAACACACAGGCTGCAGGGAATTGGCGGCCCCGTGTGCAGCAACTGCGCCGATTTGGAGACGCTCGACCACTTGCTACTTCACTGCCCTGCCTTCGATGTGGAGCGCACGGACTTGTGTACAGTCTATCGGCGACTGGGACTGACTTGCGATACGGCGACCGCGCTGCTATTCCCTGCAGCCCACTCGTCCATCGTGAAGCACGCTCTTTCGGCACTGCTAGACTACTGCAATGCGACGCACTTGAGAGCGCGGCTCTGAGCCCCGCACTCACTTTTTTTTCCCCTTGCCACGTTCGTCCTGTCTTTCTCTCCTTCATCTTTTTCTTCCCATTCCCCCCTTCCCCGTGCAGTACTGTTGAGGTGTCCTCCTGTGAGAGACAGGGCGCTGCACTCATCTCTTCTGTCTCCTTTTCTAAAATCACTTCACACACATTGGCAGTTACACTCATCTTTGGGGACGCTTCCTGTCAACGACAGTAACCTTGTGGAGGAGAGTGCGGAGGTGATTTGAACTGTTCATCATTACAGTACTATACATAGTTGGTGTACTCACTCATGAGTACTCTCACTCGTGCTTGCACCCACTCATTTCACAGGACTTAGTACTGGTGTTTGATTGGAAGTGAATAGGATGAATATTAATGTGTGCTAGTTACAGTATGAATGAAATTCAGTGACGGTGATTCTGAGTGGACCAAAGTATTAACGGGGGTGAATGTTGGTGAGTGTGAGTTAGTGCATGTATATGAGTGAGTGTCAGTGAGTGCGAGCAGGCGCAAGTATGAGAGAATGGGTGCTAGTAAATGTGAATTGACTATGAGCGCAAGTCAGTGCTGGTGAGCATGACTGGGCATGAATGTGAACTAGTGTCATTGAGTATGCAGCCTGCAAAAATAGTTTCTACATGCAGTATCGCATATTGACACGTGTACTTGTCTTCATCGGGCGGCACGTTTCACCGCCTAACAAATGTTATCGCACAGCGCAGGACGCGCTTGCATGTGTGGGAAGTTTCTGGAATGTTATCGATGGTTCCATCCACTGTCTGTGACCGAACCTTGTGTAATCTGATTGCATGTGTGGACGCGAATAATGCAGAACTTTGTGGAAGGTGCACGGGTCCCAGCGATTAGTCTGGAACATTCGACGATTGATGTATAAAAGCCGATGCGCTTGACCCATTGATCAGATTTTCGCTGATCGCCGACTGTGTTCGCCGCTGTCGCCGTTCTTTGAGTGTAGCCTGTTTTTGAGGGCACAAGTTCGCCCAATAAAACGCTAGTTTCGTCTTTCTCGGTTTGGCTGCTTTCTTCACAGTCACTACCACGTGACATCGCATATAAAATAGTACTTTAATTGCAAGTTTACAACAAATGTACAGGGGCTCCTGGACTAAACGGATGCAACTTTGCTTGGCAAGGCACACAGCAATACAAACAATGTGCCTCAGAGTATGAGCACAGCGACAAACAATGCCAGCGCAAATTATAATTTATTAATATAATGTGAGAATATTGTAACACATCTATGCACTTTAGTAACTTATGATTCAATTAGACATTTCAATAGGTTAACTCATTTCCCGTCATTAGACGCAACACATTCAAAGGAGAAACAATAAAAATAGCTACTTATAGCACATTCACTTCGTTGAAACATGCACCTCGACTGTGGGGAACAGTGAACCACATCTCCCTGAAGTTGTAGGTACTTCATTATGCATTTTTGCACAAATGCATTAGAGCGTACGAATTTAAGTGAAAGCGCACACAAAAATCTTAAGCTGTATTATATTTTGAAAGGAAGTATTATTAATCAAATTAAATATGGCATAGAATGTCCACGCATGTGTAAGCAGTAGATAGCACATTTGTCGTATGTGAAGAGCAGAAATGTTTTTCTCAATGTTGCAGGATTATACATATCTGTGAATGCAGTATGTTAAGTGGCACTGGAAGTGAAAGAGGAAAACGGTCATCCACCTGACTGTAGCACGAAGTTGCATAGAGTTGATGACAATTTTTCCCATTCGTAAAATTTTGTACACCTTGCGGGCTTCTGCATAACTAGCTGATTTGCCAGAATGCACTTTGTATTGAAAACTTTCATTTGTTTTCAAATGTAATCGCTAGAAGCAGTAGTTGCCATAACTGGAGATAACTCTTGATTCTGACATGTAGCGTGCTGCATGTAACGTCATAACGCAGCTGGTTGGTCTACTGGTGTTCAAGTAGATATGCTGCTGATCCAGCAACTAGTTTGCAGAGGTGCACTTTGAGTTCACATGTATGCGCCGTTGTCTTTTCCTGTCATACACAAGTGCCAGAAGTTAATGAAGCGCCTGATGACGCTGAAGTCATCGCTTCATGGGAAGCAGAGCAAGATGAACATTTCAGGACAGGATGCATGGAAGGCAGCCCTGCGCCACCAAATGAAAACTGTAAATACCAGAATACTGCAACTCCTGCCGCCAGCTGCCCACCTGGCAGCAGAAAGCGAAAGCGGCCATCATCACTTTTGCAAGATGTGTTGACGCTGCACAGTCGCGCAGAAGAGAGGGCGACAAAAAATGCTCAGCAGTCCATTGAGCTGCGCAAAAAGTTTGTACAGCTCCAAAAGGAAGCAAATGAAATAAACAAGATCACCCTTGAGGTGATAAAAAACTATTTTGCATTTAGACAAAATAAAGATTGCATGGGAGGAACGAAACATGATCTTTGTTTTGCTTTCGTCAAACTCGTTCATAAAATACTCATTTTGGATGTCCCATACATCCACCTGTACTTGTTTGCACTAAATGTCTGAACCAGACCTATCGCTATTTTCTTCTGAACAGGCGAGGCAAAGTTTCACTCCCGAATTCATTCAGAAAGCCACAAGACAATATTGCTTTTAATATACAAAGCACACTGTGCAAATCAGCCTTTCAAAAAGATAGGTCCACCTATCGAAATGCCAGCCAGCCTTTATGAGGCACTTTATCCCTGTTTATACAACTTCTATTCACACAGTGGACTTCTATCTGTCGGTGCCTTTCTTGACTTTGTATATAAAAAGCAGTCATCTACTCCAGCCTTCTGTAGTCTACCATTCATTCACAATACAAAAAGATACAAAGAGTGGAGCCATAAGTGACACACAAGCGAGTACAAGAAAACCAAAGCAGACAGCACATTTACACTGCACGCTGAGTAATTTTCACAACACACTAGAAAAGTAAGGAGTAATGTCCATGGTTGGAGTAAGAAAACCTTCCTCATCAAGCACTGCACTCAAAGCGAGACCTTGCCTGTAGTAGGCACAACTTCTTGCACAATTCTCCCAAACTGTGCAAATGAAATTTGTGCAGCATATAGAATGTAGACTGGGTGCTTGTCACTGCCTCATGGTGTCTCCTAAAAGTGCGGTGACTGAAAACACTTAGCTGGTCCAACGTGCAGCAACATGCTTTGCAAGACAACCGACACCGCGTGGTGCGCCAGACTCCAGACAACTGTGTGGTGGAGACAATCGTCTCCAGACAACTGTGTGGTGCGCGTGCGAATGCGCGCCATGCGTTTGTGCATCCGTACATTCATACACGCAAATGTATACCCTTTTCACTCCGGCAGTATGAATGGGACGCAACAAGGACGACCGTCTCTGACAACAGGAGACGTTCCCTCTCGCATGCGTGCACGTTGGGCTCTGCCACATTGTGTTTGCGAAATCCGGGCGTCTACACTTCAGCGACACGACACAGTGTGTCTGGCACAGGCGGGCGCACTTCAACATCTTGGCATGCGAAGAGCTCCACTCCTATTTATCGTAGGCCAAAAGTTCCCATCATTCCTCGGCACGAGAATGAAAAACACGCATTGTGCATTCTAGGGGAAAAGAAAAGAAAAAGAAACCTCACACAGAGAATCAGCGGGGGTGCGTGCGTCTGCAGTGTTGCCTCTCTGCGCATGTGTTGAGATGGTTGCCGTGGAAACACGCGAGGTCTGTGCAGTTCGTGCAGTTGGAGCTGGCTGGAGTGTAGTGTGGAATTTTGGTTGAGCGTAGTGTGGCTACACTGAAACAGCTTGCCTATGTGAGTGCTGAGTATTGCACCCAGTGAATCGTCTCGGATCCCTAGTGAGTATTTTACATTGCACAGCTACTGTTACAGATAGCATATCGTCTCTTTAATAGCTATGCCGCTTTATTGTGACCCTTGATTTTAAATACGAGGGCCGTTTTTTTTTTCAACCTCCGATTGCTCCGTGCAGGCGCTACGCGGGCAGCAGAAAGCAGACATGCGCTGTAGGCAACTGCGCAGCTCTCGCACTACACACTCCGCCATTGTTGACATTCAGGCGTCAGTCGGCATTGTGCTACAGCCACGTAAACATGGCTGCCATTATTGTTGCTCCCGCCAAGTGTGAATTGCGAAGTGTTATTCGTTTTCTACAGGCTGAAGGCCATGGTGCTGCAGAAATCCATCGGAGAATGAGTCGAGTGTATGGCGAAAACTTCATGAGTGATGGTGTTGTGCGTGAATGGTGTCGAAATTTTAAAGATGGACGTAATGATGTGCATGATGAAGGGGGCCAAGGACGCAAATCTGTCGTTTCAGATGACCTGGTTCAACGAGTTGACAGAATGGTTAAAGAAAACCGCAGATTCACCATTACTGCTTTATCTACGGAATTTCCAGAAGTTTCAAGGTCTGTTTTGTACTCTATTGTTACTGAACGGTTACGCTACAAAAAACTTTGTGCACGTTGGGTCCCAAAAATGTTGACGGACGGCCACAAAACTCGACGAATGGCGTCAGCTCTGGAGTTCCTTGAGCGTTATCAGGATGAAAAAGACAACCTTTTGAAATCAATCGTGACTGGGGATGAAACCTGGATTCAATACGACACACCGGAAACAAAACGACAATCACAACAATGGATGCATTCAAATTCACCAAACAAACCAAAGAAATTCAAAAAAACCTTCAACAACAGAAAGACCATGGCTACTGTGTTTTGGGATCAACAAGGTGTGTTGCTTGCGGAGTTTATGGAGCCCGGAACCACAATCACTGCAGCTGTTTATTGTGAAACTTTACGACGTTTGCGTAGAGCCATTCAGAAGAAACGAAGAGGAAAGCTGACCGCTGGAGTTGTTCTGATCCATGACAATGCCCGTCCACACACTGCTGGAGCAACTCAACGGCTTCTCGAACGATTTGGATGGGACATTTTCGATCATCCGCCATACAGTCCAGACTTAGCACCCTGTGACTTTCATCTTTTTCCTGAACTGAAGACGTGGCTTGGTGGGAAGCGCTTTCAAACCAATGGCGACCTTCAAACCAACGTCAAGGACTACTTGAATTCATTGGCGGCAACTTTTTTTGAAGAGGGTATTGCAAAGCTTGTCCACATATATGACAAATGCCTCAATCTCTTCGGTGATTATGTCGAAAAGTAACCGTAACTGTACTAATCTTTTGGTAATAAAATTATTGTTTTAGATGAACTTGTCTTTTATTTATAGCCTATCGGAGGTTGAAAAAAAAAACGGCCCTCGTACACCGTGAGATAAGTATACGCTTTCTGGTAAGGATATCTGCACCTAACCTATAATCGAGCTGTGTTCATTTCGTGTTAAACTCAAACTGAGTCTTAAGTGGCAAGGCAGCTAAGTGACAAGCCTGCCACAGCGGCGCACCGAGGCATAAAATGTCGGCTCGCGAGAAGTGCCTGAAATTCGTGGTAGTTTTGGAGATGTCACAGTCAGGTGACGGGATTCAGCCTCGCATACATGCGGCAACGAAAGCAGGATGCTGAGATTCCGTGCCCTTTTCGAGCTACTGTAGCATCGTGTCAAAGCATTGCTGGGAAGGGCGCACGTTATGCGGCCGTGTCAGCGTGCGACGAACTGCTGTGCCGCTTGCTGGCAGCACAGATGCCGGATGCCACCACGGCGACCGTTGCAGCATCAAAACAAGGGCCACGCATAGTATTCTATAGTCAGTCGTACAGCTCCCTCCCTTTCTCCCTTGTTCAGCTCAGCCACCATAGTCCTCCATAAAGAAAGGAACAAAATCCCAATAAAGAAGGGCATCAGTCAGGGAGATACGATCTCTCCAATGCTATTCAAAGTGTGTTTACAGGAGGTATCCAGAGACCTGGACTGGGAAGAATTGGGTATAAGAATTAATGGAGAATACCTTAGTAACTTGCGATACGCTGATGATATTGCTTTGCTTAGTAACTCAGGGGACCAACTGCAATGCATGCTCACTGAACTGGACAGGCAAAGGAGAAGGGTGGGTCTAAAAATTAATCTGCAGAAAACTAAGGTTTAAAAGTCTCAGAAGAGAACAGCAGTTAACGATAGGTAGCAAGGCACTGGAAATGGTAAGGGAATACATCTACTTAGAGCAGATAGTGAGCGCAGATCCGGATCATGAGACTGAAATAATCAGAAGAATAAGAATGGGCTGGGGTGAATTTGGCAGGCATTCTCAGATTCTCTGGCACCGGAAGAAGACGATACGAGATGCCCAACCTGAGGAGCCGCCACGTGCGAAGTTTCGTCAACTGAAAATATTGTGAGCACTTCATGCATGCTGGCAGCTGCCGTAACTACTGCTTCAATGCAACTGCAAATGATCACCAATGCTTGTTTCTTGCCCTCGAGCAGAACAGGGACGTTGCCAACCAGCGAGGAAGCTCGCTTACAACAAATGGCTCCATTACAACACTTCACTGAACAAAGTGTACTGTGAGACCTGCCGCATTGCTTACACGATATGTGTACCTCTGCCTAACACATGGACGGACAAGGACGCTTTCCTTGCCTTTGTACACAATGGCTTTTTCGACTGGATAAAGCTTTGAAGAGATTTCAAAGCCATGAAGCCTCAAATTTCCACCGTGCACCCTTAGCAACTAAGTTATCCATGGAAAAGGGTGTGAATGTTGCTTCTAGCTGCAGTAAAGGAAAGAAAACGAAGGGTGTTAGAAAGGCACTGTTAGACGTATCCTCTCTGCAGTATTTGGCATCCCAAGGTCTCGTGGTACGTGGCCATTATGATGATGCAGAAAGCAACTTAAGGCAGCTCTTGGAGCTATGTGCAAATGACTTACCCGAGCCACAATCTTGGCTTCGTCTATCTGGATACAAATGGCTTTCTCCCGAGATTTTTAACGAACTGTTGGAAATGATGGCTCACGTAGTTTTTTGCTGGTTGACAAACGTGGGCCGTGATGCAGGGCATTATGCCGTGATAATGGATGAGGCGGTGGATATATCTGTGAAAGAGCAGGTATCCATTCGCTTTAGGATTGTCAAAGAAAAGTTACAGGAGTCATTTTGTGGTTTATATAACGCAGCAGACACGAAAGCAACCACACTTTTTGCCATCCTCAAGGACATAGTCTATCGTTTTAACTTGCCAATCGACATAACATGCCGCGGGCAATGTTACGACGGTGCATCAAAAATGCGGGGCTAGCACAATGGGCTCCAAGCGCTCATGCAGCAGAAAGAGCTCTGAGCATTGTATGTGCACTGTATGGCACTGTATTTAATCTTGTGTTGCAGGACTTGAGCCACAAAGTGATCATGTCTCCTCACTTCTTGAGCATGGTAAGTGAGCTCATAAGCTCTGTAACGTCCTCTCCTAAGTGTGTCGGTTTGTTTGAAGCGCTGCAAATGGTAGACAAAACTATTAATTTGAGAAAATTTTGTACCACAAGGTGGAAGCTCAGGGCTGCTTCTCTCCGCTCAGTCCTTCTTAATTATAAAGAGCTGATGGTATTTTTCACCAACCTGGCATATGACAAGCGGAAAGACATTGGAGTAAAGGGGAATGGATTCTTGAAAGTGTTGTCTAAATTCGACACATATTTCATGCTAGAACAGCTTGTTCTGATATTCTCGCAGTTGGAAACGGTAAATCTGTTTGCTTTTCTTTTTGATCTTTGTCTCCCTTTACCCTTTTCCCTGTGCATATTGGCAAACTGGATATGTATCTTCCAGGTAACCTCCCCACCTTTCACATCTGATTTATCTCTCTCTCTGCTCTTGAATTTTAGAGCAAGCGCATGCCAGTGCAATGCAGTATCTTTTGTTTTACTGTAGGACTGTATACACTGTCTTGTGGGAAAACGCTTCACACTGGCGTATGAAAAATTTAGTTGACATTCATTGCATTGCAGACCCACCCGTGCAGGAGTGGCTCTGTCCCCTTTCAAGCTCTTGCACTTCTAGACTGCCGAACACAAATGAACAGCAGCGGTAACTTTTGTTTAAAACTGTCCATGATGTGATGGCCAGTAACAATTTCAGTCTAATATTTTTTTCTTGAGTCACGGGACAAGACACGGCAAGGGCACCCGTTCAGCTTCAAAAGCTGTGCAGCTTGCCCAAGCTAAACAAATCCATTAACTTACTGGACTTCAGGAGACAAAAGTTCAGGATTTCAGACAGGCTTCTCTGCGACGCTTACTTAAACACTTTTTCTGGCATACCTCACTATGCGCATCTGAAAAAGACTGTTTCCTTTGCAGAGTATAATGAAGAGATGAATAAGATGGAAGCTTCTATAAGGAACAGAGTTATTCGTGCTCATAGTTCTCAAGCAGGCTATGTCATTTTTCTGCCTCAGTGCACTTTTTCAGTGTAGCATTTCGTCCACACAGGAATATTTTGTGCACACACTGCATCTTCTTGCTGCAGTGCTGGAAGCTGCCATTGAGTGGCTTTTAAAGGAGGCAATTTTAAACAATATGCCTCTGCAGTTTAAACAGCGTGCAAGAGTGCGAGGTGCTTTAGATTGTACAGAAATTCCAGTCGAAAGGTCTCGGTGTGTGAAATGTGAGCTAGTACTGACATATGCGCAGTACAAGTCAGCTTACACTGTAAAATTTCTTATGTGTAAGTCCAGCCGGCGCAATAACTTTTATAAGTGAAGCATTTGGTGGACGAGCCTCAGAAAAATCCACTACAGCCGAGTGTGGAATATTGGAGAAGTTTGAGTCATTCACTAATGACATTATGGTTGACAGGGTGTTTTTCATTGATGACTTGTGCAGTGCTTGCGCTATTGCCGTTATTCAGCCACGTTTTGCTAAGGGCTGCCAGTTTGACCGCAATGATGCACTTAAGACAGCTGACATTACTAGGGTACAGGTTCACGTAGAACAAGCAATACAATGAACCGAGATATTTCAGTTCTTTAACTGAACTCTGTCCTGCGAAATGCAGCATTATGTCAATGAGCTGTTCAAGGTTGCATGCAGGCTAACTAACTTGTATGCACCAATATTGCCCGATGACAAACTTTAGTAAGCGCACCTGCAAAGATGAGAAAATTCAATGTTGAGCAAACACATATTGCTATGCTTAGCACAACACAAACTGGCGAGAGCTAATATTACTTCAACAGAACAATCTCTTTTGCTCTACATTCCACTTAATTTTAGTGACATGATCAGCTGTTCGATGGTAAATACTGCCTTTAGTACAGTCGAACCCATGTATAACGATACTCGTTTTAACAATATATCGGTTATAACAAATAGACGGTCGTGCTCCGTCAACGTTTGTATGTTTTTTATGGTGAAATAACTTGCTTACTACGATAATTAGAGGCCGCATTATCGGTTATAACAATGAAGTCTGACTGCTGGGTGTCCAAACTGAAAGGTAGCGAAATGCGAAAACCTTGAAATTAAAAAAAAAAAAAGAAATGAGAAATTCGAGTTGCTGCACGATAGCTCCCTGCTCCAACAGCCGCCCGGGGCTCATTTTCCAGCCTTCTCTGCACGCCTGTCTCCTGTCGCCCTTCCGTCCATCTGAACACGAATGGGCTGCGCCCATAGCTCTACGCCGTGCTGCCCTCTAAACACTAATGGACCGTGCAAACTGCGCTGCCCGCATGTTGCTCCCTGGCTCCTCATTCAATGCAGTTCTGCAAACACCTTAATCGCTCGCATTTGTTTTTGCTGGTTACGTCGAAATCGTTCCTGGCCACGTGGTTTCTCAGCCTCACTTCACTCGCCGCCGAAACAAAAGACGGCTGATCTGCCCGCTGATCACCGGCAATGCACGATGTTGCTGGTGAAAAAGCACACGGCTAAAGATTTGGAAATGAAGTGCTTCTAACCAATGAGGCAATCGCTGCGAACGTGCTTGCATCGGACAGCAACAGTGCTGGCCACGACGGCAGCGATGTCGCGGTAGGGCAGGCTGCCTTATCATTGTTCTCGTGGGAGGTCCTGTAGATGATTCAGTCCCTCATGGGCTTGTTCTTACAAGGGACCTTCCGCTTCACTACATGGAGCATCTGGATGCCTTTGGAGAAGGATGTCAGCAAGCTTTGCATAAAGCAAGCAAGGCTGATAGACATGCGGTTCTCTCGTGTAAGCCAGTGGGAAGTATGTGGCGACATGCTTGTGGCAATCTCGCCTCAGCATTTTTTCTGGATTTCTCAAGTCGAGATGCTGCCGCATCAACCTTCCCGCATATTTCAAAAGGTGCCTTTTGGGGCCACCAAAGCCATGCCTCCGCCGAGCTCATATGTCACTTGCCGCCCATGAACCCTTTTGCAGTTGTTATAGCAGCGCCATTCTTGAACGCAGACAGCCGTGGCTTGTCAACAACATGCCATCGGAGCGCGCAGGAAGCAGAGTTAAACAGTTAAACGAGTCAACACAATCAGAAGTCAGATGGAGGGAGGTGGTGGGAAGCAGAGCTGACCTCCACGCCATTATAGTTTTCTCGGACCAGCTACGCCATCCTCCACTTTGATTTTTTTATGCAACCTGGTTACAATTATCGGTTATAACAATGGAATTTTCATGGCATATTAATATTGTTATAAGTTGGTTCAACTGCATATGTTGTTGTGGTCAATGAATGGACAGCATGGTTTTGGTTATTTTGTTTACACCGTGTGATGCGTGTGGTGCGCGACATGGTGCAGTGGTCGGGACGGACAGAAGCAGACGACAAGGAGTGCGTGCGCCAAGACGAATTCCGTGCTGGAAGGAGAAAACGACAACGCCGAAAAGCGTCCAGCACGTGAATGCGCGGCGCAAGAAAAGGAACTAAAAGAAGAAAAGCCAACACAATTAAGAGAATCCACGGAGCGTCAACCAACCAGTGAGAAAATCACAAATCTGCCAGAGCGGGAGAAAAAGCGAGGTGCGCTGGCAGATGTAGGTGAGATGCCGGGAGAGTTCCAGGAAGCGACGCCAGGAGAAGGTCGGCCACCGGACCGGGAGTTGAAGACGGGCCATCAGGTTCCGGACCAGAGCCACCAGGACTTCACCTGACCGGGGCCTCCTACTAACCCGTTCCTGTGCGTCGCCAGTCTACCCGAGCATGCCGCCAGCTGCTCAAGGCTGGCAAGCTTCTGCGCCCGTGGGCAGGACGAGAGCAGTTGGGCTACGGGCCCGAGTTCTACGCCCAGCTGCCCAGCCAGAACGCCGCCCCCGTCTGTCGTGCCGTCCGCTGCCTGAGGCCAGCGTTCGAGCTTCTGTGCCCGTGGGCAGGACGAGAGCAGTTGGGTTATGGGCCCGAGTTCTACGCCCAGCTGCCCGGCCAGAACGCCCCCGCCATCTACTCGTGCCACCTAGCCGCCTGCCTCTATCTTCAAGCCCGAGCAAGGGCGTTCCAGTTGCCCGGTCAACCATCCTATACCCCGACCTTTGGTGAGACCGGCGCAACTCCTTTCATCAACTTGTCGCCGCATCTCCGCGTCGAGACTGTTATGCGTCCCTGCCGTCGTGGCAAGCCCGGACACGCGCACTAGTTAACGTCATACTAGCCCCAAGTGTGTTTCTTACTGCCGTGATGTCTGTTTAAGTGTTTATTTTATGCTTTCTATTTCCTGTATTTATTTTAAGCCTCTTTCTAGTTTCATTAAATGTTTGTGTGTGTTTTCGAAACCAACGGCTTTGTCCCCAATTGGGCATCACACACCGAAGTTGTATATGGCTAGGTTCTGGAAAAAATTTTGTGCGTCTATCAAGCTGTGTAGATCAAGAATTTCTCCCCAGTGGGCCAATCCCAAAGATAGTTGCAATATGGCAAAGGTGAAGCAAGCTTTATGTACTTCACCAACTTGCAAAAATAAGTTTAATATCTTGGGTTCAAATACAACCCGTACCAGATATTAAGCTGATAAGAACAGATACTACACTTTGACCAGTGTCGGCCATGTCAACATTCACATTGCTCTCTCTTTGCAAAACTCATTTTATGGAGAAATTTTGGTGAAACGATGGAAAGTGATTAATCTTCATGTTGAAAAGGTTTGGAGTGAGGTGTTACACTGCAGTGACTGTGCTGACCACGCATCACCGTAGTGTATCTATCTGACATTGGGCAAGAATGTGGACAGTGTGCAAGTGCAATCGACTACATTATATCACAGTGACCACAACGCAATGCTCACCATGGTGACAAAGTAAAAGGAATAAAAGATGAGAACAACAAAGAAGTTATGTGTATGTGTCTTTATTCAATCAATATAGTTATTACACATTACAGCTTCGCTGGTCATCCTTCACAGAACGGAAGGGCACTGAATTTTTTCATCTTTGTGCACGTTGCAATTTGTGGACTCGGTAGAGGTGTGAACTTGTGGCCATTGCACGAACCATAAAGATGTGAAGAAGGCGAGCCAAGAGGAGGTGACACAAACAGAAGCGTGTCAGAGGAAAGAAAGAGAAGGAACAGCGAGACTGCACGGCAAACACGTGGGAGCTCGAGCTGCGAAGCCTATGGTATCTGTGTTAGCAATATGGTATCAGTGCTTACATTACTGCAACAGCCACTGAAAACTTCTACAAGACACTCTTGACGCTTTTGCAATTGATCCTTAATTACAATTTCAAATTCATCTACAATAGTATCTCGTTGATATGATTCTGCATAATACGTTTTTCGGCCTCATACATTTTTCTTTTTCCTAGCTAACATCCCTGGCAAATAATGCATTTTCATGCATTTAGTACGATCACATTTTTGCCCAAAATTGGTTAATACGATCACAAAAGTGGATCTTGACCGATATTTCTAGAAATCCTACATTTATTCTTCGGTATACTAGCTCAAACCACATTCCAACAAGCCACGATCTGTACGTTGCAGAGCCAATGACGCCACGGCAGCGTCGGTTCTGCGGCAAGAATATCGCTGTAAGGCACAGTCGCTGCTTCAAATGGTGATGCACCAGGCGATGCAACGCGCCATGCTCTCGGCAGGCAGCGACTTCCCGACTTTTCGCGATGCTCCATGCCATCCGTGCTTCCTGCGCTGTTTCTCTGTTCTCTTGGTGCCTTGCTGCTGTGTTCGGTGGTGCTGCAGTGGTTTTTGTGCTTTTCCTTTTTTTTCCTCTGGCTGCGTTGTTGCTGTGCACGACGGTGCTGCCAGGTTTGTAACAATGTCGAGGAAACGTAAGGCACTCAGTTTAAAAGAAAAACTAGAAATTGTATGCAAGTTCGAAGAGAACCCGAAGAGGAAGCACAGGCAAGCTGGGTTTACCAGTGTCAACGCTCAACACTATTGTCGGTCAATGTGAGGAACTTCAAAAATAGCTGCAAGTTTTCGACCCCAGTGTGAAATGAACGTGAGGTGCGAAACATGCGCAAATGGAAGAAATCCTGCTTACATGGTTAAAGAAAGTCAGAGTGGCAGGAGTGAACATCGACGAGTCAGTCCTACTTGAGAAAGCTAACAACATAGCACTCTCCTTGGGCATTGAACGCTTTCGAGTGTCCGGCGGCTGGCTTCAGCAATTTAAGGCACGACATGGATAGTCGTACAAAACAGTGTTCCGCAAAGCAAAAAATACTGATGCAGGCATCGTCTCAGAATGGTTGCCTACTACATTACCTATGCTGATATCACAGTACTGACCGTAGGACGTCTTCAATGCGGACGAGGCAGGTGTTTTCATCAACATGCAGCCAGAGAAAAATCTCAGCATGAAGGGCGAGACATGCCGAGGCGGCAAAAAAAAAGCAAGGAAAGAGTCACAGTTTTATTTTGCTGCAATGCAGATGGAAGCGAGAAGCTCAAACTGACCGTTCCCTGCAAGTGCTGGAAACCAGGCTGTCTTGCACATGCCAAACATTTCCTGGTCGTGTACAAGGCGAACAAGAAGGCCTGGTTGAACGGCACCTTCTTTTCCGAGTTTCTCACTGCACTCGATTCCAAAATGCGCGTTAAAAAAAGAAAAATTCTTCTATTTATTGACAACTGTGCAGCATATCCAATTGGCATTAACTGGCTGTATAACGTGAAATCTGTTTTTCTGCCACAAACACCACCAGCCAACTGCAGCGCCAGGACACAAGGATCATTAGAAATGTGAAGTTTCACTCTCATAGCTTGCTGGTCCGTCGGCTCTTGGCCAAGATAGCACAAGAGGACACAGACTTGAGGATCTATCTTCTTGACACCAAACATTTTTTGGTGATGACTTGGGATCAGGTAAAAGCGGAGAATATCACTAAGTGTTTCAAGAAATGTGGCTTTTTGGGTGCTCATGAACAACTGGGCAACCAAGAAGATGAGGCTGCGCTTGAAATGCCAGAATGGGACCAGTTAAACTTGGACATTTCGTTACGAGACTTTGTGTGAGCAGATGACGACCCGGCAACCAGCAAACTGCGCGCTGCGCAAGATATCATTGCAGAGTCCTGTGGTGTGGCAGCAGTTGCGGATGATGGTGGTGACGACAACACATTAGAAGCCGGAGGGAGCCATGGCGACCGGTGTTCAACGGCAAGCGACGCACTCGAACATTTGGACACACTTCGTAGCTTTGTCGCGAATGCAGTGTTGAGTGAGCAAACTGCAGCTTCCTTTTTTTACTTTTCAGAAGAATTTACTCCTAGACGTGAATAACTGCCAACGAGATTCCACTGTATAAGCATTTTCTTCAGGTAAACAGAACTGCAATGGGAACAAAAATGAGGCCTAACTATGTAAACCTTTTCATGGCATCACTTAACTTTTTACATGCTAATCTTTTAAAATTGGAACAGATGAAACCTGCTTTTTTTTCCTTTCATAATATACCACATTTTTTAATCTCTGTTTCCGCATGCTCACTGATGCTTGTGGAAAACATTGCAATTTTAATTTTATCATTAGGCAATTTAGAAGGTTTGGATAAACGTTTGCAAACCGGCATATCTTGGGTTCCATCACTGCCACATGTTTGTTGCATTATTTTACTGGAAATAGGAATGCCGCAATGAACAATACAGAACTAAAATATCAGCAGATAATTGACGGTTACTCAATGGAAAAATTTAAAAAAAGAGAAAACTAAAGACACTAACTTTTGGCTTCGAGAGAATTATGCGAACATTCCTTTTTCGGAACAACGGCATTCCACAGTCACAAAAATAGTGTAGACCGACTCTCGCACCTTCACTTAGATGAGCTTTTTTTTTTTTTTCCTTGTTGGCGGCACCCATATTGTGGCACTTGGCAGGAACTTAAATGGCATCTTTCCTTGGCATTATTTTGGCATTACCTAGCATGTGGAAGAAGAAGAAGTAAACTGCAGCACATAGCCACGTCAATCCTTGTCAGTGAGAGCAGAGAAAGACTTCGCAGCTGATCAGGGGTGGAAGCAGTCAAGAAAGTTTTGTAGAAGCTCTGGAAGCAGCAAATTTGGCACATTGGAGGATGAATTGACCATTTTGGAGCAGCAAATACATGTTTTGGAGCAGCTTGGTAAACGTCAATACGGGTGAAATACAAGCATATGAAGGTGTTCCTCATTTGACTATGCAGAGAACTATTAGATTATGGCAAATTAGTTCTGCAGAAGCCTGCAAGGCAAGTAAAATTCATGACAAGGAAAAATTATCACCCACCCGACTGCAGCATGAAGCTACAAAGGAGACCCGTACAGGTTTCTCAGAAACCACCATTGAATTACACATCTGATGTGCCAACTAACTGTGGCCAAGAAAAAAAATAAATGTGGGCTTTCCGTGAACAGTGGCCACTCTGTGCTGGTAGGCTTATGTTATTGCCAGTCAAGTTTTCTTTTTTTTTTTTTCATTGTGAATAAGCAACTTATACTTAATTGTAGTGAACTAACATTTATAACGTTACTTATTCAAAAAGGTGCCAATGCAAAGTTTGTGGAATACATCGAGAAATGACCGATAACAGCGTATATAGCGACCTAGGTCAAGTGTGGTCCTTTCTTTTTCTGACAAAAAAAAAAGAAGTACAAACCCACAAAATTTCCTTTAAAAATCTACGTGACAATGTGTCCCCACACAAGTAATGTAAGTGGTCTCAGACGTTAACACCGTCACCAGTGCACTATGTATGTTACAAACATGCAAACCTGGGGCACAGTCTTGTGATGGTTCACAAAGCAAACCGTTACCAAGATCGCGCTACTTTGCATATGGTAGGGACTCTATATGTACGCCATAAACTGCTGACATGTCAAGAAAAAATCATGACCACTCATTCGCAGTACCCCTATTCGACATAGTGTGCAGAAGTGTTGTCAGGGTCAGAGCGGTTTATTTTTACTTTCTATTTATTTCACGGGCTTTCTTTCTTGTTAAAAAAAGTCTTCACAAATCCTAGGTTGTTTTGAAAGCTGTTATTGGTCATTTGTAACTGTTGTACAAAAGTTTTGCACTGGCAACACATTGGATAGGTAAACATTAAAATTGAGCTAATTAAACATATTTGTGCACAGTGAGAAATATTCAGAGTGGCCACCATGAACAACGCCCATCAAGGTACAGCGAACGTCGTTCGAATAGTGCCCTCCGGTAATTTGTAATTCTTGGCGACCTGCAGTTGAGATAGCAGAATACCACAGACTAAACAAGAAGTGACACACTGGTCATGGCACACTTGCCAATATATATCACATTGCTTGCCGACAAAAAGCTGCAAGCTACCATATTTACCCGAATGTAACGCGAGTTTTTTTTACCAAAGATAGAAGTGAAAAGTCACCCCCGCGTTACATTCGAATACTAGGTATAAAAATGCTAAGAAAGGCACCAAACACTCATTATTAAGCTTGCTTAATGTGCCGCAATTACGTCCGTGTCGACTGACCTGCTCCTTCAAAGTTGCGCGCTCCAAATTCAGCGGTCAATCAATACACGAACCACGGCCAGGGCGAGTCGCGAATGCAGTGCAAACGCGAAAAAGGCAGAGCAAATGACACCAACGAGAGCGCGCCAGCGACTAGTCACCTTGGAGGGACCAAACGCGCGCGTGAGTGTCGAACGATTGGTGCGCGAAATGGACGACCCTTTTTCTCACCACTAGATGATTCTACAACGAGCACCCCTTGGCGCACGAAATGAATGCGCCTTTTTCTCACCACTAGGTGATTCTAGTGATGTAGCGATCCGTTTGGGCCACTGGCGGTGTGTCCCGGGCACTTGTTTTTACGATAGTATCACGTGACCTACGCCACCAACTCCTCAGGCAGTGCATAGCCGCATTGTCTGTTCAGCGCTTCGACACTTTGGTCTGTTCCTACCTGCTTAATGTGCCTAAATCCAAAATGGCGTGCTCTAGCACTCAGTATACCGCTGGCTTCAAGCATACCGCTATTCTACTTGCCAAAAAAGTCGGTAACTCAGCAGCCGCAAGAAGCCTGGACATCAACAAATCGACGATAAGGGGGTGGAGGAAGCATCGCCAGGAGTTGTTCAATTGGAACAGTCATACAAAAGGTTTCCGTGGGCCCAAGAAAGGCCCCTTCCCACATTTGGCGTGTCGTCTTGCAGACTTCGTTGGTGAACAATGCTCCCGGCTTCTTGGTGTGAGCACTGAAATGCTTCAGTGCAAAGCACGTGAACTTGCACGAGACGCGGGTTTGGCGCCAAACCAATTCAAGGCATCGCGCAGCTGGATACAGAATTTCATGTGAAGGGCCAGTTTTTCCCTTCGACGCACTACCTTGATTTGTCAGAAACTACCACCCGAGGACTAAGAGTCGAAACTTCTCACGTTTCAGCAGTATGTCATTGATCCCCGCCGCTCTACCAACATGCCACTTGGACACATCGGGAATGCGGACCAAACCCCCGTGTACCTTGATATCCCAACGGTTAGACAGTGCACAAGTCTGGTGAACACGAAGTTCAGATTAGAAGCACTGGAAACAAAAAGAATCGGATAACAGTTATGCTTGCATGTTTGGTTGATGGTCGCAAGCTCCCTCCCTTCATAATTTTTCGCCCGAAGACTATTTCGAAAGAAACATTTCCGAACAACGTTGTAGTATGCTGCCACGAAAAAGGCTGGATGGACTCGGAACTCATCATAAATTGGTTTTCCAGCATTTGGGACCAAAGGCCAGGTGCACTGCTGCATACAGAATCAATATTGGTGCTGGATTCTTTTCGAGCTCACCTCACACCCGGCATGAAAGAAAAGCTGTAGCGTGACCGAACGCGTTTGGTTGTCATACCGGGTGGAATGACGTCCATACTTCAGCCCTTGGATGTTTGCTTGAACAAGCCGCTCAAGGATAGCTTGCGGAAGCTGTATTGGGACTGGATTAAATGTGGATCTACCTCAATACCTGCAGGGAGACTGAAACGCCTGAGTGCATCTACTGTTGCCCAGTGGGTTTCGGCTGCTTGGTACGGGCTGTCTCATGAAACAGTCTACCGCGCATTTAAGAAATGTTCTACTTCAAGTGCCCTCGACAGAAGTGAGGATGATCTGCTCTGGGAAACAACTAGTGACAAAGAGGAGTCCTGCTGTTATGACGACAGCAACGGCGACATCAGTGGTGAGGATGAAGATTAGGCATAGTTTGCACGTACTTCAATAAAGCTGCTCTCGACTTTTCCTATAGTTTGTTTCCTGCGTTACATTCGTGTTCTATAGTTTGTTTCTCGCGTTACATTCGCGTTTTTGCATCTTTGATCTTGCACGTTCGCAAAGTCGACCCTCGCGTTACAGCCGTGTTCTTTTTTTTCCCCGGTTTCACCCTCGCAAAGTCGACCCTCACGTTACAATTGGGGTCGTGTTACATTCGGGTAAATACGGTATTTCCGGAAAAAAAATAATAAAGGGATAAAAATGTTCACTGGCTTTCCGGTCTGCTTCGTCGAGCAATATTTTGAGTAGGCTCAATTATTCGGGCTTATTAACAGCGATGCCACAGGTGCCAAGAGCCAGTGTAAAACAGAAACCGATATTTCATGCGCTGAATGTATTTATTTTTTTGTACTCGATGTGCACAAGACACATTGTGATCAACGCGATATCAGAGGCTTGTGTTTTTGCTGAACCTTTAATTAGAACCACCATTTGGCCGTTGATTAAATACAAAAATTTACATCCTTTGCTCGCCTTCTGTTGTGGCAAAATACTGATTTTGTGTGGTGTGGCCCTACAGAAAATAGTGTAACCTGGGTGCAAATTTAAGCGTTGATTGGAGTGGTCATTGGATATTTGTAACCAAGAAGTTTCATGAAAGCAAGCAGGTAGTTTGTTGGTGTGTTTGTGATGTGTGGTGCGCGACATGGTGCGGTGATCGGGAAGGTCAGGAGCAGACGACACTGAGTGCACGCGCGCCGAGGTGGAAGAAGGAAAACAACGACGCCGAAAAGCGTCCGGCACGAGAACGCGAGGCGCAGGGAAGACAACAAAAAGAAAAGCAACCAATTAGAAAAGACCACGGGGCGTCAGGCAGCCAATCCGAGAATGCCAAATCGGCCAGACCAGAAGAAAAAGCGCGGTGCGCTGGCAGAGAGGGGACACGCAAGGGGGACACGCAAGAGGACACGCAGGGGAGACGCCAGGAGAGTCCCAGGAAGCGACGGCAGGAGGAGGTCAACCACCGGAGCGGGCGTTGAAGACGGGCCGTCGGGCCCGTCTACCCGAGCGTGCCGTCAGCTCCTCAAAGCCGGTGAGCTTCTGCGCCAGTGGGCAGGACGAGAACAGTCGGGTTACAGGCCCGAGTTCTACGTCAGCTGCCCGGCCAGAACGCCGCCCCGTCTGTCGTGCCGTCTGCTGCTTGAGGCTGGCGTTCGAGCTTCCGCGCCGTGGGCGAGACAGGAGCAGTCATGCTACGGGCCCGAGCTCTACATCCAGCTGCCCGGCCAGAACGCCGACGCCGTCCACTCCTGCCATTAAGCCGCCCACTTTACCTCGCCTAGCCAGAGCGGGCGCACTCCGGTCGCCCGGTCAGTCAGCTTACACCGCGACCTATGATGAGACCGACGCCACTCCTTTCGCCAGCTTGTCGCCGCATCGAGACTGTGACGCGTCCCCGCCCTCGTGGCAAGCCCGGACTCGCGCACTCGTTAACCTCATGCAAGCCCTATGTGTGTTCTTTGCCGCAATGTCTTCTTGAGTGTTTATTTTAGGCATGCTTTCTGTTTCCTTCTATTTACTTCCTCTTTTTAGTTTGATTAAAAGTCTTTGTGTGTGTGTTCAAACCAACGGCTTTGTCCTCAATTGGGTTCTCGGAGGCTCCGCCTAAGAGAACCAACCGAACCATTGAGTACACGAACCTTTGCCCCCATATTAAGGTCGTCACAGTGTTGTACCATTATCCCGGTAACCGGACATGGTTGCCCATGCAAAATAGATCTAGAAGTCACACACACAGCGCTTGCCCATTAATTGACTCAGATGTACCAGTAGGGTGCAAAATCAAGTGCTAAAATGTATAACGAAACTGATGAGCTACCCGCTGAGCAGACTGGGCGACCTTATTCATTCAGCACAGCTTTTCTTCCTGACTGCCCCCATGAAGTGAGCGCCAGTTCAAATCTTTAGCTAGTCTACATATATGCAAATGCGGAGCACTTTTCTTAAACATTTGCAGTACATTCTATAGCACAAAAGGTTTTCATTTTCTTGTGGTCTAGTACAATTACGCCACCAAACACAACCACACTCCAAAGGCACCGACACTGAACTGGATTGCTTAGGATTGGATTGGACTGCAGGGCTAAGCGCTAACAAACGAATACCTATAGCTGTATGGTTGCCCCTGAACAAGCACATCCTGCTATATTTGCAAACTTCATTCGAAATTCGTGTTTCAGCACAGGTTGGCACAGCTTGATGGTTTGGCGCAGAACTTTCATCCCATCCCTGGGTTGATTTTATTTTGTAGTAACATACTTCTTCCCAACACAATAATTCTCATTTTAAGTCATAGTGACTGGTGCCCTATTACGGCCACCACTTATGCAAAATGTTCATTCGTGGTAAACCTATTCAATATTGCTATAAGATTCAGATGATGTGCTCTCCAAATAGGTATCCCTATGCGATGGAGATACGAGGGTCATTCAGAAAATAAAGACCATTTAGTTATACAAAATGAAACACACAATATTTATTGAAAAAAAAAAATTGTGCTACATACATACTTTCTCTTTTCAGGGTCAACTGGCTTCCGTAATAGCTGTGCCTATAATGCTGTGAGTGGAGGTTGCAAGAAGTTGCCCTTTTGCAGTTGGTGTAAAGGTCAAAATGAATTGTGTGGTTGAAAATCCCGCAGACTGTGACGTAAAGAGGTCTATTGGATTTCTAAGCTCTCAAAAGGTGAAACCGGCAGAAATTTACCAACAACTGAAAGCAGTCAATGGTGATAATGTATAGAACAAAAGAAATGTGAGAAAATGGTGTCAAATGGTCAACAATAGTCGAACAAATGCGCACGATGAAACTTAAGCTGGACGCCCATCACTCATCACAGAAGACCTGAAGACTACAGCAAACAGAATCTTGCAAGACAGGTGCGTAACTCTTGACGAATTGCACATTGTGCTTCCAGACATTTTAAATTCCTTGCTTGGTGAAATTATGTAGCAACATCTCGGCTGCAACAAAATTTATGCACCATGGTTTCAACGGCAACTGAAGGAAAAGGGTGACAAGACACCTCTCCGGCTCAGGTTTGCTACCAATATGGTATCCGTCCTGCCTGTCCCTGAACAACACAAAGTCTAATTTGACAACTTTTTCACCATGAACAATCTCTTGACGAAACTGGCTGACCAGGCAATACAAGTGATAGCGACTGTACAAGATGAGAACCGGTGGCTGCCCAATGAAGAGCACGAAAGATATCGAAAAAGAGGAAGGAGGAGCTTATGGTTACAAATGTGGCAGGGCAGTCTACGCATGCAGATGGAACAATGCGGTAGTCACAGTTTCTTTGGACCACCTCAGCCATAATCCTGTTCGTACTGCAGAACATTTCTCATGACTCTCCAACAAAAAGGTAGACATTCCTAAACCTTATCTGATCAAAAAATACAACGAAGGCATGGAGGGTGCAGACGTTATGGACCGCCTCCTCGGCAGCTGTCGCCCAAGGCTTAAAACAAAAAGTGGTGGTGGAACCTTTTCAGCAATGGTCTAAACATTGCTGTAGTTGATGGATGGCTCCTTCAAAATGAACTTCACAAGGGAACAAATGCTGTCATGATGCACATAGCTTTTCGGTGGCACGTCACCATGTCTTTGCTGCACCTCAGGCAGAAACTCCCTGTGCAACCAAGACCTCGGTCCAAGAAGCATGGACAGGAAAACTGATGGCCACTACATATCAGTGATGCAGGGAAGGTGCACAGAGTGCAACAAAAATACGACCAACCAGTGTCAATAGTGCAAAAAGCGGCTGCAGAAGAAATTCTTTGCAGCTTACCCCGGCTTGTGAAGCACTCACAACTATACAGCCAGCACAATGAAAGAACGAATTTTGGAAAGCGTTGTTATCCCTCTTAATACTTTTAAAAGGCCCTGTAAGTAGCTGACTAGTCTTCAGTTATGAATGAGCAATTCCCGCTTTATAGTCAATAAATGTTTCAGAAACATTTGCATCTTGTATATGAGGAATGCGAATGTTAAAAAATGAAACATGCAAAAAAACATGCTTAGTCGTCATAAATGTGGCTATATTTTTTATTATACTTAACAGAAGACCTGTGCAAATTATCAACATCAATTTCGGTTTTCTGATTACCACTCCATAGTGCAACATTTAAAACACTAATCCTTTTCGTGTGTCCCAGTCGTTGAAGCGCCTAATTTACAAAAGGCTCTTGGACGACGACCTCTCCATCCGGCAACATAACGAAACAAATCTCCTAAAATTCATAGCAGATTTCACTTCTGTTCATTCAACCATCTCATTCAGACACAGTTATTCCAAAGCAAGTATAAGTTTTCTGTATTTCAGAGTACAAGATAAGGTAAATTCCATCTCCACAACACTGTAGTATAAGAAGCCTACCGATTGCCAATACCCGCACTTCAAGAGTAGTCATCCTCACCAGTGCAACATGAGCCATACCATACTCACATGCTCATAGATATCGTGTATTTGATTGGATTTTGGTGAAATTGAGTGCCCCAACAAAAAGCTTAAGGAGGCCTTAAAGACCACCTCGAGACCGTTGTGGATGATGCCATTTGAAAAGCATGAACCCTAAACGGGAAAAAAATTTAGGCCGACTCGACTTCACGGCCCAAAGAAAATCAAACAAGCTTTATTCTGACCTATTCATCTGGTTTGCCTAATGTTAACAACATATTGTCTAAACATTTTATGTAGCTCAAAAGAGCAGCCATCTGTCCATATTTGCACAACCACCACGAGTGGTGTTTTGTTATTTGCTGTATGGATGTATGGTGACAGCTTGACATATTGTTACGGGGATGTTGGGAGTATATCTTCCATCTGTTTCTGTGCAATTATGCCAAATGTAGGTAGAGTGCATTATTTTCAACCGTATCAGAATATTCAAAGCGTCAAGAAATGTGGAAGGGCAGTATCCTGCAGCAACAACCACATCTAAATGCTGAATCTGTCAAGTGGGATCAAAACAAACGAACAGCTATCAGGCACTACCTGCATCACATGAAATCATGACACTGCAATTTTGAGCTGCATGACGTTGGCTCTGCGATGACCCCAATGTGTGACCTCCACTTAATTTCCATGGAATAAGTGGCTTTGTGGAAAACTAACCCTAAGGCTTATATTTAATTCAGGGTCAGCCAGGTACCTACTTAAAGTGCAAAAAGAAGAAAGGGCGCTGACTGTGGCGCTTTTTTAACCATATTAGGGCATTCTCATTTTCAGATGGCATTGACAGTCCTGTGACCTGTAGGGTGGTTCAATTTGCTTAGAAATTCAGCAATAATCTTAAATAAACAATAAACGAGATATGAAACCGAAATGGGTAGCTGCTTCGTGTGACGTCACAATGACTTGATGACGCCAGATAATACACTACCATAATGTGAACACGCAGAACGCATGCTAAACACGCAGTACACGTGGCGCTAACGCCAAAGAAGCGAAGCTAGTGATGTCGCCTGACAACATAGGGAGCTTTTACAGATTTTCCGAATTAGTGGTGATTTCAGCGACAGTGGCGGCATAGTCTCTGATGTCATAAACACGGGGTGGCCAGTAGGAAGTCATGAGCCAGGAACGCAGCCAATCCTTAAAATTAATTTTCAGGAAAAATAAAGGACTTGCAGTCATGTTGTTTGGCACAGATAATCAGACTATCAGACTGTAAAAGAGAACATATATTCAAAATTTTATGAAAGTAAGCGGACATCGAAAAATCGCCGGAGTTGCCCTTTAAGAAACATGCGCTTATAATTACACTTATTAGAAGGTAAGCAGAAAAACTAACTTAAATCCTGGGACATAACTTTGTAAAACAACAATTTTTCGAGGCACGCTGTAGTGGAGGACTCCATGTTAATTTCGACCCCCTAGGTATAGCTAAATCTAAGAATGAAAGCGTTTTTGCACCTCGCCCTAGTCGAAATGCGGCCTTCAGCCGGATTCAAACCCACAGCCTGCCTCAAGCTCAGAAGCCCTCCAAAGCCACTGGGCTTGCGGTGTATCTGACAACAGGCAGTAATGCAGTAGAACAATACGCTAGAAAGGCAAAAGATCTAGTAATTATTGCTGAGCAATGTCAAAATTTTGTTGAAGTAGTACCACTGCTGTCCTCTCATGACAAATGCAAAACTCATTAGCCCAAGTTTGACTTAAACACCGCAATGAACAATGTTTAATGCATGCATTAAAGCCAGTTGGCTTTCGATACTTAGTGCAACAACTGTTAGCCTGTAAAAAGAGACATGAAACAACGAGTAATACCCCTGTCCCACGGGCATCCGTGAGCTCCGTTAACATGAAACTCCCTAATCGAGACTGACAGCAATGGAGTTGCGGCCGTGCTACACAGCACAGTGTGAGCCTTCAACGGGCGCCGCATGGGATAGAAATGGCGCTGCTCCGCTTACTTTCGCGCGAAACTGCTTACAGATAGTCGCGATTAAAGGTAGTTTTTTTTTATTTTATTTTTGCACAATGTGTCATCTAACAAAATCACAGCAAGAGAGTTTGCTGTACATTACCACAAGACTTGTTTTCCCAGCATGGCGAAGTTGAAAGCGATGCTGGCCACACTGCATTCTTGCTTTCGTGTGTGGTAGCGTGGGTCACATTCGACCGGTGCGCTTCGAGTTGTGATTCTGTATTGTGTAATCGTGCGTGTGCTCGCAGTGAACTCAACCGCTTACAGATGAGTGATGATGCAGATAAACAAAACAAATGGCGAGACATTTCCCCATGCGGCACGGCAAAGCATTGGTGTAGAGGGTACAGGCGCTAAGTCCTAAAAACAAATTAAAACTCCCATTACGTGGCATAAAAGCCAAGCATCAAGTGACCCAGGTAGATGTAGGAGCATTTAGCCTGCTTGCGACAGAAAGGGAAAAGTGGAAGCGCAAAGAAAGAGACTTGAAAAAGCCGATAGAACGGCTTCGACATACAGTTGATAGCTACAAAGAGGAACTTGAGAAAATGAAAAATGACTGCCATTTTGGTGAACTAGAGTACATTCGCGAACAGGTACAAGCATATTTCAGCGGTGTTCTTATGGGACCAAATTGTTAACTTCCGAAGCAAGAACCCAGTATGGACTGAAGATGTTGTGCGACACTGCGTCATACTGTGCTACCTGTCTACAAAGGCCTATGAGCATCCAAGGAGGGAGCTGCTGCTCAATCTACCAAGCAGAAGCACTCTTCAGAACTACATAGGAAGCTGTTCTGGGGAGACGGGCATCAACAGCTTAGTGCAAGCCAGATTTAAAAGCCCAAGTAGAAAAGCTTGATGCACCTCTGTCTAGAACTTGTTCATTGATAGTTGATGAGATGCAGATAAAGCCCAAACTTCAGTACAACAAGCAAAAAGACTGCTTTGTTGGCCAAGTTGACATGGGCAGAGTGAACGAATCTGGCAATGACATTGTGCTGGCAAACTCCATGCTTTGCTTTGTCATCAATGGGCTGTGCACAGCTTACAGAATCCCAGTTTCGTATTTTTTTACAAAAGGTCTCAATGGGTCCCAGTTGTTGAAGTTGGTTATGTAATGTCAAAAGTTGAAGAAACTGGGTTCAAAATAGCAAGCATAGTGACAGACAATCATAAAGTCAATGTAAGTACTATGAAAGAGCTCTGCGGTGAATTTTTGACTTATAGAATCCAACATCCATGCGATCCCGAGAGGCTCATTTTTCTAAATTTTGATTACTGTCACATAATCAAGAATCTTCGATCCCAATTTCTTTCACGAGACCTTGGCAAGGCTGGTGAGGTATCTTCTACATACCTCAAAAAGCTATACGAAATGCCTAAAACCTGGCTTGTCAAGCCAGTGCGGCATCTAAGCAGGAAACACGTGTACCCGAATAATGTCGAAAAGATGAACGTCCGGAGGGAGGTGTTATCCTCGGATGTTACATCTTCACTGGAAGTTCTACAGGAGCAAGCCGTTCACAGCTGCCACCCTTCTTCTACTTTTGCAGGACCGACGATAGTGTTCATGAGAAACATGTATCGGTCGTTTCTATTGCATGACACCAGTAACACAGTGCAACATGTCCTGCAACACTTTCCTGATGTCAGGCATTTTGATGACCCAAATGATGATCACCTTGAGTGGCTTGAAGTTATATTTCCTATGTACATAGAGGAACTGAAGAAGGATGCGACATCTCGTGGATTCTTGACAGCAGAGACCTATGAAGCACTCCTGCTCACAACCTACTCCACTGTGTATTGTATTCGTTAACTGCTCTTGACAGAAAAGTTTCATTTTGTATAAACAAGAAAGTTCCGTAGTGATCCTATCGAATCACTTTTTGGGACACTGAGGCGATCAGTAGGCTGTAATGACCAGCTGGATGTCCGAGCTGCTATCACTGGACTAGAAAAAGTTCTGAAGACAGGCATTGCAGCTACATCACAAGACAGCAATGTTGTCCGCACTGAAGAAACTGGACCAAGCAAAGCAGTTTTGCCTGCAAGTACACAAGCATGTGAGGGCTCAGCTGAACTTCCTGCAGTAGCTGCCAATGTGATGAAGTGCCTAAAGCTGCCGAGTATACCAAGTTTTCGAACACTGCAGCTGTCTGCAATTGTCTATGCAGCTGGCTATATTGCCCGTGTTGTTAGGGAGCATATCGATTGTGAAAGCTGCTGTGCAGTGACATCGAAGCCATTGACCAAGCAACCACTGCAGCCGCTGACTTGGCACCAGGACCGAGGATGCCCTTCCAATAAACTGCTTCATGTCTTGAAGACCCTGTGGCGCTTTGTTCAAACGGCTCTTGAAGAGAAACCACCGCTTCAGAAGCCCCTGAAGACTCTTCTAGAAGCGGCTGTTCCAGCTGTTTCAGAGTCGCGCCTCCTCCACTGCTCCAATGTTCAACGCCCCCAGGATCTTGCTGAATTGGGGTGCACAAAGTTCATAAAGCCGCTCCTTGGGAACTACGCCTCTACAGCCACAGATAAAAGTGATGTATGCAAAACATTTTTTCAGAAGCCCCTTTCAAGAAAGTATGTTAAGCTATAGAAAGTGGCCCCACTTATGTTTTTTTTTTTTTTTTAAGCAATGCTGTGAATAAACTTTCTTCGTGTTGTTAGGAGTGAAAGAAGCCTTGGTTTTTTTGTCTGATGAGGACACCAAGACCCTGCGAATCATTGGTGTAGCCAAGGTTTCAGCCAAGGGCTCAAACCCCCCAAATTTTTTAATTTCGCATGTGTAAATATACATTCGCACATACAAAAACATGCACATACATGTACAAAGGGTGGTTGAACCTCACCCGAAAAACATTTTTGGCTACGCCCCTGCCGTGAGTTCACGGAGATATTCCATCGCGCGCTTCCGTTCATTGTGCACATTGTTTTCAGTTCCTGGTGAAGCGATTGGTGCTCATGCATAGCAAATTTACACGCCACGAGTGCGTCGCACCGAGGTTTGCAGTCCCTTCAGCTCAATGTACGCAATGGGCGCAGTAAGCAGATTGCAGAAGTTCAACTATGTGTGTGCTTTCAGTTCTCGGGAATCGCATAAGTTCCACCCATCGCGAGCGCTCGGGTAAAAAACGGCGTCCTTTAAACATGCATTATTAGCACTCTGCTGGCGTGTACACTTTAGACGCTGCCCAATTGAGCCAAGCTGCGCAGCAAACATTTGTACCCTATATATTATAGCCGCATGCGAGCAGCGCGCATTCGTCCACCGTTCACACACAGTCTACGTTAGTGGCGCCGCCACAAAGGTAAGTGTTGTGTCGGCAGCGGCAGGCAAGCGGGGGGCCCCGACGGGCGAACGCGCGGCTAGCGCCGGCGCAGTGAAGGAGACACGGAGCTAACTGCGCCCGATGAAAACCGGAACGAAGACTCCGCCGACCCGCGGCTGTTTATTCTTATAAAGGCTTCACATGCTAGATGACACCTCCCGATTGGTCCAAGCTTGTCACATGACAGAAGGGGGGTGCGCCATCTAGCTAAGCAATTACAAAACATACATGTGCGATGACACAGAGATCTGACAGGGGGCGACACTATACTACATCATCCCCCCCTGGAAACAAAGCGAGCATACAGTGAAACGCGCACACAAGACGCGCACTTAAGTCCAAAGGCAATTTCAGTTCGTTACCCCCCACGTTCACACACGCGCACCAGTCGCACACAAAGCACGCACTTAAGTCCACAACAATTTCAATCCATCCCCGCCCAAGTTCACACACACGTGCACCAGTCTTGGGCACCAACACACAGGCAGTCACTAAGTCTGACAAAGAACACGCACAAAACTCACTGCACCGCAACAAGGAGCACATTTTATACCTGTGTTAATGAAACATGTGGACTCTCAACGAGGCCCCTAGCCGTGGCATTTTGAAGACTGTAATACACTCTACACTACAGAAACAAAATCATCGAGCCACGGAGGCCGTTTTCTGTCACGATGAGGACGCGTGCGTACCTCAGAAGAACTTTGGGGGTTGCGACGCGTATCGGTCGACTTTAAAGACCTAGTCGTCCCACTATTATTTACCTCCCCCTGGTTGGACAATTGAATGTGGTTATGGCTTAAAGCTGGAGAGGGTTGCCCAGGAAGCTCTTCTCGACGTCCCAACAAGTCCTGGGAGGCTACCGATTCCCCCACGGAATCAGAGACGACTGCTGACTGTGCAGACTCGGAAGTGATACAGCCAGACGAACTACTTAACTGATGCCTATGAAAGGACGATGTCACTACAGACGAGTCATCGGAATGACTATCCAAGTTTGAATGCGAGTACAAAAAGTTTCTATCACTTGTACACAATGTACTACCTGCTGGATCCTTCATCACTACGGTTAACTTAGACACATGCCACGTTTGCCCATCACTGAGTAGAAAAGTAGATGGTCCTATCTGGGCCTTGACTTTACGAGGTTTACTGTACTTAAAAAATCCTTTCCTGTTAAATCTTATTCTGACGGTGTCTCCCACCTTGATACACGAGTTGCCTGAGCACCTCTACGTTTGTCTACGTATTGTTTAGTCTGCCACTGTTTCTGCAAGACCCTTTCTTGAACTTGAGGCACGAGACTGTCCTGTTCTCGTAGATCAACACAGAGCCGCGTGGTTCCATCCTTCTTGCGCACCACCACGAGTGGAGACACCCACTCAGTAGCCTCGACGCGCTCGATGACGTCGCAGTCCTCGAGACGTCGCAATTCATGTGCGACCTGGTCACGGAGAGCCAGGGGCAGTCGGCCCAACTTTGAAGATGCTGGTGCCGATGAATTCGGTGCACAAAGTTGTTGACGAGACCCAATTCGTCACTGGAAAGGTGATCAAAATCCGGAGGCACACCTGTGGGGCTCTGTACCGAAGGAAGCGATGGTAGACGACATGTCAGCGACGTACCGTCGATCTGTATGCCCAAGCGTTGGATGGCGTCTAAACCCAGCAGTGATGTTCCTGTAGTCGTTACGTGGAACGTGACGGAGCATGACCTTTGGAAAAACTGGACAGTGGCTTGAAACAGGCCTTGAATGTCGATGCATTGCTTGGAGAAATTTTTCAAGTCCACTGTTTGTGACAGTCTGTGCTGTCGACCAAAGTGCTTTCCAAAATCTTCGACAGTCATCATTGAGACAGACGCTCCCGTATCCACCGGCAGTCGCATGGAGACGCCGTTCACTACGACTGGAACTTCCAAATCTTTTTTAGTTTCCAAGGTGCTCACCGTCAAGACAGACGCGGACGGCTGTCCTGTGGAAGTTGACAAAGACCGCGTCTCTGCGGAAGAGACGTGCTGGACAGTACGGGTTTTTCGGCATACTGATGCAAAATGGCCCAACGTGTGGCAGGCGTTGCACCGCCGGTGCCTTGCTGGACAATTCCTGTACGTTGCAATATGCTTCGTGCTGCCACACCGATCGCATGCACCACGGTTCCCGGAGGAGCCATGTGCGAAATGTCGGCCCTCTTGGCGGCTTCCCGGAAGAAGTCGGTCGTCTCGGCGGCCTCTCGGAAGAAGTCGGTCGTCTCGGCGGCCTCTCGGAAGAAGTCTGTCGTCTCGGCGGCCTCTCGGAAGAAGTCGGTCGTCTCGGCGGCCTCTCGGAAGAAGTCGGCCATCTTCATGGCCTCCCGGACTACGTCGGCCATCTTCATGGCCTCCCGGACTACGTCGGCCATCTTCATGGCCTCCCGGACTACGTCGGCCATCTTGGCGGCTCCCCGGAAGAAGTCGGCCATCTTGGCCCGCCGACGGAACGCCAAGTTGAGATGCCTCGATTCTTCGAACATTTTCGGAGCCGAACGCGCGGTTCGCTCGATGCAAGGCTTCTAACGAGCGTCCAATTTCTTCTGCCTTGTCCAGGGACAGGGTTTCGCCATGAGCCAGCAACTTTTCGCGAACGCTGACGTTCGCTACGCCATGTATGATTTGGTCTCGGACGCGCTCGTTGTAGGCTGTGCCGAAGTTGCACTGTACCGCCTTCTCCTTCAATGCGGTCACGAATTCCAGGAATCCTTCTCCCTCGAACTGCTTCCGACTGGTGAATTCGTGCCGTTCCGCCAGGACATTTGTTGACGCGGCGAACAGCCGGTCAAGCCGCTCCAAGAGTCTCGGAAACTCTGACGCTGGCGGGACCGCATCACTTGACGTTGACGCTGCGCCGGTCGACTGCCTTGCTGCTTCGCTTGAAGCTGACGCTGCGCTGGTTAACTGCCTTGCTGCTTCCTGCTCCTCGTCTGCAAAGTACTTCCGTTGTCCCTCACGCCCGAGAGCGCTGACGAGCGCGGACGCTCGTCGCGCGTCCGTCCAGTCGCCACCGCCGGCCGCTTCGAGGTGGGCCTGAAAAATTTTTTTCCATCGTTGCCATGGAATTAACGGTGGCCCGGGCAATTCCAGAAAAACGGGAAGGTTCGCCGTGAAAGACGCCATGTCCGGTAGCGTGCAGGAGACAGTGCAGAAAACAAGCCGGAGCTCGCAGCAGGAATGGGGCAAGGAAGAACAAAGGGGGCGAGAAGGCCTAGGCTCGGAAGCCTCGCGACGCCGAGTGCGTCGGCGGCGTTTGCCTGCCGTGCGGACACGGGAAGGGTCGCTTCACTTACGAAGCTCGTTGGTGTCCCGGGGCTTCGGTCGGAACCGCTGCGGGAATCCCATCCTCGTCGCCAAAAGATGTTGTGTCGGCAGCGGCAGGCAAGCGGGGGGCCCCGACGGGCGAACGCGCGGCTAGCGCCGGCGCAGTGAAGGAGACACGGAGCTAACTGCGCCCGATGAAAACCGGAACGAAGACTCCGCCGACCCGCGGCTGTTTATTCTTATAAAGGCTTCACATGCTAGATGACACCTCCCGATTGGTCCAAGCTTGTCACATGACAGAAGGGGGGTGCGCCATCTAGCTAAGCAATTACAAAACATACATGTGCGATGACACAGAGATCTGACAGGGGGCGACACTATACTACAGTAAGCGGCGGTGTTTCGCAACTCGACCGACCGCACGTCCCCTTTGTTCTCTCCACAGCCTAGCAGGCACTGAAAAATATAGAGGAAGCACCGCTTTGAGGTAAAGATGAAGGAGTTAAATGAGTTTGCGGGTACCCGTGTGACAGGGGTATAATAGCAGAGTAGAGCCTTCAGCTTATTGGTGTATCCTTTAGGAACAAAAATCTGCACACACACAGAAAATGAGGAACTGGACAATGCTAAACTGCGAAAGCCAGAATGCATGTTAAGGGTCACAACGAACCTGAACTGGCTTCCACGCAATAATATTCCTTTACTGAGGGATTTATTCCTTTACTGAGGATTTGGTAGAATTTGCGAGAGCTCGTTCCTCTGACAAGCTTCCTGAGTAGATGTGAAAGGCCGGCGAATGATACACCGGTAGCTGCAGCTGGGCACACTGTTTCTTATGCTCCCACCATACTACTGCAAGCTGAACGTTACTGAGCTGGCATGTGTACACAAAGAGGTATGTTGCAGCACAAAACAAAGTTTAGAAACTGGAAATTAGAAAACTTGGGCCACGTTATGAACCCGGACACACTGGATCTGTCATTGATGATGTCTTCGACAGGCACGGACCTGTCATGGTGTCACTGAATAGTTTAAGCTCAAAAATGAGATGATAGGTTGCTTTTCTTGTCTTTACTAACTGTTAAATCTGCCACAATGCGCTGCTGGCTGTTAGTATTCCTCACCGACGCCGCGCCTGGCTGCGCGTTCTCACCGATGCTAGTAGCCGCACTGGTACGCTAGCCGTGTTCGCGTTCCAGTGTGGCCGTTCCAGTGTCCGTTGCTGGATGTTGTTACATACCTGTGCATACGGCCACGCCGCGGCTTCGACGCAGGCGCGCGTCGCCGTCGGCTTTCAGCGACCGTATGCACGAGAAATGCTGTGGAACTCCCTTAAACAACTTCGCTGTAAAACCATACCTGTGCAAAGAGCTGTGATGTTGCTCCTGATGCATCGTCAAGTGTCATCGACCAGGTTGCTCCGGATTTTTGCTGTTCCCGCTGTACGGTACTTGATCCGACGGCATGCACAGTAGATGCCATGGCACACTCTATCACACCTTTTGTTCGCACCGTCTTCTATATATCTGATTTACTTTCACAAACAACATACGAATACGCACGCGAACGATTGACGACAAGTTCGACTTCGTCAGGCCTAATGCACGGCCACATACGAACCGAGCCAAAGACGGGTGCATTCGTCCATGCGCGATGCGTCCATGCGTACCATGCTTTTCGAAGTTCAAGAAGAGTATACTAACGCGGTTGAGTGGTGCGAGCGGCTGTGGCGGCACATGCTTTGGAGTGAGGCGCGCGACGACGAAAAATACTGTGGCGGCGCTGCGATCGAAGTGGAGCGGGCCACATCAAGGTCGCTCCGTTGGAAATTGCTGGCGATTCTGCTCGGCGGGGTCCTTCGTATTGCTTTGCACGCTGCTGTTTAGGATCAGACCACTCAAATGGTGTTTATAATTAGATATGACATGTATTTATCACTTAAGAATAGATGCCTTTCCTTCTCTTTTTTATTTCATTTTATTTATTTTTATAGCCGCTCGGTGACTGCGCGTATATTGCGGCTGCAGTGTCGGCTTTCATTCTGCTTTGTTATTGTACGGTTCCCTTTGGAGAACAAACATTTTTCTTGTCCTTCAAGTAGCATGTATCTCTTGTGTGTATTTTTGCACATATTTTCTTTTTCATCATTAGGTCTTGCGAAATGCAGATGGAAAAAACTTATGTAAACTTCCTGCGCTTCAAACAAACGAAACATGTCGGCCCCATCCGGCGCCCTGCACCAAGATTGACGGGAAGTATGCTTATCGAAAAAGGAAAAAAAAACTGCAGTGCAGCATTCCATTCATATCTCCGTCTTCCTCGCGTAATAGAACGCGGAGTAATTGGCGCGGGTTCGTTTATTGCGGTCGGCCCTCGGGCGCCGAAAACAGTCTTAAATAGCTATATATGCTAATCTTTGGCCCGTAAGCCGCGTGAGATTTTTTTTATGCAGTTCACGCTTAACAACAACAACAAAACAAAACTCAGTGCCCTTCCACACTGTGAAGAAGGATGACCAGCGAAGTTGTCTATGTTATGTAGTTTATGTAGTATGTAGTTCCCCGCTAAATGGCGAACTGTACCTCTGCCGCGGGTCGGCCCGGCATTGCACTATTTGCGGGATTTTTTTTTCTACACGTGAACACGATAGTGGGAAAAGTAGCCCTTAAAAGCTTCACTGTTAAAAAATAAAGAAAGAAAGAGAGGCGCGGTAGCTTATTAATTAGTGGCTGCATAGTGGATATGGCGTTGCACTGCTAAACTCTAGCTCACGGTTTCAAACCAGGCCGCGGAATTTGATGGGAACGAAATGGAAAAGCATTCGTGTACTTCTGTTTAGGTGAACGTCAAGGAACCTCAGGTGGTGAGAACTGAACAGGGGGCCTCATATTCATATCGCCAGACGTAAAACGCTAGAATATGTTTAATTAAAAAAAGACAAGAAATAAAGAATTAAGGTAGCTGCGTCCTTTGGCTGTTTTTCTAGGGGTGTAAGCGAAAGAAATTATTCTCGAGGCTGATTTCTGAGAAAAATACGTTGCGCTTATCTAATATTTCGTTCCTAAATGTAATGCCGTTCCCGCCGAGGTGAAAATATTGTTACTGGTTTTCAAGTGGTACTAATGGTTTTCGAGTGGTGTGAACTGGTCTGATGTGGTCCCAGTTGAAAAGCTAGTGGTCTGTTGCTGGTTTCAACTGGTCCCAGTAGAAGGCTATTGGTCTTGAACAGGAACTGTGCTGGTTTTCAAGTGGTGTGAACTGGTCTGATGTGTCCCAGTTGAAAAGCTAGTGGTCTGTTGCTGGTTTCAACTGGTCCCAGTAGAAGGCTATTGGTCTTCAACAGGAACTGTGCTAGTTTTCAAGTGGTACTACTGGTTTTCAAGTGGTGTGAACTGGTCTGATGTGGTCCTAGTTGAAAAGCTTGTGGTCTGTTGCTGGTTTCAACTGGTCCCAGTAGAAGGCTATTGGTCTTCAACTGGAACTGTGCAGGTTTTCAAGTGGGATGAACTGGTCTGATGATTGTACATCCGCTCAACTAAGCAGCTTCTGCAATATAAACGGCTGCTTTCAGTTACCCGGCGCACTATCATAAGGACAATAACGAAGCATTAAAAGAAACGGCATGCCTCACATACACTTAAGAGATATTTGTAGATCTGCTGTGTTCGTTCAAGATGAATGTGGTGCCACATTGGGCACCCAGTTTTAATGGGTTGCAGTCTTGCAGACCATGGTGAGACTGAAAAATTTTTTCTTTGCCTGAGTCAAGTTTGCAGATTTACAGACTGCCCCAAAACGGGGCGTTTATATTGAATGACAGCTAGGAACTTGCTCAGCAAAACCGATCAGCACACGTGCGTTAATCTCTCAGGAACTAGTGCGCCTCTGCGCGATAGCCACGATTCTCTAGCAGCGCAATAATTCGGAATAAGAGTCCTGCACTTGCATCGGCCCCTCACATTCGAAATTTCAAAAGTGCTGTTATTCGTTATATTCGAACGCAAACAGTCTTTTCTATAGCTTTCAATAGTGAATCCTGAAGTCGAATACGATCTGAATGGCAAATACCATTCGATTAGACTATGTGTTTCTACTTCATTTCGCCATGCTGGCACGTTGAAGGAGATCGTCAGACACGCCAACGAGTTTACATTGGTAAGTACTCCCCGGTGTCCCCGATTCAGTATGAGTACATAGGCAATACCTTGTCCCTAACACTGGTGTTCATTTTAACGTCCAATAATTGCCTTGATTCATTTTCTCGGAAAGTCGATTGGTTCACGTAGGGATGGCGCAGCTTTTGAAAGAAACAGGCTTATTCCGGTCCGAAGTTCTCACTTTTTCAATCGGTGCAGTTACAATATTTGATAATTGTTCTCTTACATACGTGTCGTCGATATATATGTCTATGTACTCTTAGATTTACCTACAATGCATTTGATGCATTGGTCATATGCATCTATTCTCCCCACGGAGTTAATAAACCTGGTTTATTTAACTATAATATTGTTTTCCTTGGTCATTGTCCCTGATCAATATTCCGCCAACAAGAAGCGTGCGTAAAATGACACGATGTCAATAAAATTTGCTTACGTAACTTCATGTTGTAGGGGCGGCTTCTGTGGCAAAAGTAACGTGTTTCTTTTAGAAAACAGCGTTAAAAAAAGCAGTTTGCCTGGCTAAAACTACAATTCATATTGGCCGACAAGAGTTGCTGGCACACCAAAGCAAGTGAAACCATAAAAAATTGTACTGCACACACTTTCTGCGAGAAAAACTGGCCGTCCGCCAGCGTCCGCACAACGAACGCGCTCTCGCTTACTTGACAACGACAGCAAAATTGAAGACGTCATGTTGTATAACCCATGCCTAAAATATGTATATGTAGCAAAAAGGTGTCAATATAAATTTGCAGTGGAAATAAAGCACTGTTATAAGAGCGTACGCGCAATAGGTCTCAGGGCCCGCAGCGAAATTACGTTCAATATGCCGCAAAGCGTGTTTCGGCCCCAATTTAGATCGCTCGCAGCGCCCTCGCAAAATTTTTCCACACGCGGCGCCTCAGAGAGAGAGCGGTGATCGGTCCACTTGGCTATAGTACAGTGAACAGTGGCGCGAGCGGCTTCCTGGGAGCGGGAGTTTCAACGTGAAATGATGCGGCGGCGCTGGCGTCGACCACTCTTGTCAAATGCCGCCGGCCTCACCGCAGCCTGCAGCGGCACAGCATTATACTGCATGGGGTTTCTTACGAGAAACTCGCTAGCCGGTACTTCGGAAACAAACAAACAAACAAACAAAAGAACGTCCATATACGCACAGAACGAAGAAATGTTGGCGTGTCCCGTGTATCAGTACCAAGCTAGGAACAAAAACGGGGCGCCTTGGTTTAGCGTGTTCACGGTACTTCAGCTATAGTTGTAAGCTGTTTATGAGGAAAGCGCATCCGCACGGATGCGCTCTTTAATGGGAGGTCCCTAAAGTATGTTTAAAACAGCTTGGCTGATTACTTCAGTGCTATACGCAAATGGAGCTATTACAGTAACCGGCACCGCTATATGCTTGTGAGCACGCGGAGGCGCGTCACGTATGAATGGTCGGGTGGTCATTGCCGTGCAACCATCAGACATTCTATCATATTTCCTTATACCCATTCTTTTTCTCACGTTTTCTGTTCTTTGAGTTGTGGTGAACACAAATATGCCGCGGATAACCCGCGGTGCTGCCAGCGCGGAACATAGCCGACCGCAGTCGACCGTAGCCAGCCGGCCGCCGAGAAAGGGCCGGCGCACAAACAATAAAAACCAATTGGCACCGAGACTCCAGGCCCCACGCCTGGTCTCTGCTTTCCTCTCGCGTGCCAATAGTGTAAAATGACTAAATACGTGCAAACTGTACCACCCCTTTGTTTCAGCAGTTCCGTGCACGCAACTGGCCGGGCTGGCGTGTAAAACACTATTCGATCAAAAAATCTTAGCATGGATTTAAATTCACATGTCCATATGTTAAAAATTGCAGCGCACTTCCATGTATACTGAGTAGGCAGCGATTACATTATCAATTTTTCTCCGCCAGCTTTTAGCCGCTGCTACATTGCAGTCACCGCTGCCCTGATATGACAACTTGTCGCAGAGGCGAAAAGATAGGCTAGTTTTGAATACGTAATTACGTTTGCCAATACACTACTCGAATGTTTGGGAGCTCACTCTACCTTGGGTTTACGGGTGGCATTGAAGAAATACAACACTGCACACATCTTGTTTCCTATTTCTCCCACCTTGCGGTCATCAGATGTGGGAACAAAAGCACATGTTATTTATTCACATTATTCAAAAACAGTTTCCTATTTACACATTAATTCAAAAATTAACACAGTGGATTAGAATAGGTACAAGAATGGCAGCATACATTTATAATCAACTTAACTTCAGTTGCTGCAGTGCACTTCGTTTCTTATCCTAAGACTTATTCAGACCCTTGATGTAGAAATGCATTCGTGTGACGACGTAAAAAACCGATGAACTTCGCAGTTAATACCTTGCAATGTTCACCCAACGAGCACCACCAATGCTGCTCCTGTTGATGACTGCCAACACATCCGTAATGCTGTCTCGATGTAGCTAGCTCTTGCTAAAGCAGCCAGTGAAAATGTCTTCAAGTTCAGTGATAAACACGAAGAGCTTCTATGAAGGGTAGAGAAGACCAGCGAAGTCGCAAGCACTTTCCATCTGAAGCAGGCAGCAGAAGCTGGTTCATGCATGCACTACACTTTGTTTTCAATACACAGTTCTTTGCGACAAAGCTTGCCACATAATAAGTCTTGAGTCACTACGGTGAATAATGTATGCGTGGTCCGGTACAGTCAGGGAGCTGCTGTCAAGCGAACCTTCGGCGCCTTCAAGATCTCCCTCATCAAGCAACCAGTCAATGAACTGCTGCTGCTTGTACGAACTAGCAGTCTGGTCTTCAATTGTCAAAATCGAGCTTACAACTTCCTCTTGAACATTTGATGCAATGACGCTCTTGGCAAGAAAGTAACAGCTAACAAAGGCAATTAATGGCAATTAATGCCGCTTTGCGGAGCCGGAGTTTTTCGTGTCAAATATGCAGGCAGGTTGGGTTTAGGTTTCTAAATAGCGCAGTGTATCCGGTGCATTTACTCCCAAGCTTTCCCACCACGCGATATTACTGCAGCTATGTCTTGCGCTCATTCGTTGTGCACCACGTCGACGCAGTTTTATGCGTTGCATGTTGCAATCACTCAGTTCAGCCCTTGGGCACGGCCACGCAGCCACCATTGGCCTTTAGCGCAACCACGTGACGTTAAATAGATAAGAGGTTAAATAGAAGCGATAGAGACATAAGGCGAGGGAAGGCAGACAGTTTACCTATACGCACGTCCGGTGCACTACCATGAACTGGGAAAATGGTGATATATAAGCGAGAAGAAAGAAAGAAGGATGCCGAATAAGCACTAGTTATGCAATCACTGGTACCTGTAGATTTCCGGTTATGTATTAACAACCTCATTGTTTTCTGCACTAGCATGTAACAAAGCACTAGAGTTTTATGCGTTGCATATTGCAATCACTCAGTTCAGCCCTTGGGCGCGGCCGGGCAGCCACCATTGACCTTTAGCGCAACCACGTGACGTGACGTCACGACAGCCGGAGGAAAAGCTGGGCCCCAACTCGCGCGGTCGCACGCGGCCGCAGCCACCACCTGACTCCCGCTCCTCCCGCTAGGGGCGCTGAGCCGGCGCGTGACGTTACGGACCGCGCAATATGCAACGCATTCTTGGCTTAACCAAGCTAAGCCTGGCCATTTTTTCTTCCTTGAGCAGTAATGCGCACTTTCTTTAATGCCTAACCATTCTTTGGCGAATACCACAGGGAAATCTGTCCATCACGTGAAAAGTGTAATGCCTTGTATCTGCACAAAAATGCGGAATCGGCGGAGATGGCGCTATTTTAATTATTGAAGGGTTTTACCTGGAGTGTTAGCCAGCGCCACTCAGAGCCATGTTGGGCGGATGTGGAACATCCTTTTTTGCCCGATGTCGACAGGTAACAGGTAATTTTAGGAAAACAGGCACGCGGCTAATAAAACCATATGTTCATAGGTCACCATGGAAGTGGCGATATGGTTTCAATGATTTGTCAATGAGATGAAAAGATGAACTGTGATAGGCAGATGTTAGTTGGCTGTAGAAGGGCCTAAAGAGCAGTCGCTGTAAAGTGCGTAACGAAGATAAGTATTAAAATAATTCAAATGAGAGTGAGATTAATTGAGGATACCATCAGGGAGGTTGTGGCCGAATACTGCACCAGGGAGGCCAATTCCTGTTCTGGTGAGGGAGTGTCTTTGTTCAAGCTTAGTGGGCCTTCCTAATTTGGTTGTACCTGGATTAGGATAGCCCCACTCGCTCTCGGCATCTTTCGCCGGTGTCAGGCGTCACTCCAAGCCTTCAGATGTAGTGCACTGGAGAATGTTAAAAAAAAGAAAAAAAAAAAGACATGCGGGGAGATTTGAACTTTCAACTATCACAACCTAGCATTCTGCATAGCTCGGTAAGATAATCCCGCAGGCAGCAAGGCTACCTTGTTGCCGATAAGTACAGCCCAGAGGGCCCTACATGCCTCAGAGATCCGCTGATTTATCCACCCTTTGCGGGTTTTGCTGATCGTCATAGGTTGTACCACATAGTGTCGATTCTCGGTGACCCTAACATCTTGTTTCCCGAATCTGACGCATGCACGCGGTCTTGAGCGCGCCTAGGTACAGGATATATTTTCGCTGAATTTGAATAGCACTTAACACTTGTGCGTAAAAATAAAAAAAAAAAACGGAAAAGTTCCCAGCGCTTACCGAGAGGCCCCGGGTGGCGTATGATCCGCTCGTCGCGTCTGCTTGTCCTTACGGCGTGCTATACTGTACGGCGGTCTATAGCTGTACATATATGTTGGCTGGGACAAGAAATACTATGATGGGTAAGTATCAGCAGCACTGCCTAATCACGAGGGCCCTTAAACATAAGTGCATGTGTTCCGTAAAACAATACTCAGAGAGGAAAGGCTCGCCGCCCGTCCTTTCGTCCTCGCCGAATAAAAAGTCATCTAGACCTCTCAATCTCAGCTAGGCGAAGCTACTGGATGGATGGATGTTATGAGCGTCCCCTTTGGAACGGGGCGGTGAATTGCGCCACCAAGCTCTTGCTATTATACTGCCTAGTGTCCTACCTAGGTTAAACAATAAAAAAAGACACACTGTGAACTCCCATAACCAAATTTTCTGATCCTCTATTGCGAACTGTGCTTTTGCACGTCTCCGTTTTTTGTCGTTTCCCTACATTTATTCTACCAATCCTCCAATCGCCTCTTACTAATCACTACTGCGGACATGTTTACTTTTCCACTGCTCTCGCTGAACCCAAGGGCTGCGAGGAGACCAGTGGTGCCTAAATCGACCGCTGGGTAGACGTCTTCACATTCTAATAAAACATGCTCCATAGTTTCCCTAGCTTTACCGCAGTAAGCACATGCTTCTTCTTCCTTCTTATATCTCGCTTTATAGGTGCGTGTTCTAAGGCATACCGATCTCGCTTCGAAAAGTAATGAGCTTCCCTCTGGGTTATCATAAATTGTTTCTTTCCTGATTTCGTTTTTTCCTCTTAAGTAGTTACTCATAGCAGGTTTCTTTTCCATTGCTGCTTTCCATGAGATTATTTCGGCCTCTCTGACTTTCCCCTTGATGTTCTTTGTTGCTGTGTTGCCCACCCTACAGGCCGCATACTTGCTGGTAAGCTTCCTAGTCCTTTTCCTCCACTGTGAATCAATGTTTTCCCTGTACAGATACCTCCACACTCTCCCAGCCCATTCACTTTCTTCCATATTCCTAAGTCGTTCTTCATACTCAATTTTACTGCGACTTTCCGTCACTTCAAAACTAGTCCAGCCCATATCACCCTGCACAGCTTCATTTGTAGTCTTCCCGTGACCGCCTAATGCAAGGCGACCCACTGACGTTCCAAATCTACCAACTTGATCACTATGCATTTGGCATCTCTTCAAAAGTATGAAAATATGCACTTTAACATCTACCCGCTCACAGAAGATCAGTGCCTACCTGTGCAATGCTACTTTGCATCGGGCCCTAATACGCAGAGGTGTGTTTGTGGCGTTGACCTGGAAGACACCCCTGAGATAATATGTGAATTGACGCCCACCGCACACAGGGTGCTCGAGGACAGATTCATTGGCAAAAGCCGTACTTGCTTACGGATGGTACAGGGCCCCTAGTGTATTCCTGAACGGTTTTATTACGATTGTTGTATATTGTGACCTAAACCCTACCTCCTTCGTGCAATATTCTGCTACCGCTGCTTTCAACGTGGACACATGCAGGCATCTTGCCTACAGCGTACTATTGACCCAGAAAAGCTCTCACCAGAGGGCCAACCACTATATCTATGTGGCCTATGTAACTCTGATGAGCCCGACGTGACAAGCACAAATTGCCCGACTAAACAGAAGGCCACAGCATGGCTACGAAAGGCTATACCAAAAATGAGTATAGTAACAACTGACAATCGTGATGAGGTTCTTGCAGAAGAGTCAGAGATGCTCATGGAAGAGGAATCAGCCGCCCCGGAAACACAAATGTATTCTTCTGCTCTTAAACGTGGCAAGCAGTCTCAGACAGAAATAAAAATGAGCTGAACCTGTGTATCAAACGTTTTCAAGTGGATAGGCTTTTAATTATCATAAGGATAAATATTTTTAAAGATTTCCTACTCTTTCATCAGGTGAAAGCTGACTAATAAGCATTTAAATGTTCTTTATTCTTAATATTGTTACGTAGGAAGACGCAGACGAAAAGCTATATACAAGTATATTTACAATGAAATACGCCGCACTTGGTCAAGAGGCAACAGCCTGCGCTAGCCTCTAATCGTCGTCGTCGTCTTCACACTGCTCGCCTCTCCGTCATTGCTAATACTGTTCCGTAGCACTACCCCCGGCGGCAAAAGCGCCGTCCCGGAACGACTAAAGGCCGGACTCGGAAGCAGTGTAGTAGGCCTTGAGCCTACTGACGTGCACGACATCACTAGATGCTACAGTAGAGGACGAGGTTGAACTCACAAGAGCAATTTCGTACGTCAGAGGCGTCACCTGGCGCAGCACGCGGTAGGGCCCTGCGTATCGCGAAAGGAGCTTCACTGAAAGTCCGACGTGACGAGAGGGCGATCACAGGAGCACGAGCGCACCAGGCGAAAACTGTACGTCACGGTGGCGGGCGTTGTACTGACGCTGCTGAGTGGTTTGCGAGGCCGTCAGTCGAGTACGGGCAAGCTGGCGTGCATGGTCGTCGAGGACGATGGCGTCGCGCGCATACTCGCTTGTTGAGATCGCAGCAGGAGGAAGTGCCGTGTATAGGGGCAAGGTCGGTTCTCGACCGTACAGTAGATAAAATGGAGAAAATGCGGCGGTGTCGTGCCGGGAAGAATTATACGCAAATGTGACGTTAGGAAGGGCGATGTCCCAGTCGTGGTGGTCCTTGGAAACGTACTTGGACAGCATATCGGTAAGAGTACGGTTTAAGCGCTCTGTCAGGCCATTGGTTTGAGGATGGTATGAGGTAGCCAGCTTGTGTTGAATGGAACAGGAACGCACAATGCCGGCGATAACTTTCGAGAGGAAGTTACGACCACGGTCAGTAAGCAGCTGTAGCGGGGCGCCATGAAGCAAGATAATGTCACGCAAGAGAAAGTCCGCGACGTCAGTGGCGCAACTAGTAGGGAGAGCCCGCGTGATAGCGTATCGGGAGGCGTAATCAGTTGCGACGGCAACCCATTTGTTCCCAGAGGGTGACGTGGGAAAGGGACTGAGGAGGTCTAAGCCAACACGAAAGAACGGTTCCACAGGGACGGTGATCGGCTGGAGATGACCGGCAGGTAGCACCTGAGATGTTCTCCGACGCTGGCAGGGATCACAGTCAGCAACACAGCGTCGGACGGAGCGAGCGAGACCAGGCCAATAGAAGCGGTGGCGGACGCGGTCGTACGTGCGGGTTACCCCAAGATGTCCTGCAGTGGGTGCGTCATGCTTCTCAAAGAGCACAGTCTGTCGTAGATGTTTTGGCACGACAAGAAGAAGATCAGATCCGTCAGGGAGGAAGTTCCTTCGGTACAGAATGCCGCCCCGGAGGACATATCGGCGAACGGATGCGTCGGTAGATGTAGAGCGCAGACTCTCGATGAGTGCTCGCAGCGATAGGTCTCGGTACTGCTCATCGGCGATGTTAGCGAAGGCAGACACAGACAAAATGCCGTTGGGGGTACTACTGTCGGCGTCGTCAGGCTCGTCTACCGGGTAGCGAGACAGGCAGTCAGCGTCCTTGTGTAGTCCGCCACATTTGTAGGTGACAGAATACGAATATTCTTGGAGGCGTAAAGCCCAGCGACGAAGTCTTCCTGCAGCATCTTTCAGTGAGCATAACCAGCAAAGCGCGTGATGGTCCGTAACAACGGAAAAGGGTCGGCCATATAGGTATGGGCGGAACTTCGCAACCGCCCAAACTAGAGCCAGACACTCACGCTCAGTGATGGAATAGTTGCGCTCCGCGGGTGAGAGGAGCCTGCTGGCGTAAGCGATAACAGAAGTCGTGGCCGCCCTGGCATTGTGCCAGTACTGCGCCAATTCCGTAACCGCTGGCATCAGTGCGGACTTCGGTAGGCGCAGAAGGATCGAAATGGGCCAGAACGGGAGGCGTTGTGAGAAGGTCGATTTGATGCGAGGATGCAGAGGCCTCGTGATCGCCCCACTGGAAAGGGGTGTCTTTTTTCAAAAGCTCGGTTAGTGGTCGTGCTATAGCCACGAAATATTTCACGAAACGGCGGAAGTACGAACAAAGGCCGGTTGCACTCCGTTCGCGTCAACGAGATGTGCAGGGACGGCAATCTGGCGACGGCCGAATTGGCACTTTGATGCGTTGAGTTGCAGACCGGCTCTACGAAAAACGTCCAAGAATGCTGGGAGGCGCTGGAGGTGCGTAGCGAACGTTGGGGAGAACACTATTGGCGGCGAAGAGTTACGGAGTCGCCATCTATCGGAAGCGACTCACTGGCGTAGTATGAGGGATCACGCGGCGCGCTCCTCATAGGTTTTGTTGTCAGCGCTCACTGAAAACACCACGTGCGAGCTCTCCCGGACGATTCTGTCAGTACTTTCGAAACTAGAGAAGCTTTTTACTGTCTAAATAATAATCTTGGGCAAACTCAAAGCACAGAATTGTTTACAGACGCTATCTCTTTACCGAATACGTACAGTGAACGCCACTGCGCGCGGTCGCCGCGGTGGAGTCTCCCAAACCGGCTTCTTGCGTGAAAGGTAGGTGAACGCTGAGGGCAAACTATGTGAAATATGTTCTTATAGTCTTTGTATAACGAAATGGAGCGTAATAGAATGAAGTCTCAATGCAGCGATCGCACAGATTCGCAGCGACCGACTGCGCGTCTGCATGCTTGTCCGCGCACTGTATCGCTTTCGCCGCGTGCGCGTTTTTGCACCGTGCCATGAGCTTTAGGCCTCAGAATATGAGCATTTGATAGTATAAAAGCAACCATTGTTGCGTGGGCGCTAACAGAGCTGTTCAAAAATAATTTCATTGTAGAGACTTGGACGCCTACGGGTATGTGATGCGCCGTCACGACGATTCAATCTTTTTTGTCTTCTAAATTCTTGGACGTTTCAATATTATTCCTCAAGTTGCGTCGCACTGTATGTTTATCGGTGTTCTCAGTGTGCGATTTCCCGCTGCTTCTTTTTTGTAATCCAGTTCGTTAATTCATAACACAAACACGACCATATGCCATGCTTTTTTTTAATGTGCTTCTTACCGCTCCCTTTTCACTCCAGTGAACTTGCCAGTACCTATAGCATCGACAAGTTCATAGACCAAACCCTCATGACATTAGTCGGGCAGCGGACTTGGGCGAGCATCTCAGTGCGCGTTTTCCGAACATCGCAGACCCGGCGCCGTAGCAGAAATCTTCCTCGCGTCCGTGCTTGCTGCATACCCGAGTTGTAGCCGATGGCTGTATGCCGGTTTTATGTTTCGCGAGCCAAGATTCACGCAGCTTCTTGACTTGCGGCTACGTGTGAATAAGGCTGACACCGGGCTCCATTGCGTACGTCCGGCACTGCGGCACCGAGCAGTAGCCTATCATGCTGCGCGATTTCAAAGGCAGCCACTACCTATTGTAGTGCTTTCAAGCGTTGTAAAGGAGACACTCGAAGCGGGAAAATCTCGCCACTAAATGAGGACCACAGCGTACGAGGGAATTTAAACTCTCGTTTTAAGCTCGCTTCGGCGCTCCCGAAGCAGTCGACGCGGCCGCTACGTCTACGTGATCGCTAATAGCACGTCACGCCGACGGTGGCGCCAGCTTTTCTAGTGGTGGAGCTCGAGGCCAATAACGTCGTCCAAGTAGCACAGGCACGTGGACCATTTGAAACCGTGAAGAAGGGAGTCCATCATGCGTTCAAAAGTGGCAGGAGCGTTACATAGACCGAACGGCATCACTTTGAATTGATAAAGACCGTCGGGTGTTACAAAAGCAGTCTTCTCGCGGTCGAGATCATCCACAGCAATCTGCCAGTAGCCGGGGCGAATGTCAATAGAGGAGAAATGGTGAGCACCGAGGAGGCAGTCAAGTGCGTCATCAATCAAAGTTAGGGGATACACGTACTTTTTGGTAACCCTGTTAAGCTGCCGATAATCCACGCAATAGCGCCATGAGCCATCCTTCTTTTTGACCAGTACAACAGGTGACGCCCATGGACTACATGACGGTTCAATAATGTTCTTGGCAAGCATTTTGCTAACTTCGGCGTGAATAACTTGACGCTCAGCCGGTGACACTCGATACGGGCGGCGATACATAGGAGGGGCATCGCCGGTATTAATACGAAGTTTAACAGCTGTAGTTTGGGCCAAAGGACGATCGTTAAAGTAAAAAAAAAATATCGCAGTAGTAAAACAGAACGCGGTAGAGCTCACGAGCGTGCTCGGACGGCATGCCGGGTGCAATCATTTTCTGTAAGTCGGCGATGGTACAAGTTGCTGATTGCGATGGTAGAGGAGGGTCGGCTGAATCGTCGTCTACTGCAATAGATGCTACTGAGTGATCCTCGAATCAGCGAAGCTGGGCCAGAGACATCTCGCGTGGCAGCACTTGTATCGTCAAGCCAAAATTGACCACTGGCAGGCAGACGCAATTCGCCGTAATAGATAAAACTGCATGAGGTACTGTGTTCCCGTGTGTAAGGAGGACGTCTTGCATAGGAGCCGCGATGTAGTGACCGCCGGGGACTGGTGGGGATGACACTAAGTCAACGTAAGTCAGTGCCGAAGGTGGCAAGCGAACGAAGTCGACGGAACTGAGGTGACTGGGGTGGGGTTCAGCGGGATCCAGAACAGGCAGGTCAAGGCGGAGAGTACTGGCGGAACAATCGATGAGAGCAGAATGTCCGGAGAGGAAGTCTAAGCAGAGGATGATGTCGTGGGGACAGTGAGCGATGACTGTGAATAGCACGATAGTGGAGCGATCGGCGAAAAAGACGCGGGCGGCACACATACCAATTACGGGGGCTGTTCCGCCATCGGCGACACGGACAACAGGCGTGGTGGCGGGCGTGATTATTTTCTTCAGCTGGTTACGAACGTCAGCGCTCATTGCCGACAAATGTGCTGCAGTGTCTATAAGAGCAGATGCAGAAACATCGTCGACTTGCACGTCAAGACGGTTGAGATAAGTGGGCAACGTCAGTAGAGGATTTGGCGGCGTAGGGAGCAATGCAGCGTCACCTCGAGGCGCTGCATCGTCTAGTTTTCCGGCTGGGAGTGGCGTCCGAAGGGAGTCGGCGAATAGGAGCGACGGGGCTGGGGAGAGCGAGATAGTCGTCGTTGGGGCGAAGGCGAACAAGACTATTGGCGGTTCGGCGCAGGAGAATCAGTGGCAGCATTATCGGAGCGTTCGGCATTGGGACGAGAAGGGCCACCTGGGGGGGGGGGGGGGGGGGGGGCGAGAGTAGGCAGTATAAGTAGACCGGGTCGGGGAACTCCAGCGACTGCGACAGTGCCGAGAAATGTGCCCGATTCGATAGCAGTGAAAACAAATGGGCTTTTCTTCAGCAGTGCGCCATTCAGATGGGTTGCGGAAACGTGGTGGGTAAGAAGATGCGGGACGGGGCGGAATCGAAGAAGCCGGGTGGGTATCAGGGCGATACCCACCCGAGCCCACCCATCAGTGACACCCACCCATCAGGGCCCGAGCAGATGGTGTGAAGACCCATGTTTGCGAACTCCTGGCGGACAACTGCCTGGATCAGGGAAACCGGGACTGCAGATGCGTTGGAGGAGCTTGAGTCGAAGGCAGCCGGATAGGCGGCCTCGATCTCACGCCGGACGATCCTGGTAACATCGCCAGTATTGTTGGGACGAGGAGCGTCGGCACAGGAAGATGTCGCTGGGGTGTTGGGCAAACGGGTTAACTGCTGGTCGATACGTCGGCTTTTATTGAGTTCCAGGCTGCGGCACTCTTTTATAACTTTGGCTGGAAAAGCTTTGGCTGGAAAAACAAATAGCACTCAAAGCACAACGATGGCGGCGCACACAGTAGTGCTTCCTCTGAATCTGATCTACTGATCAAGGCATCGGTTCATCTGATTGGAATGCTCGTACATTGCAGCGCAATCTCGGGCACTCGAATGTGATCGAGAATGTACGCCATGCAGCATTCGCTTCACGCGCGAAATCTGATTAGATAACGCTCTTTCGCTATTGAATCCGTGACAACATTCTGGATATTAGAAATACATGGAAGCGCGTCTTGAGCTAACCAAGAACTTTGGAAGAGTGGTTAGACGGTAAAGAAAGCTCACCCACAAAAGAAAAATAGTAATGTACACTTGCTTTAAATATTAGCTGAAACACAGTGCTCGTGGTAAAAAGGGCCCCCAAGACTGCGCAGTGGCGCCGACATACCAAAACTTCAAGAGGTGAAGACTTTCAGAATACTGGTATTTATTAAACCAGCAATTTCGTGTGTCAATGTAGCCCTGTAGTCCAGGGGCCATTTCCACCACGGGCACTCTGTCGGAGCTCATATTTCACGTGACAGTACGTACGTCAGCAATAATTGTAACAAAATCACAGTATTTTCTTTTTAGGTTTTAACGCTAGACAGCCAAAATATATGCACCGATACCCTCATCCTAATACTTCAGTACTTTTCATTCTGACGTACATGTCCATGCTGCTCCATATGATGTGAAGTAATGAAAATGTATGTATTGCTTTACCCCAGGCAGCTGTCTTTATTTCTAATGACACCAGGAAACCGAGCCTGATGCCAGCAACGCTTAGAAATCTTATCGGGAGCGCGCACAATGTTCTCGCACACCTTGTGTTCTGTACCGTAGTGCTGAGGTGTTTCTAGTATAATGTAGGAGAATCGGTTGTAAAGGCAGAAGTGCACGGTCGGGGACATGCGCTTAAGTTCAGGAACTTGATTTGTGCCAAGAAAACCTGTCCAAGCTTTTACACTTGCCTTATAAGAAGCGTACTGCACCATCAATATGCCGGCTGCGTTTAACTGCACCAAATAAACTATTAACCTAATACAAATATTAGTGACATCATTTTATCATTAGATTGCTCAGATTGGTAACCTTAGATACGGAGTAAGTTATTAAGTTGTGTGTGTAATTAACGAAGCTACATGAATTAACTTTTCAGTGATTGATATGTAGCTAAAGCAAACGTGTAGTTTGCAGCCCGTCCTCGAGATCATCTAGCCAAGCGAAAAAATTTTGGTTAAATATGCTTCCGTAACAGCTATCCGAACAAATATATTGCAAATAAACGCTCTTTGAACGCGTAACTGACGCAGAAACAGTGTCTGTAAGGTCAACCTGACCGCACTTAGCCTTTTGTAATATTGCCATCAATAGTGTGGCTCCGTGAGCATGTTCCTTGCGGCCAGTCCGCTTTCCGTTTTTATTCATATTTGTCGTTCATTTCCATTCATGTCGTTCTTCCATTTCTGAATCTCTAATGCAAAGAAGGGGTAAGGCGTGGAGACACGGACACAAGAGAAGTGGACAACACGAACACGCGGCGTTCGTGTGGTCCACTTAACTTCTCTTGCCTCCGTCTGTGCACGCCTTACCCCTTCTTTGCATTATGAATCCTTACCAATTAGTTCTGTTTTCTGTCGTTCTAATCTGGATATTTAACCGCTCTGGGAACAGAAATTCTAACTTTCCACAGCATGATCGCTGCATTTGTCTCGTGTTGATTGTCTTCTAGAACATGTTCGTCACCTGCCTTTTTAAATAATAGACTTGCACTTCTATTTATTCGCAAAAAACCCGCTCGTTCTATTGAAAACGCGCTAGCTTCGTGCCGCGGCCGCTTGGGGCTCTAGTTGCTACGTGTTCCGAAAAGCAGGATATGGGTACAGGTACACTAAAGGAATGTATTAAGTCCAGCTAGATCAACAGGGTAACGTCGTTTTCTGCATGCCAATATACAATTTTTCTGCCTAGGAAATTCCCGTCGAAGGTATACCGCTGCTGCTTCTCGATTTAAGCCACTCGTGCCAAGGCGGAGGACTTGGCGTCATCTCCACGTGACCCTCCTCTATACCGTTATGTATTTGTATATTCTTTATTTAGCTCCGTATGCAGAGCGTGTGGGTGATCAGCTTGCGTAAGTCATTGTGTGGCTCTGCTTGGGTTCAGGTCACCAGTTACGGTCACTAGAGCCTCCGCTGCCGGAGCCGGCTTGCCGCCTCGGCCGTTATAAACAGAGAAAAGCGCTGGCGTGCGCAGTGGCGGGTTGCGGCAGCTCTCTGTGGATCAGGGGTGCTGACGGTACACGTAAGAGGTACCATAGTCGGCAAGAGATGGCGCCGCTCCGATTTTCTACTTTGTTCATTTTCTGGTTTACAAAAGCACTGTCTTCATTACGAATGAAGAATTTGTTATAACAGAACCAGAATATTTCAATCTAGCTCGACTTAATAGTTGCCTTTAGTGTTTTTCAAGCAGTATGAATGGGGCACACCGATGAAAAAGAAACTTTGACGCAAGTTTTATACCCCAGACATTTTCCCTGCCACATGACACGACGCTTTACTTTGTCCATCTGATCTAGTATTGGTTTTGGCACATCCCTCTGTGTTTGTCTTTCTTTTTCTTACCTGTGCAGGCATGTGCATCGCAGGTACTATATTCGGCGTGTCTTCTTATAATAGATTAGTCGCGAGGGTATCGACAATCCATCTGTTTCTCTTCTCAATGTGAAAGCAGCTTTTGCGCTGTGGTCTCTAAACCTAATAGGATGGTTGCGAAATTTCCGTGCGAGACGCGTGCGTGATCATTCGAACAATCCCTGCACAATGCCCGGATCCGTGAGAATACCAAATAATAAAGGCCAACCACAATTCAAAGCAAATTCAAGAACTGAAAAAGAAACTCAATGTCGACTAGCTAGTGCTCATCACCCGCAATACCACGGGTATACTTGCCAATAATTTTTTCAGGGCCTGGATTTATTGTATCTAAGTGACTGACGCACACATCCCCGTAAGCTGGAAAGAACGCTCCTCTACAAGGCGCTATTTCAATTTTCAGTAAAGACAGGCAACGGATCCTAACAATCACGAAAAGTGTGATCAGAAGGCTATACCTTCGCACATAATTGTTAACAGCGGAAAGCAGAACCTATAGTGCTGCATTTCCGACTGAATAACCGTTGACGACGTGCAAGGTGATGGAGTCCGAGCAGAATACTCAGCATACATAGGACAACTCTTTTTATGCAACGTACAAATTGTCACAGCAAAAACGCTGATGAGCAGGCCGGAAGAATTAAATAAATGCCGCAGTAGGGGATGCTTTGACATGAGTAATAAGAAAGGCGCCTTACCACGCAAACAACAAACTGTTCTTCGTCGGAACAAAGTTCTTTCAGCCAATGTTGTGCAGCCACCGCTTCTTGCGCAAGCCGTCACGCTTTCGTTGCGATATCACTAAAAAACTGCATAACCATCATCAGGCTTCTTGCACTTATATGCGCTACAGCACGGCATAGCCTTAACATACCGCCGCAGGGAACGCAGCGCGCCTCGTTCGCTGTGCCGAGCCAGCCGAGCTAAGGAGATAAAATGGCGCCAATGAAAAAGAAAAACACAAGCAAAACGCAAGATACGAGCGTCTCCAAGGGCAACGAATGCGAAACCAAACATTGTGACGTATAACAGTGCAAAACCGGTTTCCGCGGAGGGTACGCGAAAAGGGCGAGAAGGAGGCGAGCAGGCCGCGCGTCGGCGGCAGAGTTCAAAGAGTACCGGTACTTTCAAATTATCAAGGGACACTTGATAAGCGTAAGCTAAACGCGGTTGTCCTCAGCCAGCCGCAGTGCGCTTAGCCAGTGGACTCGTGGCGGCACCCCGCGGCGGCCGCGGTATCTACGCCATGTAGCCGACCGCAGCTTGACGTTAGCTATCGGCCAAAAGCAGCCGTCTAAGGTAACGAAAAAATGAAGCATCCGATGACGAAATAAATGTCCAGAAGTGTGTTAAGACAAGGCCTTACTGCTTAAAAGAGAGTGTTTGAGAGAAAGGTGACTTCGCGATCCGCATGCGAGCTCCACGCACCGCGTACGGCAGCAAAACTTGGGTGAGATCGTCACAGCAGCGCATGCTACCCGCGCAATATGTTATTTCACCAAGCCTAAGGGTTGGTCCGGGGCCCCTTCGACTAGTGAATTGATTGCTGTGCTTTTTCTTGCCATTGATGTCCACCTGGGCAGATTATTCATCTTTAGTGATGTTTTGGAGTCGCTTTGTAGGCTTTTATAAAAAAAGTCTAGGGAGGAAAAAAAAAAAGGAATCACTCTATTGGGCAGGCGTTGACTGTCTACAGTTGAAAGCTGCTGAAAGTTGCACAAGTACACTCAAACCTTTGTTATTGCTCAACCCGTTGCATGTTATTTCATTAAACGGCAATGAAGTACCTGTTGAATTCTCATTTTCTCTATAGTTATAATCAAGAAGGCTCCTGCCTGTTGCATGTCGACAGGTTTTTCCGCTTGACTGTCAGTTTTACTTTTTGAATGGCTCAGACCCACTTTGGCGCAATTGCCCTAGAATCTGCATTCGCAAGATAATGATGAAATCTAAAAGGAAACACTAATGAGAGACTTTTAATAGGTCGAAACAAAAGTAAAATAGTACAAAGATTAGAAATTAGTAAGTAAATCGTCCTGAAATCGTTCCGAACAGCTGCACAGACATCCCTATGACAACGTTATAGAGAGGAGGCTCCCAAATAGTGAATATCTGCAAGAGGAAGGTTTCATTCAATGCAGTGAAATAGTGTTTCTAAAATATTTTTTCTTACTCATAAGAAATGGCAGCAGGATTAAAAAAAGTTGTCTATCGTCTTATTATTAGCACAAAATGAGCTCAAGGGGGAGCATACCAGACAGGCTCTCTGCAAATAGTTTAAGACACCTTTTTGTGCGCAAAGGAAGAAAGCGAGAAAGAACAACAACAACCTTTTAGCTATTGTAAATCAGTCAATCAGTCAATTAGATTTTCATGAATTCCGTCGGCATAAAAAATTGCTAAAATAATCCCAATTCTTAAAAGTCACGGGGATATACAATATATAACATAGGACCAATCGCACTAAGCTCAAATTTGGTGCAATTAATTGAAATAATTATGTGTGCCCATATGTTAGACTTGCTTAATTACTGCCAATTTAGTTTCCGACCATCATGTTCAATCTGGCATGCTGAATTGAAATCGGTAGAATAAACTAAGCACAGCGTCAAATGCAGATAGGTGCTATCGTGACACTAGATATATCCAAAACCTAAAATAGTTCAGAATACGTAACCTTATTGGATATATTACGAAATGTAGAATTTACAAATTATTTTGTAAAATGGATATGTGAATTTTTAAATAGGAGGAAATTCTGCTCTCTAAGGGGCTGTTCTTCGAGCATCAATCACAAGATGCTTCTCAGGGAGCTGTCACTTCGCCATTATTTAACGTTCCGATGAATTTTATTCCTCGGCATCCAGGTGAGCAAACATATTATACACAGACAATATTGCTTTCTTTGCATTAGACAGTGATATTCACTCCCTATATTATCGACTACAGAACTACATCCACGCCATAGAAACCAGGTTGAACAAGATTCTCCTTTCGCTTAACGTGAGAAAGTGCTCAATATTCGTTTTTCTTATTGATAATCCCGTTAACATATCGCTATCCTACCATCTCCAGACTATACCTCAAAAGGAGTTGGTGAAGGTCTTAGATGTACTCTATGACGGTTCCCTCAGTTGGTTTGGCCATATTGACCATATAGTTAAAAAAGACGTGAGAGCACTTAGCATGCTACGCAAGCTATTCAACAGTCGGTCGGGGATACGGCGAGACCCACTGCTAATCATGTATAAAATGTATGTATGGCCCATTTTAGAATTCGGATGTGTACTAGTTTCTGGCACACCAGCTTCTAAATTGCGCCTCCTTGTTCTGCTTGAGTTGGAAGCCGTGCGATTGTGCTGCGGATTACGGGAATTTGTTGCTAATAATGTATCACATAAAGAAGTAAGATTGTCCTCAATATTGTGCAGATTTTGTTTGCTGACAGTGCACACATTCTTACATATGAATGAAACCCCTATTGGAAGACTGGGAAACATATTCATTTCCCAACTGGCGTTGTTCTTCGGTCTACACAGGCCCCGATTTCATACACCACCGGTGGTCTTTGTACAAACACCTTGATTAATCTCTTAAATTTAAGGCACGTATTTGGGAGGTGCCACCTGTTTGTGATCTGCGATAAAGTCTAGAATAATCTATGATGACATCTATGTAAACAATGCAAAACTTCTCTTTCATGATGCATTAAATGGACTATTACAGGACAATTTGTTGAGTTTATATATAATATAAATATGGTCATTGCAACAGACGCCTCACAGTGTGGATAAAACTCTGGGATTAGCGTTTTCGCTCGTGCTCTAGACAGGTCATTCTCACTCAGGATTCAGGACTACTTATCTCTATTTCTGGCTGAATTTCTAGCTGTAGTGTTAGCCTTACGTAAACTAAATTCATCAATATCGACGGTAGGCTTGATATCTGATTCTTTATATTTATGTAGATCGCTCACAACAAGTAGTGGTGCTAACCTTTCACGTACACCTCATTTTCTAGTACCTGCCCACATAAATTAAGTTGGATGACTTTGGGCGCCTGGTCACGAGGGATTGCACATGAATTAAATGGCTAACAGCTTCGCGAAAGCGACGCTCAATGACCTTGTACTACCATTACTTCCTACATGAGCTTACATAACTACAACTAGCCTAAGGAGATATGCAATAGCTCAAGGCTATTTGAAGCCAGCTATAGCAAATTTTTCAGAATATCGACACCTTCTGTTGTCGTGACACAAAAATTCCTTTCACACCGGAAAAACTGAAGTAACTTTTACCCGATTACGCTGTAGAACACCAGTATCAAACTTCTATGGTCACAGGGCTGGTCTGGCACCCTCCCCTCTGCGCCCAATCTGTGCAGAAGATAGTACCAAAGATCAGTTTTTCTTTTCCTCCCACCGTTTTTCTTTTTTAAGGAAAAAAAAAAACATTTTATAACCAATGTTCAGGCAACTTGGTTAAAATTTTTCCATTTTAAATAATCTTTCTCTTGGATACTTCTCTTTTGGAAACTACCACAAGGATGTTTTTTTTTTTTTTCAGCCGTGGAGGAATGCACAGTTCTTTCAAGGTGATTCTCCTAAATTCTTCAAACACTATTTTTATCCATTTCCACCTGACACTTTTACCAATTTTCGTAATAACAGAATCTTTCCAATTCTATCCAAATCATGGCCAATCCCCTGCAGTGGGTACGCGCCATCGTAGAAGGATATCCTATCCTATGCTACAACAACAATGGCGGCAGCGGCACTACCACCACCACCAACAGGGGCAGCAGCACCGACGGCTCCCAAGCAGCCCTTGAAAGGGATCTTGAAAGGACGCTGCAAATTTGACGATGCCGGTGTTGCTATAGCGCTACCACCCGCCCCCGCGAACCTGGACGGAGGCGGTGCCGGAGGTTGTGGTGGCGTGCGGCAGCCAGTACAACTGGGATACGATCCTACCGACAGGGGCAACCAGGCGGCCTTTGTCTCGTTCACCCTGTGCGCGTTCTGCATCCTCGCTGTGCTGGCGTCGGCCGCCTCCTTTTACATGAGCCGCGTCTCAGAGGAAGGGGACGAGGAAACGCCCGGCATGGAAGCGCCTGCCACGCTAACGGTCAACCTCAGCGGAGACGCCGTCGCACAGAAACCGGACGCGCGCGTGGCCAAGGTCGGCGGGGTGAAAGTGAAGAGCTCGGCCGCCACCGACGTTGCGCACACCAGCGATGAAGCATGGACCGGAGAGACGCAAACGTCCATCCCACTTGAAGACTCTAAGTAGCAACGGGTCCCAACGTTTATAAAATGCGGGAACCTTTCGGAGTACTTGTTTAAGACATGATGCGTGAAGAAGCTTTCATCCTACGTTTACTCCCTGACGGTTAATTTCGTTTTGTGCATTTGCTGATTTGTTCAGGTTTTGTACGTCGCTTGACTGCAAAACTGGCAAATGGCAATATTTTTTACTGATAGACTCAGGTTCCGAAATTTCGAACAATCGGCGTACGAGTATCGGCGCTGTTAATGTAATACACTGTGCCTGCTTCAGTAATATGTTTAGCGCACAGTATACTGGTCGCATCTTTTGTTTTGCTTAGTTGGCTGTTGTGGTAATTAAAAACAAACACTTTCCCAGTATAACAGCGTTGGTAAAGCCTCTCGCAGATCTGTTTTGATAACAAATGTACAACACGGTGTTTTGCAGGACTTCACTATTGACACAATAGCCTCTATGTATAGTTGCACATTTTCGAAATTAAACTTAACAGCCGCACCATAACTTTCATAACGGTAGGAGCCAAACGATTGGGATGTTTTGTCAGTTTTTAGGCGGGTTCATGAGCAGCTTAAGTCGCAGCTAAGTTTACAGCTGTCACTTGTATGTAACTTGGCCCTTCAAAGTGACGGTACATCTTGTAGCAATAAATCGAATATGAAATAAAAAATAGTTTTGATTGTTTTTTTGAAAATTAATTTTAATGTTAAAAGGTGCCTGAAAGGTCTCATATAAAATGCGTTGAATGTACAGGCGCGCCCAATGCTAGAGGGAGCGGGGGAGCCCGTAGTAGATCTCTGTGTAGCGCCACCACTGGCGCTTCGTGAAGTACTGGCAGACGACTGGTTTAGTTTATTTATTTATTTATTTATACATACTGCAGCCTCAATGAGGCTATTGCACGAGTGGGATAAACAACAAACACACGAACATTTATAAACAAGCTTCCGTGAATTGTTTCAGTGGTAGTGAACGGATGTTGCCCGGTAATGAATTCGATACTTCAATTGTTGATGAAAAAAAAAACTGTGTTTGAAGGAATCATGGCGGGCAAGAAAGGTTGAGATATTTAGAGAATGGTGACTCCTCGTACATGAGGGTTTAGAAAAAGGTCAAATAGTTATGTGGAGAGGAGAGGCGAGCAGAATTGACGAACGTGTGCAGGAATTTTAGGCATTCGAGTTTGCGGCGCTCTGCAAGAGGAGTGAGACCAAGTAGGGGAAGAGAGTTCGACGGCAAAAAATTCCTTGCTATATCTCCTACAAACAAAACGCACTGCATTTTTTGGCACTGATTCTAGTTTTTTGACGTCACAGCGCTTGTATGGATTCCATACAATGCAGCCATATTCGAGGATGAGGCCAATGAGGGATTTATATCTAAGAGGTTTAGTTTCCTGAGGAGCAAGACGCAGCGTACGATGTAAGTAGCCTAGTTTTTAAGGGCCTTGTCACAGGGGACATCAATGTGTTTCGGCCAAGGCAAATCGTGTGTTAGTAGGAAACTTAAATATTTGAATTCTAAGACCCTACTTAAAGTAATATTGTTAAGGTCGTAGGCAAAGAAGAAAGGGGATGAGCGTCGTGTAAAGGACATGGAGACACTTTTGTAGAAGTTGATATTCATTCGCCATGCTTTGGACCAGTTTGGACCAGAATTCCGCAAACTAATTGTTAAGGACAACATGACCAGTAGGATATTTAATTGTATGATATAAAACGTAATTATTTGCAAAAAGACGCAGTTTAACTGAGGTGTATAAGGGGAGATCATTATTATAAAGCAGGAATAAAAGAGGACCCAGTACTGAGCCTTGGGGAACTCCTGATGGAACAGGCATCAAGGGTGAGTTAGTACAGTTGAAACATACGTATTGCGAACGCTGGGAAAGAAAGCCCAATATCCAGCCCAGCAAGGATGCATTTTTTTAGTATAGCAAACAGTTGTGCATAAGTTTAGGGTGTGATGCAGTGTGGCAGGCCTTTGCAGTGTCTATAAAAACAGCATCAATCTAGTCAGCTATTTCTAAAGAGCTGCTGATGTCTTGAACGAATTCTGTCTGTTCTGTTATAGTGCTAAGGCCACGTCTAAAACCATGCTGGAAAGTGCATAAAATTTTGTTAGTTATAAGAAATTTTCTAATATCTTTAAACATAATGTGTTCGAGTAATTTACACGAGTCTACTGTTAAGGAGATTGTCCTATAGTTAGACAGCAATTGAACGTTACCCGACTTAAATAAGCGCAGAATTGAAGCAAGTTTCCACGAGGGAGGAAGCGTGGCGGTTGAGAGAGATTTTCTAATGATAATTGCTAAATATTTGCTGCATCAAAGAGAGTATCAAACGACAAAACAGTTGAAATACCGTCAGGATGACATGTCTAAGTTTAGGATTAAGTTAAGTACACCCTCAGGAGACAGTGATATATCGTCGATTGGAGGGTGTGGTTCGGTATCAAAAACACGGGTTACAAAGTTATCAGTCATAAAAACAGAGTGGATTTAGGTGTTAAAAGAAGAAGCTATTGTCTGCGAATCAGAAACTGCAACATTGTTAATTACTAATGAGCCCGAGGATGACCAAGGTGGCAGGGTAGCTTTCCAAAATTTTCGGGGATTAGCCATCATTAGTTTCGGCAATCTTACCTTGTAATAAAATTCTTTTGCAGCAACCATTTTAGAACCGAGTTTCTTTTTAGCGCTATGGAATTTCATGAGTTTTGTTGAGTCACCAGAGCGTTTCGATCGACGTAATCTGGCCACCCGACGTGATAAACGCAAGATGTCCCTAGTCATCCAAGGAATATTAGGTTTTTTTTAAGGAATAAAAACGTTGATACACTTACTGACAAGATTTTCGAAGAACTTGTCAAGGTATTAGCATCACTAGTGGTACTTAGTTCAAACTCATGAAAAGAATCGCATAGAGCATCTAGTACTGCCAAGTCATCAGCGCGGTTAAAGTCAGGAAATTTCCGGTAGATATAGAGGGATTTAGGGACGATGTCAGGAACTGAAATTAACACAGCATTGTGGTCAGATATTCCATCAATAACATCGCATTCGTAACCGGCATTAAAAGAGATGTAGTAAGAAAGACAAGATCAAGGACTGATGTAAATCCTCAACGATCTGGTGCAGGCAACAGGACAATTAAATGTGGACCAACTCCCGTCCGACAGCTACTTTGCGTCCGCTTACTTTCATAGAAGACCAATCAACACGAGGAGCATTAATATCGCGTACGCAGAAAACGTCGGATGAAGAAGAAATATAACTGTGCAAAAATTCGCGTAGATCGTGTAAATGCTCAATATTAGGACCAGGCCACGGACGGTAAACGACCAATTAATCAGACATATTTTCAAGTTGTACTTTACACCACAAAAACTCAGTATCAGGTGGGGCAAGGGGTACAGAAAAGTGAAGGTGGGATTGAAGAAATAGAGCAACACCGCCTCCTCTCCCGAATTTTTTGTCACGGGGAACCACTTTGAAACCAGGGGGGTTACTTCAGAACCATGCACATCATCATGTACCCAGGTCTCAGTAACACCGATAAAATGTGGCGAGTGAGACGAGACCAAGGAAAGAAATTTAGAGAAATTGCGGACAAGGCTTCTTGCATTAACGTTTAAAATGGAAGGTTTATTACCAGTACCGTGAAGTCAAGAGGATTTGGTCCTAGCAAGTGTTTCGGCGGGTAGCAGACGACTCCCCGTGCTTCTCGCCAGTCACTTTGATTGGGCCTGCGCCGCAAAGCTTCATGAGTCGCCGTTGGTGGAGCGCTCCATGGAGCGATGCCATGACTCACGTGTTTCTACTAGCAGTGGCCACGTCTGTACGTGTTGTCAAAGGAGTAGTTCCTCACAAATCTCCTCGTAAAAATGTTTTGGAATACACCTGGAAAGAGCGGAGTTAGCTGAATAACCCACCCATAAACATTGCAGTCGCCACGTGTGCGTAGCCATTTTTCTCGCCTCTCAAACTCGTGCGAAGAAGACGACGACAACGAACGTGCCAGTAAGCGTCGAAGACCGGCTCCCGCTTCTGAAAATGATTTCGGTGATTTAATTTGAGCCCAGTGCGACTATTTTAGTGGCAACGGACCCTTTAAGTTGTGGCGATCCCGTAGACACCCGACTCTTGAAGGTGGGTGGCCTTGTTGCGATTTTATCGGCCTTTTCCGTCCAGACCACGCCGCTGCGACGCTAACCCTAGCCGCGCTTGTGTTAGCGCGGCGAAGTGCTGCTGCGGCGCCAGCTTTTCTCGTCAGTGTCTGCAGTGATGGAATGTGAAGTGGAAGGGGAGCTTCTGACTCCCGAGGAATTTTACAAGGATCCCGGATGGCAAACAGTTGCTGCCAGGCGCTCCGGAGCCAAATCGGCGCCCGTCGAGCGAGTTGGTGCCATTTCTACCGGCGCTAAGCCAAATGACAACGCGACCGCAAAGGGTCGCCGAGACCGCAGCAGCGCTAAAGCCAAAATTATTCGGGGTGGAAGGATGCCTCCGCTGCCCAAAGAAGACGCGAAGATCATCGTCAGGCCGAAGGGAGGTCTGAACATCAGCAAGGTGGGGCCGACAGTTGTGGCCGAGGCCATATGGAACGCAGTCGGTTTCGACCAGGCGAAGCGGGACTCGGACACGATGTGCCCGAATTTCCAACAAAATATCATGGTCATCAGCACCCCCAGCAGAGAGAATGCGACCCTCTACGTCAGGGTCGAGTGCATCGCTGTTGGTGGCCAGCAGCACGAGGTGAACGCGTACGAGGCAGCGCCCAACTCTACGTGCAAAGGCGTCATCCGCGGCGTCGCACCGAGTGAAGGCCCGGAGGAGCTCGATCGCAAGATTGTCAACTCAAAGAACCCGCTGGCCTTGGGTGCCAAACGAATCAAGAGCACGGGCACCGTGGTTGTGGTCTTCGACGGCTGGTGCCAAACTACGTGTCGTACGGCGGCACAGTTGTCAGGTGTGCATTATATAGGAAGCAAGTGGAGGTGTGCTACGCCTGTGACCGCCTCGGGCATCGAGCGGACGTCTGCCCCTCGCCGGACGAAACTATGTGCAGGGGATGCGGTATCGCCAACGCGGACGAACAACACAAGTGCGACCCCAAATGCAGGCTGTGCGGAGGCCGACACTTCACCGCTGCCAAGGAGTGCAAGCAGAGGTACCAGACGCCGTACCTCGTCAGACGCAGGCGCGGGGACCGATCCCGAGCCAATAGAAGCAAGTCTCCGGCCCTCGCCATGGGCGAGCGACAACTCCCGGCCGCCGCCGGTCGCTCCGCGGCTCGCGGGAGCTCTAGATCCAGGAGCCCCTCTCCGCCTTCCGGACGCCGTTCCAGGTCCAGGGGCAGATCCCGGTCCAGGGCAGATCTATGTCCAGGGGCAGATCCGGAAGCCGCTCCAGGAGCCGCTCTGTCTCAAGGGCCCGGTATGGGTCCAGTGCCGGCCAGCAGAGGAAGAGAAAGTCGACGCTATCGTGGGCAGATATGGTTGCTGGCGGCGCCCATGCGAGATCCACCCGGGGCCCACGCGACCCGCTTCCAGAGCAATCCAGGGACGCAGAGGTAGCGCGCCTTATGAAGGAAAACGCGGACTTAAAAGAAAGATCAGAAAGATGGCTAGCGAAATGATAGAGATTAAGAAATTAGCAATCAGTCAGAGTGCTACATCCAACGCGTCGGCGCCGACCGCCACAGAAGCACCAGTTCCGGCCTGCGAATCGGCCGGCGCCGCCAAGCGTAGGGCAGTTTCCAGTAAGGACGATTCAGATTCGCAAACTTATGAGATCAAAGGCATGCTGGCCACGCTCACTAAGAGCGTGCAGCAGTTACAACAAGGCTTAGCACAGGTGCAAGTCGCCCTAGGAGACCCGAGGAGAGGCCTAGGCGCGCTGGCCGATCGCATGGACGCCCTCGAGCGTCTGGTGATCCCGAATAATACGTCCGTAACTCCGATGCAGGTCGTTGTTCCGAACGCGTCGGGGACTCAAATCAGGGCTACGAGCACATCGGCACGTCAGAGTGGGGGGAACTTCTTGCGTGCACCTGTGCTTACAGCGGGTACCCCGGACAATTTATCTAATCATGGATAGTTCCAAAGAGGAGTTCAAAATTTGGCAGTGGAACTGCAGGGGGTACTCCAATAAGGGCTCCTTTGCAGCAATATTTAAGGTCGCTACGTAACAAACCACAAGTAATAGCATATGCTATTACTTGTGGTTTGTAATATTTTCCTGTAATATTACAGGAAACCCTCGTCTCTGCCGCATCCCTCTCTGGTTATCGTGCCGTCTCCGTGCAGGCCGAAGGTCGGGGAGTGTGCGCGTTAGTTGGCAGGAGGCTTACACACTTGTCTCACGACCTGAAGCTGGCGAGTTGCAAGGTCGAATACGTCATGGCGGAGGTTCTGCTCAATACGAGACAACGCAACCAGCGGAGAAACAGCGTGTTCATACTCAACATCTACAGCAATCCTAGCGACTCGCAACAGCAGTTCAAAACGATACTCAAGAAGTCCGTCGACCTGGCCGGCACCCATCCCTTGGTCGTCGTCGGAGATTTCAACGCACCGTACGGCGTGTGGGGGTACGTCTACGACACGAGCAAGGGTCGGGGTCTGTGCCAGAACGCCAACGAAATGGACCTCACGCTCATCACGGACAAGGCGTTCCCCACTCGAATCGGAAACTCGGTTAGCCGGGACACCACCCCCGATCTGGATTCGTGAAGAACGTCGAGGGAGCCGAGTGGAGCAACACCGCAATAAATTTTGGCAGCGACCATTATGTGCTCGAGACCCGCTTCGAAGTCACCCGAAGTAAATCCAGACAATTCACTGTCACGGACTGGGACCTTTTTCGCAAGCTCCGCGGCAACGACAGCGCACCCGTCCCAAAAGACCTGGAAGATTGGTGCGAGCGAATCAAGAGTGACGCCGAGTCATCCACTAAGAAGATCGTCAGCGACCTTAAGGTAGAAAAGATGGACAGTAGGCTGGCCCATCTGATCGAGGCCAAGCAGGCGCTGCTTCTGAGATGGAAGGGACAAAGGTTTAACCGAAGATTGAGGAAAAAGATCTCCGAGCTTAACAAGGCCGTCGAAGATCACTGTCGGACACTCGGCAAGCAGCAATGGGACGAGGTCTGTGACTCGATCGACGGGCAGATGCGTAACGGCAAGTCCTGGGGCATGCTTAAACATCTCCTCGACGAGGGCAGCACCAGATTCAGTCAGAGACACACGCTCGCCAGAGCCCTTCACGAAGCTACCATATCCTGTTTCGGGGACGAGCTGGTTGCCAAGCTCATGGAGAAATACCTTCCCATAAAGCATGGCGACGAGGAAGACCGGTTCCCCGACTACCTCGGACCAGCCCGTCCGGAATTGGACGAAGACTTCACCGTGGGGGAAATTAGGCAAGCCATTTTCGCGCTCAAGGGGAAGTGTGCGCCAGGTGCCGACAGAATCACCAACAAGATGCTGCGGAACCTTGACGACGGTTCGATCGCATACCTCACCGAGAAGATCAACGAGACGTGGAAAAACGGCAGCGTCCCAGAGCAATGGAAGACCGCCAACGTCGTCCTGATCCCCAAACCCGGCAAGGCTCCGAACGTGGACAACCTCCGACCGATCTCTCTCACCTCCTGCGTTGGGAAAGTGGCGGAGCACGTCGTCCTCAACAGACTAAACAGATATCTCGAAGAGAACAACATCTATACTCACAACATGATTGGCTTTCGTGCCGGCCTCTCGTCGCAGGACGCCATGAAGATGATCAAACATCAAATCATCGATGGCAGTACCAGAGACAACAGGGCCCTGCTCGGACTCGACCTCGAGAAAGCGTTTGACAACGTTCTCCACGAATACATTCTGGCCTCCGTGGCATACCTCAAGCTGGGCCCCAGACTATATAACTACGTCCGTTCGTTCCTGACGGGGAGGAAAGCGAGGCTGCGGATCGGCGACTTTGTCTCCGACGAGGTGCTCCTGGGCCCACGGGGCACGCCGCAAGGCTCGGTCATTTCGCCTGCTCTCTTCAACATCTGCATGATCGGCCTCTCAAGGAATCTGGCCCAAGTTGAAGGAATCAAACACACCATCTACGCAGACATCACCATCTGGTGCACCAGCGGTAGCGAAGGGCAAGTGGAAAGCGCCATGCAAGAGGCGGTAGACGTCACGGAGCAGTACCTGCTACCCACCGGACTCAGATGTTCCCCGACCAAATCTGAGCTTCTCCTTTACAGAAAAGAAAAAGGCCGCAGACCCAAGGGCTGGAAACCGGTCTCGGAAAGTGACATTCACCTGTTCACTCGGAGCGGTGACCCGATACCCAGGGTCGACACCATCAGAGTCCTGGGTATGTTCATAGAATCACGCGGCGGCAACGGCACTGCGTTACGCAAGATAATTGCGAAAACCGACAATGCTTTTCGCCTCGTCCGAAGGGTCACGAACAAACATCGTGGCCTCAAGGAGGACAACCTGCTTCGGCTCATCAACGCCTTTGTGCTGTGTCACTTCACCTACACGGTGGCCATGCACAACTCCATGGCTCAGAGCCGAGCGGGAAAAGCTTAATGCCCTCATTAGAAAATTCTTCAAGAGAGCCCTCGGGCTGCCCGTCAGAACGCATACAGAGGATCTCCTTCGGCTCGGCATACACAACACCATGGAGGAGATGGCCGAGGCTCAAGAACGGTCCCAGCTAACTCGGCTGTCCACCACGCCAGCCGGCAGGCGTATCCTCGAGGAGATCGGACTCGCACCAACCAAGAACTTGGCTGAAGACACCCAAATCCCCAGAGATATAGGGGAGAAGATCGTGGTCGCCCCTTTGCCCCGCAACGTTCATCCCGTTCACAACGCAGGTCGTCGCAAGGCAAGAGCATTTAATATACTAAAGCAAATAAACAAGGACAAAATCGCAGCAAGCTTCGTGGACGCAGCTGCATACCGAGACGGCAAGGCTTTTGCGGTTTCCGTCATTGACACGCTGGGCAAAGTCATCAACTGTGCTTCCGTCCGGACGACGAACCCAGAGGTGGCCGAGCAAGTGGCCATTGCACTCGCCATGCAAGACGGTCGGAGAGACAGGGTGTACAGCGATTCGAAAGCCACCATCAGGGCATTCCAGAAAGGCCGGGTAGCCCGGCAGGTAGTTCAAATTCTGAAAGGCGCCAAACAGGGCAACACCTCCATGCACTCGATCCTTTGGTTCCCTGCACACGTCGGGGCGATTGAGGGGGTTCCTCTGAACCTCAACGAGTCTGCCCACGAGGCTGCGCGTGGCTTTACCGACCGCGCTGCCCTCGGATCGGGCGACTCTCTCCCCGGACACAGAGACGCTCCTCTCACACACAACGAAATCACGAAATTCTTTTACTTAGAGAGAAGGGTTTTCCCCCCGCCTCACTCCAAGCTAAGCAGGCCGCAGGCGGTCACACTAAGACTTCTGCAAACGAACTCGCACCCAAATCCGGCGTCCCTTAATAGCATATATCCAGAGATTTATCCGAATTGTCCTTGCGTGGCCTGTGGTGAGGTAGCTACGTTGCCTCATATGCTCTGGGAGTGCGGGTCGCTGGGCCCGAAGTTCACCAAGGAAGAGTGGGACGCGCTCCTGCGAAGTCCTGTCTTTGAGGATCAAATCCTGGCCGTCCAGCACGCCCGCGATCGGGCCGGCAGACTAGATCTGTCAGTCCCGTCGTGGGATTAGCCGGGTGCGCGTTTTATCGGGCTTGGCTGGACGAAATAAAAGTTTATTCCCTCACTCACTCAAACTCGTGCCGCCCTGCCCACTATATATATATATATATATATATATACATTGCCCTCGCGATTTGCGGTACGGCATACAATGAGTAAATAAATTCGTGCAGTCCTTCGAGAGGACGCTGCTTAGGCAGTCTAGCAAACATATGTATACTCCGCTGCTCGTATTCTGTGGGCCGGTTTGTTCGCACTCTGGCAGCACTTTCTCTCGTGTTCTCGTGTAGCCGTTTTCTCTCGACAGCCAGAGCAGATGGCGAGCATCCGCTGCAGACGTAGGGGCAGAGCACTTTTGGCACTTCACAGCATATTCGGTGCTAGGCCCCACGCATCAGCTTCGGAAGAGCTAAGGGTTACCCGAGCGTGTAGTCTACGGAATGGAACCTTCTCCTCTTGATTTAGATTACGAGGAAGGTAGCAGAAACACAAGTGAATAGGAGCACGTGTGCCGTCGAAAAAGATATTTGCAGTCTACTGATATGTAGTGGAGGTCGGAATAAAAGGAAGTAGGTGGATTGTCAGAAGAAAGAAGAGTGGGTTATTTTGTCTATACTATAGTGGCTGTGATCGTGACCCTGCTTCAAGTGGACTTCGGAGGTGATATGAGAGATGAGATGTGAAGAGTATGTATCTCTTCCCAAATACGCATGTTTAGATTCCTTCAACTGCTTCGCAGCGTTGAGCGAGTAGGTGTACTCGATACAGATGTGAAATAAGTCAATTTTGGTCAATTTCACACAGCTGTAGACGAGCGCTAAATAGTAAACAATCTGTTTTAATGTCACGTAGCTGCGTGCTGCTCGAACACCGATGCGCATCGAGCCGATGAAGGCAAGCCGCCTCACGCATTCTTTCAAACTTTGCATTTTTGCATTGTTAGAACATTGCACTTTCACTATAAACAGTTTTTCAAAATGCTCTTATGTTTTTCAAGAAGACCAAGTATATAGCACTTGCTTCTAACCGAAAAACTGCTCCTACTAAGTGCAACTTGTACCTCAGAGATACACAAATCCAACAAATTAGTTGTCATAAATACATAGGAATAGGTCTTGACTCGTCACTACACTGGGCCCCACATATTGAACAAGTAAGTCAAAAAAGGTTTTGGTTGTTATACCTTATTAAGGGCACGTAAAAATTTCCATCCGCAAACCCTACGTCTCATTTATTTCAGCATTTTTCATTGCCACTTAACATAATGCATAGAATCTTGGGGTTTCACATACGCCTCGTACATTGATTTCTTAATGAAAAATCAGACACGTGCTGGGAGAATAATTGCATTGGCCCCAAAGGACGCGCCCTATGCGCGGCTTTTTGCACACTTAAATATATTGGCACTTATTCAAGCTCGCGACTATGAGACAGCTATCCTAATCTACGGAATACTAACCACGAACAAGCCAGACCTCTCAACAAGATTTCTCACGCCTACAAGGGAGCGGCCCGCTACGCGCTGACGTGCGTTCCGAAGGACCAGAATAAAGTTTTACCATACCATACCGTACATGGTACACTAGACAAGCTGAGCACAAAAAATTCAACTTGTCAAAAACTCATAATGACGTTCCCTATCGTTTATCGGCGCAAAAATCTGGAATGAAATACCCAGCTTCACAAGAAAACTTCCAAATGATGTTTCGTCATGAAAACATCACTTTAAATCTTCATATAAGATATCGTTCATTTTTTTTACTTTGGGTTGCAATTTATGCTGACTTTTACGGTATGAATCCAAAACTAGCCGCATAGCTAGGCTAAGGATCCTGGTGATGCTGTCACTGATATTGTATTGCACTATAGGGAATAAAGATTTTCTTTTTTCTTCAACCTTTAACACTGAGGTAAATGTGTGCCAGAGAGAACAAACATTTAATAATGTGAATCAGTGAGAAAGAGTTCTTTCTTCACCCAACGCGGGTGGGCTTCTCAGCCCAGGTAGCCATTGGCCCTTGCTGCTTCCCAGGCCTGGTATTTTGGGAAATGTTTCACAAAACATGTTCACGGAAGGAAACCTGGAACCATTTTTGTAGAACTGTCGCTAAAACATACAATCTTCTGAATTTTCATTTTCGCCGATGTGTTCTATAATAAAAGGCTGAATTTGTCACAAATGCTATCTTTGCTTAGGTTTAGACGTCGGCAACGCACTAAGGTGGTTCATGAAAAAATACGCTGAAAAGCGGATATGATTGAGAAGCATAACTACTTTCGCCACGGGAAGATTAACAGACAGACAGACAGACAGACAGACAGACAGACAGACAGACAGACAGACAGACAGACAGACAGACAGACAGACAGACAGACAGACAGACAGACAGACAGACAGACAGACAGACAGACAGACGGACGGACGGACGGACGGACAGACAGACGGACGGACGGACGGACAGACAGACAGACAGACAGACAGACAGACAGACAGACGGACAGACGGACGGATGGACGGACGGACGGACGGACGGACGGACGGACGGACGGACGGACGGACGGACGGACGGACGGACGGACAGACAGACAGACAGACAGACAGACAGACAGACAGACAGACAGACAGACTACAGACAGACAGACAGACAGACAGACAGACAGACAGACAGACAGACAGACAGACAGACAGACAGACGGACGGACGGACGGACGGACGGACGGACGGCCAGCCCCAGAAGTGTCTGAAGTATCCTAAGAATGCTGACGCATTAAAACTACAACTGCTTAAGATTGACGACCTGTTTTAACCAGGAATTCCGAAGGTGCGATCTCTTTCTTGAATGAGAATCGGCAAGACAGTTTCAATGCACTGTCCACAGACATAAAGGATCTTTACTATTCTCCGTCTCGAGATATTGAAGCGCGTCGAGAAATGGATAGGTATGCACGGCGCGTCATCATTTACAGGACGTGTGCTAGTGAGTGTGTTAAATTTCTTCGAGCTACTGTCATATTCATTGCAGTCGATGTTCGCTTTATGGTACGTACCAGAAGGTGTGTACAAAAATACAAGGTTCATGCACAGCAGCTTTACTCAATGGCTTCTTGTTGGCGTAATATGACAGGGCCTTATTGGAGACTTTGGACAAGTTCCGAGCGCTGAATGCTTTCAGTTACGTTGTCTACATCCGGCTGTTCTTTCAATTGAAATGACGCGGGACGTGCGCTGGACTCTTTTCGAGAGTGCGCAAGTACCTTCACTTTCATCCACTAATTCCGTGAAGTAAGGTCTATTCGTATTCTGGACGGGTAGATGATCTCTGTCGCGCATGTGGGCTGGAAATACGAGTCACACGCTAGCAAGCTCATTGTAACCTACTTGTCGAGCCAACCAAAACTTGGAAAACGCACTGTAGCAAACAAGCGCCTTGCAGATGTCGTGCTTCAACTTGGTGGAAAGCTGCTTTCAAGCACATGCGGGTTGGCTTGAGCACTCCGTTTAGTGAGGCCCTCTCATTGTATCTCTTACAGATTTGATATTGCAATCCACCATGCGTTCATGGTATCTTTTGCGTCATGCATAATACTATATGCGAAAAACGTGCATGTACCAGCTAGCACATCACATACATTCGTATAGACCGAGAAACAGACCTATAAAATTTACGTGTGCACACCATGCACCACACAAAAAAAAAAAAAAAAAAGAAACTACAAGTAGTTTTGAACTTAAAGAAGTGGCAACGTAACAACATTTGATGTTTTTTTCCTAATGGGACTGCATAGCTTATAGAAGACACGCATGTTGAAGTGAAACGGTGAATCCATTGTTTGATATACTTCAATGATTGGTCACTTCAAGGACACGTACTACTTAACAACGTTTCAGCCGGAGTAATAATAAGGTCACAACCGCACGTACATTTCTTTCGTGCCAGCACCAGTTAGCACTTTCAAATGATCGCAACGTGTTGATCATGATAATGATGTCCGTACTACGGTGCATATCCACCACTGGGGATTGACCAAGGAGGAGGCAGTGCATATACTGCCAACGCCAATGAGCGTCTTGAGGTGATCGCCGCGTGTTGATGATTATTACGTCTGTCAACGCAAACACTGTCAAGGGTGCATGTCTTTGGCTGACATAAGGTTTTCGTGGAAGGCCGTGAACATGTTCGAAACGAGAACCATATTCGCCACCCACGGACGAGCATTATGGAATAGAACGTTCAAGCCATTAGTGTTGCGACGTTTTAATGTTTTCGAAATTCCTTCTAAGATAGGCATATTTTATTGAAGCATTCAGTGCGTAGCCACAAAGGGCCTATAGGATTCCGTCAATCTTGGCCCCACGTCTTTTGACATCAGAACAGAGTTTGTACGCCTGCGCGTGTGTGAGTAGCTCTCGCACTGTTTACAAAGGGTCACATTTGCGAATTGCATCGTTACCTGTGATGAAACTTGGGCACGCCACTAAGCACTGAGTCGAGGCACGGAGAAGAGAAAAGTGAGGCAGCCCCCCTTAAAACGAAGGCTCTGCAGTGAGCTGGGAAGGTGCGTGCGAATGGTTTTTGGAAAGAGCACGCCATTTTGCACATAGCTTTCTAGAATGATCGTCGCACCATCGATGCTACATAATATTGCGAGCTTTTGAGCGAGTTTAAACTAGCTTACTGCCGCAAATGTCCCGATCGACCAGGACTTAAAGTGTTTCTTCTCTGTGTCAGCGCCAGAGCCCACACGGCACTGCCACATGTGCAAAATTATTAAATGGCCAATGAGCTGGACACCACCGGAACATACTCCTGATTTGTCGCCTTGTGACTTTAATTTATTTCAGCTACTCAAGGGAACGCCGGCAGGTCAACGTCGCCAAGACGACGATGCAGTGTAGGAGTATAAGCCTAAGTGGCTGCTGACACAATCCACATCTTTTTACGATGAAGGGAGGAAAAAGGTACCGACACGCTGGGAAAAATGGATTTCAAAATTTGTTAACTAAGTAGAAAGATAATGTACGCTTGGGTTATTTCTTATGGCAAATAAAGAAGTTATAATATGAAAACATCGTTTATATTATTAGATACAGTTTGCACATGAGCAAGCTGCATCAGTGTGGGAGAAAGACCTTTACAGCTAAATGAAAATCATTTGCACTCGAGTTTGACCAAGACATAGAATTCGGTAAGGGGAATTTTTCGGTGCTATTTAATAATGCAGGATAATTCGTACGTCGGATAGCAACGTCATTTTTTATAATAGGGGCGCCATTTGCCGCAAGTACTTTAACTAGAGAATAAGGGCTTTTCTCATGGCACCATCGCTGCAGTTAACCTACGTTTCCGTTTGAGTGACGCATATGCTAATAGGCCAATAAGAAAGCCCTCTTAAACATTTCTTTCGATATTTCATCACCACGCACGCCCTGAAGAAACTTCATTATTTGTTTATAATGCTCCGGCCATTCGAGGTTTTAACAATGCCAACTTCATAATGTGCACTATAATGACCAAAATTTGTTAGTAGCGAATACAGATACCCGCCATCTATAGGTGTGGTAGCTTTGGCGTTGCGTTGCTAAGCCCGACATCATGGGATTAAATCCCAGCCGTGGCAGCCTCATTTCGATGGAAGCGAAATGCAAGTACGCCCGTCTACCGTGCATTCGGTACACGTTAGAGAACCCCAGAGGGTCAAAATTACCCTGGAGCCCTATACCACGGTGTGCCATATAAACATATCGTAGTTTTGGCACGTAATACCCGAGAATTTTATCTTTTCATTACCTATATATAATGGTTAATACTCATAAAACTAGTTCAAAAAGCTCTCATCATTCAAAAATTATTAGAGCAGCATTCTATTCGCTTCGTTTTCGGCACTGCTCAAATTGTATTGAATTCGGTTTCAAAATTTACTATTCACGAACGCCAACACAATTTTCAAGTCTCATCGCAGATGAACACTCAATGGTTAGCGTAATAGTCCCCTGGAATATGATCTTCGAATGCATTTGCGGTCATTAGTAAACGTTCGTTTTAAAATATTAGGTTCATTGAATCTATTACTCGAAGCAGTCATGTTATGCTTATTCCTTCAATGAACCTGCGTGACGAATTAGGACTATATGCATATGCAATTTCTGGACTATATGCAATAGTTGACCCGCGCTGTTAGTTCTGGAGTTCTCCGCAGTGCTGTTTTATTACTGTACACCAGGCGTACAATGTACTGCGCAGATCTTAGCACCTCTTCTTTGCTTGTTCTAGCAGTAATAATCGAATCTATGTAAGTACACTCTTAAGCAAAAAACACCCTTTTGCCACACAACAATAATCGCCATCTCTCTTGTCGGAATTTCCTTTCTTTAACGCGGCGAGCCCGGCACTTTCCAGCAACGAACGGGATGCGCGTTATCAGCATTCCCGACAGGAAAGTAGCAGGCGCGGCGTTTTCAAGAAAGGAAACGCAAGCAAGGCAGATGACGATTATTGTTGTGTGGCAGAGATACACCCCAAAGGGTGTGCCGTTGCCTGAGAGTGGAGGCTCTTACGGCAAAGCTGCTAAGGAGAGTGTCACAACGGTTTTCTTGCGGCTGCGATGAAGGCCGGCGACGGCATGGTCCGTATCGAGTGTTTATGCGAGAGCAGCCAGTAACGCAGCCAGCCAGCGTTGGAGCACGGAAGCGGTGGTAACGCACCGCCGGAAGCCCGCGTCGTAATGGGCTGCCCTTTAAATTATGCAAGTGCGCTTCTTCGCACATCTCGCTCGACCTACATAAAATGGCGGACGTCGCCCCAAAAGTATCGCACGAGTTGGTGCTGCTATATTTGCAATCATCGCTTCCATACCTCGCTTTTTGCAAGTCTATACCCTCGGCTCAACGCTGTCATGAGTGGGAGGTCAGCCATATCGTGTAGGTCAACTTGACCATGCAGAAAAACTTAGTTGCATCATTTCGCACATCATCTATTAGGTGATTTGCAAGTGCGCCACAGCACACTTGAGCCTCAAGCGGGGATCGACCCATACTAATGTTGAATTCCAATGGTAGATCGCGAGCGCTCGGCCGGATCACGAACGGAGCGCGTCGCTCCGACTGAGATCGCTCTCATGTGCGCACACCATATCTGCGAAGGGAATGCGTGCGCCCCCGCGGGGGCACTTAGTACACGAAAATCAAGTGAGAGGGCGCTAGGATAGAGAGAGGAACAAGCGCTTGGAAGCGCAACCCACCACCCCATTTCACTGTCCGTGTCAGAAGAATCATCACTCGACTTGGAAATTGTACTGTCTGAGCGGAGCTGTCTAGGAGCGCGAAGAAAATCGCACGGCGCGAAGCGGCGTCCACGTTTCCCATGTCGTCCATAGCTGCCCGCGACCGGAAACAGGCGACCATGACAGGAAGCAGAGGCGGGTTAAGGAAATACGTCACGAGGACTTCCGGTCAAATCTGCCGATTTCGGCGGAGCAAATATTTTTGCTCCACGGAGCAATCCGGGATCAGCGGCTGGTCCCAATCTGCCATTGGAACACACAGCTCACGCTCCCACTCTGCCATTGGAATAGGATTGCTCCATACAGAGCAGAAAAACTTGATCTGGATCTGCCATTGAAATTCAACATAAGACATATTACGTGGGAGTGCAGGAGGCGCCTTCACAGAGCGGGCTCACTATTCACACTAACCTCAAGCTTCTCGCTGTCAATGGGACCCGCGACTCGCGGACTGCGGTCTGCAGAGTTGAACAGGTCATTCAGGGGCGGTATTCTGTAAGAGTCTGCCTTATGGAGATGTCCATTTCGTCTGCTTTTGAAGTTCTACTTAGCGGGGCTGCGCTGCGCGTCCACAGCACTAGGCGCCATAGCCAATCAGAACGTCAATAGCAGACGATATGGACGTGTCCACTAGGTGGACTATTACAGATTATCTCCCCAGATCAGGCCCAGCGAGCAGCCTGAGCCAGTAGAGCTCTGGACCAAGGGCCCCACCCTTAGGCAGCCTTTCGTTTTCCCGTTCTTTTTTCTCTTCAATAAATTTTTCTTACAAACAGCTATTACGTAGTCATGCCAGGATATCGGAACGCGCAGCCAGACGCCGCAGTCAGCACAGTCGGCGCAGCGTGCTTGAACGTGCGTCGGATAAAACGGGACGAATAGAAGCACAACGCTCGAATATAGAAGTTTGGTTAAGTTTGGCTAGAACGAAGGAATTGGACCGAATGCATTGAAGCGTTTGCAACGTCTGGTGTGGATTTCGGGCAGTGGCTGAAAGGAAGCCTAAAGCTTTTGAAAGGTGTGGCAACTGAAGCATGCAGGTTGGTGATGTCTTTGCTGTATGAGTGGCTCGGATTGGAATGCATCTGCGAATATTTGAAAGCGAATATTTTCGTTATCTCCTGAAGGGATGCAACGGCCATGTTCTCACCGCGCATTGACTTGGTGCACGACACAAGCAGCATATACTATAGGTGTGTTTTCAAGGGAAGCTTCCTTTTCGAACTCTTCCCGACATTCCTGACCTTGGCTGCTAGGTGCTTCTGCCTTCTTGTCAAATATCAACTACATAAAAAATGTAATTATATTCCCTATGCGGTGTGCGTGTGGGGGTGCGGGGGGGGGAGTGGTCGAACCTCGGTCTCCCTTCACAGAAGCCTGATGCTCTAACCATTCGGCGACAAAGGCACTTAAAATACTATCGTGCAATGCCAACTATCTGTTTGAGATGATGATGATGATCATCATGATGGTGAGCCTCTGTCTTATGGCTCGCACCCGCTAAGGGGGACAGGCCAAGAAACGCGCGGCAGGAGGAAGCTAAAGGAAATTGTTATTTGAAGACGATGAGCGCAAAGTAAAGTAAATAAGAAATAAAAAAGGAGATGATGCAATAACTAGACTAGTATGTGAGCGAACAGTGAGATGATTGTGGCGTTTGACACATTTCATAGTACGGGTGCGCGAGAATACATGCGCGCGCCATTTTTTCTTTACGCCAAGGACGCAGGAATGAAATGGACACATTTATAGCATTTGATTGATCGTTCCTCGAAAGCTTCACTTCACATAGATTCCAAGATGTGCCTTGGCTTTTGCATACTTTTTACTTGCTTGGAATACTTTTTTAAAATCTAGGCCTGTAAGAGTTACTCGAATCACGTCACTACAGATCTGCCCAGGTGAACGTAATTTGCAAAATCAGCAACGCAATTCATTCGCCAAATAATCTAATTAGAATATTTACTTCCTTGATTACAACTTTGCGACACCTGTTTATATTGTAAAGTTTAAAGGACTCGCCATAAGAGTCTATTTCCAGGTTTCTGCACTTTAAAATTATAACAACTCGCTTCAACTTTGACGTATAGACATGACTCTTAAAGTTGGTAACTAGGAAGTTAATTATTGCAGTTCGTTTAATAGCAAATAGATTGTTTTTATTTTTGTTGGAAAAGATATGCGCCTAGGAAAGTAATTATATGGTAGTGACTCAAAATAAAAAAAAGGTTTGAAGTAAAAAGAAATGAAAAAGAAATACATACTGTGTATAGTGCAGAGATGAAAGAAGTTCAGTGATACTGGAAGAGTCTGTGCGTTTTTTTTTTCTGTTCTCTGACGGTTTCATAAAAATTACGACGACCACATTTCAAATATTTATTAGCATTTTTTTCAATATATGCTCTTCCGAAAATGCACATGAATCTGTCGGTAGGTGTGAAAGCAACGAATTTCTACCTTTTCTCTAGTCTCAATCGAGGAGGCAAACTAACCTGTCTCTTCTGGCCAGTTTCACCGGTTCGAAAGAGAAAAGGAAGAAAGCGGCAAGAAGAAGAATCATGGCGGCTCTACCGGCAGCTCCCAAGCGACCCTTGAAGGGCATCCTCCGCCGCGCCAGCAAAGCGGAGGCTGAGGCTGCCGCCGCGGCAGTGCCAGCCTACGGCGAGGACGCGGGCGACGGCGATCTCGGTGGCCCCGGCGCCCCGCCTCCCAGCACCAACTATCTCAGCTACGATCCTGCCGAAGGCAGCAACCAGGCGGCCATGGCCTCGTTCGCCCTGTGCGCGCTCTGCTGCGTGGCCGTGCTGGTGTCGGCCGCCTCCTTCTACGTGAGCCGCGCCGCGGCCGGTGGCGACGAGGTGACGCCCGCCGTGGAAATGGCGACCCCGTTCCCGACCAACGCCAGCGCAGCGGTCGTCACGACGGCGCCTGACGCGCGAGCGGGCGAGATCCACGCGGCGAGTGCGGAGGACTCGGACGCCACCGAAGCTGAGGACGCCACCGACGAAGAATGGACCGGGGGGAACGAAACGCCGGTGCCGCTGGACGAGCCGAAGCAGGAGCAACGGGCCCCGACGCTTGTGAAGCGCGCGAACCTTTCTGTGAAGTCGTTGAAGGCTGTTCCTTGAAGAAGCGCCGATTCCGCCGCTTGCTCCATCGGAGTACTTATTTTTTTTTCTTTTTGCGCAATTGCGCGATTTGCTTAGCATGTATAAGCTCCTTGAATACATTATCGGGAAACTGCCATATTTTGTATCACTCGTCTCTCCTCTATGTACTCGGTCGTGTTCGTAATAAGGTGGTAATTTGATCTTGTTGTTCGAGTCAGCGTTCCTGTGATTATATAATCGTATACGGTTATTTGGGTTAATGTATTGCCCAAACAACTCTGGAAATACATTAACCCAGATAACCGTAAACCATTATTATTATATGATAACTGCAATAACCGTGTTCCAGACCATAAAGTATCTGAGGTACTAAACTCTGTCTTCTGTTCCGTGTTCACTTCTGAACTTAACCCTGACCTCCCAGATTGTCCTTACCTGAACAACCCAACGATGCCAGGCATAGTAATCGAAGCATATGGTATCACCAAGCTAATTTAATCACCCAAATTAACATCCTCAGCCGGCATCTGGAATCAATTCCAAAATGCTCAAGAACACTGCGCACATCTCTAGTGTATTTTTATGCCATATCTTTCAGCAATCATTATCATCTGGAGTGGTGCCGACAGACTGGAAATTAGGTAAGATAATTCCAGTACCAAAAAAAAGATCATCGTCATCGTGCCACAATTACCGTCCGATTTCCCTCATCACTGTTTGTTCTAAACTGATGGAGCACGTAATTTATTCTCTTATTGTAAACTACCTAACATCCGCTAATTTCTTTAATCCTAATCAACACGGTTTTCAGAAAGGCATGCCCTGCGAGAATCAACTACCTCTATTCGTTAATGACATCAGCTCGCGTCTTGATCAAAACATACCCGTAGACGCCCTCTTCCTAGATTTCCAAAAGGCTTTCGACAAGGTTCCTCATGGACGGCTCATCTTAAAACTATCATATCTTAATCTTAACCCTTGTGTTCTCCAATAGATATGCAACTTTATGACAAACCGTCAACAGTTCGTTTACGCTAACCAATGCTCGTCTACATTATCACCCGTTATCTCCGGCGTGCCACATGGTACAGTCCTGCATGGGGCCCCTACTCTTCTTAATACACATTAACGAAGTACCGATAGATTGTTCTTCCAAAATTCGTTTATTTGCTGATGATTGTGCAATCTATCGTCCTATTACTAGCGACGCTGATTCTCGCGTTCTCCAGTCCGACCTTAACATCATTGAAACTTGGTGTAATAATTGACCAATGTCCCTCCACGTCAAAAAAAAAAAAAAAAAAACGTCGCTACTTACTTTCCATCGTCGCCAATCATTTATTTCAGCTAATTACATTATCGCCGGTTCGGAAATATGTGCTGTGACTTCTTTAAGTATTAACTTGTCCAATAACTTCGGTAGGTCCTCGCACGTTTGCAGCATTAGCAATGATGCCAGTCGTGTACTATGCTACCTGCGCCGTAATCTACGTATTGCTCCGCCCTCACCAAAACTACTCACATATTTAACAATCATTCGACCCAAACTGGAATACGCATGCTCAGTGTGGGACCCACACCAGTCTAACCTGGCAACAGCACTGGAATCCATACAGAATCGTGCAGCAAGGTTCATTCATTCTATGTACTCTTACCACACTAGCGTTACTAAACTTAAGTCATCTCTGAACCTTCCAACCCTCGAGCAGCGCCGCAAAACAGCAAGACTGTGCCTCTTTTACAAATTTTATCACTCACTGCTTCACCAGGCCAACTTCACGCCTGCGCATCGCACTTCATCCCGTCATAGCCATTGAAAGGCTGTTTATCCCCCTCCAGCTCGCACCTCCGCTCATCTTAGCTCTTTTTTCGTTCAAACAGCGAAAGAGTGGAATCATCTACCTGCTGAAGCGGTGCACCACTCCAGTCATTCATCGTTCAAGGCATTCATTGAAAATATGATCTAAATAAGCCCACCCCTCATGTAAAACCGCAAATGGGGTATTTGAGGTACCAATAAATAAATAAATAAATAAATAAATAAATAAATAAATAAATAAATAAATAAATAAATTTGGGATATACGAAAGTGTAAGAAAGTCTTTGTGTTGTTGTTTGCTTACTGGAATCTCACTTAAAACAAACCATCGCATCGCACAGAGCTGCAGCGTAGGCACGAGGCTTTTCGCAATGCTGGCTTGATTAAGAAGTGCGTGGTATGATGTTTTACACAACACCACAATTATCAAATCGACCAGTGTAATGGTGCACATTGCAACATTTACACTAAGAGCCGCACTGTTATTGCCCTAAACGGTAAGAGCCGCATTTATTGTTGTAAGGGCCATATTCCCCTAGTCTGCGAGTGGCCATCCGTCGAGGTTACTACAACAGCTATTTCTAAGTAACTTCGGCTCTTAGCACCATGCTGTAATGATGGCTCAACGTTTCCAGTTACACTGACGAAGTAAAAAAAAAAACAATTTTTTTGTGGAAGTACCTAAAATAAGCGGGATGTGTTGTGTATCAATGTGCACTTCCTCAAGAATTCTTTCAAACAAATCTGTTTTCAGTTTCCATTTGGTGAGCAGAGTTCATTTATTCATTGGTCATGAAATCCTGCGTTCGTCATGCGTTCATTACCTTTACCTCATCATCATCAGCCTGGTTACGCTCACTGCAGGGCAAAGGCCTCTCCTATACTTCTCCAACTACCCCGGTCATGTACTAATTTTGGCCATGTTGTCCCTGCAAACTTCTTGCTCTCATCCGCCCACCTAACTTTCTGCCGCCCTCTGCTACGCTTCCCTTCCCTTGGAATACATTCCGTAACTCTTAATGACCATCGGTTATCTTCCCTCCTCATTACGTGTCCTGCCCATGCCCATTTCTTTTTCTTGATTTCAACTAAGATATCATTAAGTCGCGTTTCTTCCCTCACCCAATCTGCTCTTTTCTTATCCCTTAACGTTACATCTACCATTCTTCTTTCCATAGCCCGTTGCGTCGTCCTCAATTTAAGTAGAACCCTTTTCGTAAGCCTCCAGGTTTCTGCCCCGTACGTGAGTACTGGTAAGACACAGCTGTTATAAACTTTTCTCTTGAGGGATAACGGCAACCTGCTGTTCATGATCTGAGAATGCCTGCCAAACGCAGCCCAGCCCATTATTCTTCTGATTATTTCAGTCTCATGATCCGGATCCGCAGTCACTACATGTCCTAAATAGATGTACTCCCTTACCACTTCCAGTGCCTAACTACCTATCGTAAACTGTTGTTCTCTTCCGAGACTGCTAAACATTACTTTAGTTTTCTGCAGATTAATTTTTAGACCCACCCTTCGGCTTTGCCTCTCCCGGTAAGTGAGCATGCATTGCACTTGGTCCCCTGAGTTACTAAGCAAGGCAACATCAGCGAATCGCAAGTTACTAAGGTAATCTCCATTAACTCTTATCCCCAATTCTTCCCAATCCAGGTCTCTGAATACCTCCTGTAAACACGCTGAGAATAGCATTGGAGAGATCGTATCTTCCTGCCTGACGCCTTTCTTTATTGGGATTTTGTTGCTTTCTTTATGGATGACTACAGTGGCTGTGGAGCCGCTATGGATATCTTTCAGTATTTTTACATACGGCTCGTCTACACCCTGATTCCGCAATGCCTCCATGACTGCTGAGGTTTCGACTGAATCAAACGCTTTCTCGTAATCAATGAAAGCAATATATAAAGGTTGGTTATATTCCGCACATTTTTCTATCACCTGATTGATATCGTGAATATGGTCTATTGTTGGGTAGCCTTTACAGAATCCTGCTTTGTCCTTTGGTTGACGGAAGTCTAAGGTGTTCCTAATTCTATTTGCAATTACCTTAATAAAAACTTTGTAGGCAACGGACAGTAAGCTGATTGGTCTATAATTTTTCAAGCCTTTGGCGTCCCCTTTCTTATGGATTAGGATTATGTTAGCATTTTTCCAAGATTGCGGTATGCTCGAAGTCATGAGGCATTCCGTATACAGGGTGGCCAGTTTCTCTAGAACAATCTGCCAACCATCCCTCAAGAAATCTGCTGTTACCTGATCCTCCCCAGCTGCCTTCCCCCTTTGCATAGCTCCCAAGGCTTTCTTTACTTCTTCCGGCGTTACCTGTGGGATTTCGAATTCCTCTAGACTATTCTCTCTTCCATTATCGTCGTGGGTGCCACTGGTACTGTATAAATCTATATAGAACTCCTCAGCCACTTGAACTATCTCCTCCGTATTAGTAATGATATTGACACGTGTACTTATCTTTATCGGGCGACCACGTTTCGCCGCTTAACAACTGTAATCGCACAGCGAGGGACGCGCCTGCATGTATCCGACGTTTCTGGAAAGTTATCGATGCTTCTACCCGGCTGTCTGTTGTCGCCGAACCTTGTGTTATCTGATTTCATCGCGTGACTCGAATGTTGTAGAACTTTGTGGAAGGCATGCTGGTCCCAACGATTAGTCTGGAACATTCGATGACTGCTGCATAAAAGCCGACGCACTTGACCCGCTGATCAGATTTACGACGATCGCCGACTGTGTTCGCCGATCTCGTTGTGCTTTAAGTGTAGCCTGTTTTGTGGGCACAGGTTCGCCCAATAAAAGCTAGTTTTTGCCTTTCACAGTATTGCTACTGTGTTCTTTGACGTCACGACCACGTGACAATATTGCCGGCTTTGTCTCTTAACGCATACATCTGATTCTTGCCAATTTCTAGTTTCTTCTTCACTGCTTTTAGGCTTCCTCCGTTCCTCAGAGCATGTTCAATTCTATCCAGATTATACTTTCTTATGTCGGCTGGCTTACGCTTGTTGATTAAGTTCGAGAGTTCCGCCAGTTCTATTCTAGCTGTAGGGTTGGAGGCTTTCATACATTGGCGTTTCTTGATCATATCTTTCGTCTCCTGCGATAGCTTACTGCTATCCTGTCTAACGGAGTTACCAGCGACTTCTATTGCACACTCCTTAATGATGCCCACAAGATAGCCAATCAGCCATAGCCAATCAGAACGTCAATAGCAGACGATATGGACGTGTCCACTAGGTGGACTATTACAGATTATCTCCCCAGATCAGGCCCAGCGAGCAGCCTGAGCCAGTAGAGCTCTGGACCAAGGGCCCCACCCTTAGGCAGCCTTTCGTTTTCCCGCACTTCTTTCTCTTCAATAAATTTTTCTTACAAACAGCTATTACGTAGTCATGCCAGGATATCGGAACGTGCAGCCAGACGCCGCAGTCAGCACAGTCGGCGCAGCGTGCTTGAACGTGCGTCGGATAAAACGGGACGAATAGAAGCACAACGCTCGAATATAGAAATTCGGTTAAGTTTGGCTAGAACGAAGGAATTGGACCGAATGCAGTGAAGCGTTTGCAACGTCTGGTGTGGATTTTTGGCACTGGCTGAAATGAAGCTTAAAGCTTTTGAAAGGTGTGGCAACTCAAGTATGCAGGTTGGTGATGTCTTTGCTGTACGAGTGGCTCGGAATGGAATGCATCTGCGAATATTTGAAGGCAAATATTTTCGTTTTCTCCAGAAGGGATGCGACGGCCATGTTCTCACTGCGCATTGACTTGGTGCACGACACAAACAGCATATATTATGGGTGTGTTTTCAAGGGAAGCTTCCTTTTCGAACTCTTCCCGACATTCCTGACCTTGGCTGCTAGGTGCTTCTGCCTTCTTGTCAAATATCAACTACATAAAAAAAGTGTAATTACATTCCCTATGCGATGTGTGTGTGTGGGGGGGGGGGGGGGGGGAGTGGCCGAACCTCGGTCTCCCTTCACAGAAGCCTGATGCTCTAACCATTAGGCGACAAAGGCACTTAAAATTCTATCGTGCAATGCCAACTATCTGTTTGAGATGATGATGATGATCATGATGGTGAGCCTCTGTCATATGGCTCGCACCCACTAAGGGGGACAGGCCAAGCAAAAGGCGGCAGGAGGTAGCTGAAGGAAATTCTTAATTGAAGACGATGAAAGCAAATTTAAGTAAATAAAAAGTAAATAAAAAGGAGATCATGCAATAACTAGACTAGTATGTGAGCGAACAGTGAGATGATTGTGACGTTTGACACATTTTATAGTACGGGTGCGCGAGAATACATGCGCGCACCATTTTCCTTTACGCTAAGGACGCAGGAATGAAATGGACACATTTATAGCATTTGATTGATCGTTCCACGAAAGCTTCACTTCACATAGATTCCAAGATGTGCCTTGGCTTTTGCATACTCTTTGCTTGCTTGGAATACTTCTTTTAAATCTAAGCCTGTAAGAGTTACTGGAATCACGTCGCTACAGATCTGCCCAGGTGAATGTAATTTGCAAAATCAGCAACGCAATTCATTCGCTAAATAATCTAATTAGAATAATTACTTCCTTCATTACAATTTTGCGACACCTGTTTATATTGTAAAGTTTAAAGGACTCGCCATAAGACTCTAGTTCCAGGTTTCTGCATTCTAAAATTATAACAACTCGCTTCAACTTTGACGTATTGACATGGCTCATACAGTTGGTAACTAGGAAGTCAATTATTGCAGTTCATTTAATAGCAAATAGATTGTTTTTCTTTTTGTTGGAAAAGATACGCGCCTAGGAAAGTAATTAATTGGTAGTGACGCAAAATAAAAAAAAAAAGGTTTGAAGTAAAAAGAAATGAAAAGAAAAAATACATACTGTGTATAGTACAGAGATGAAAGAAGTTCAGTGATACTGGAAGGGTCCGTGCGTTTTTTTTTTTATTCTCTGACGGTTTCATAAAGATCACGACGACCACTTTTCAAATATTTAGTAGCATTTTTTCAATATAGGCTCTAGCGAAAATGTACATGAATCTGTCGGTAGGTGTGAAAGCAACGAATATTTACCTTTTCTCTAGTCTCAATCGAGGAGGCAAACTAACCTGTCTCTTCTGGCCAGTTTCACCGGTTCGAAAGAGAAAAGGAAGAAAGCGGTAAGAAGAAGAATCATGGCGGCTCTACCGGCAGCTCCCAAGCGACCCTTGAAGGGCATCCTGCGCCGCGCCAGCAAAGCGGAGGCTGAGGCTGCCGCCGCGGCAGTGCCAGCCTACGGCGAGGACGCGGGCGACGGCGATCTCGGTGGCCCCGGCGCCCCGCCTCCCAGCACCAACTATCTCAGCTACGATCCTGCCGAAGGCAGCAACCAGGCGGCCATGGCCTCGTTCGCCATGTGCGCGCTCTGCTGCGTGGCCGTGCTGGTGTCGGCCGCCTCCTTCTACGTGAGCCGCGCCGCGGCCGGTGGCGACGAGGTGACGCCCGCCGTGGAACTGGCGACCCCGTTCCCGACCAACGCCAGCGCAGCGGTCGTCACGACGGCGCCTGACGCGCGAGCGGGCGAGATCCACGCGGCGAGTGCGGAGGACTCGGACGCCACCGAAGCTGAGGACGCCACCGACGAAGAATGGACCGGGGGGAACGAAACGCCGGTGCCGCTGGACGAGCCGGAGCAGGAGCAACGGGCCCCGACACTGGTGAAGCGCGCGAACCTTTCTGTGAAGTCGGTGAAGGCTGTTCCATGAAGAAGCGTCGATTCCGCCGCTCGCTCCATCGGAGTACTTATTTTTTTTTCTTTTTGCGCAATTGCGGGGTTTGCTTAGCTTGTCTAAGCTCCTTGAATATATTATTGTGAAATTGCTATATTTTGTATCGCTCTTCCCTCCTCTAAGTACTCGGTCATGTTCGTAATAACGTGGTAATTTGCTCTTGTAGTTCGAGTCAGCGTTCCTGTAATTATATAATCGTATACGGTTATTTGGGTTGATGTATTTCCCAAACAGTTCTGGAAATACATTAACCCAAATAACCGTAAACCATTATTATTATATGATAACGGCAATAACCGTGTTCCAGACCATAAAGTATCTGAGGTACTAAACTCTGTCTTCTGTTCCGTGTTCACCTCTGAACTTAACCCTGACCTCCCAGGCTGTCCTTACCTCAACAACCCAACGATGTCAGGCATAGCAATCGAAGCATATGGTATCACCAAGCTAATTTAATCCCTTAAATTGACATCCTCAGCCGGCATCGATGGAATCAATTCCAAAATGCTCAAGAACACTGCGCACATCTCTAGTGTATTTTTATGCCATATCTTTCAGCAATCATTATCATCTGGAGTGGTGCCGCAAGACTGGAAATTAGGTAAGATAATTCCAGCACCAAAAAAAAGATAATCGTCATCGTGCCACAATTACCGTCCGATTTCCCTCATCAGTGTTTGTTCTAAACTGATGGAGCATGTAATTTATTCTCTTATTGTAAACTACCTAACATCCGCTAATTTCTTTAATCCTAATCAACACGGTTTTCAGAAAGGCATGTCCTGCGAGACTCAACTAGCTCTATTCGTTAATGACATCAGCTCGCGTCTTGATCAAAACATACCCATAGACGCCCTCTTCCTAGATTTCCAAAAGGCTTTCGACAAGGTTCCTCATGGACGGCTCATCCTAAAACTATCATATCTTAATCTTAACCCTTGTGTTCTCCAATAGATATGCAACTTTATGACAAACCGTCAACAGTTCGTTTACGCTAACCAATGCTCGTCTACATTATCACCCGTTATCTCCGGCGTGCCACATGGTACAGTCCTGCATGGGGCCCCTACTCTTCTTAATACACATTAACGAATTACCGATAGATTGTTCTTCCAAAATTCGTTTATTTGCTGATGATTGTGCAATCTATCGTCCTATTACTAGCGACGCTGATTCTCGCGTTCTCCAGTCCGACCTTAACATCATTGAAACTTGGTGTAATAATTGACCAATGTCCCTCCACGTCAAAAAAAAAAAAAAAAAAAAAAACGTCGCTACTTACTTTCCATCGTCGCCAATCATTTATTTCAGCTAATTACATTATCGCCGGTTCGGAAATATGTGCTGTGACTTCTTTAAGTATTAACTTGTCCAATAACTTCGGTAGGTCCTCGCACATTTGCAGCATTAGCAATGATGCCAGTCGTGTACTATGCTACCTGCGCCGTAATCTACGTATTGCTCCGCCCTCACTAAAACTACGCACATATTTAACAATCGTTCGACCCAAACTGGAATACGCATGCTCAGTGTGGGACCCACACCAGTCTAACCTGGCAACAGCACTGGAATCCATACAGAATCGTGCAGCAAGGTTCTTTCATTCTGACTACTCTTACCACACTAGCGTTACTAAACTTAAGTCATCTCTGAACCTTCCAACCCTCGAGCAGCGCCGCAAAACAGCAAGACTGTGCCTCTTTTACAAATTTTATCACTCACTACTTCATCAGGCCGACTTCACGCCTGCGCATCGCACTTCATCCCGTCATAGCCATTCAAAGGCTATTTATCCCCCTCCAGCTCGCACCGCCGCTCATCTTAACTCTTTCTTCATTCAAACAGCGAAAGACTGGAATCATCTACCTGCTGAAGTTACCCGCCGTGGTTGCTCAGTGGCTATGGTGTTGGGCTGCTGAGCACGAGGTCGCGGGATCGAATCCCGGCCACGGCGGCCGCATTTCGATGGGGGCGAAATGCGAAAACACCCGTGTACTTAGATTTAGGTGCACGTTAAAGAACCCCAGGTGGTCGAAATTTCCGGAGTCCTCCACTACGGCGTGCCTCATAATCAGAAAGTTGTTTTGGCACGTAAAACCCTATAATGTAATTTTTTTTTTACCTGCTGAAGCGGTGCACCACTCCAGTCATTCATCGATCAAGGCATTCATTGAAAATATGATCTAAATATGCCCACCCCTCATGTAAAACCGCAAATGGGGTATTTGAGGTACCAATAAATAAATAAATAAATAAATAAATATGGGATATACGAAAGTGTAAGAAAGTTTTTGTGTTGTTTGCTTACTGGAATCTCACTTAAAACAAACCATCGCATCGCACAGAGCTGCAGCGTAGGCACGAGGCTTTTCGCAATGCTGGCTTGATTAAGAAGTGCGTGGTATGATGTTTTACACAACACCACAATTATCAAATCGACCAGTGTAATGGTGCACATTGCAACATTTACACTAAGAGCCGCACTGTTATTGCCCTAAACGGTAAGAGCCGCATTTATTGTTGTAAGGGCCATATTCCCCTAGTCTGCGAGTGGCCATTGGTCGAGGTTACTACAACAGCTATTTCTAAGTAACTTCGGCTCTTAGCACCATGCTGTAATGATGGCTCAACGTTTCCAGTTACACTGACGAAGTAAAAAAAACGACAATTTTTATGTGGAAGTACCTAAAATAAGCGGGATGTGTTGTGTATCAATGTGCACTTCCTCAAGAATTCCTTCAAACAAAACTGTTTTCAGTTTCCATTTGGTGAGCAGAGTTCATTTAGTCATTGGTCATGAAATCCTGCGTTCGTCATGCGTTCATGACCTTTACCTCATCATCATCAGCCTGGTTACGCCCCCTGCAGGGCAAAGGCCTCTCCCATACTTCTCCAACTATCCCGGTCATGTACTAATTGTGGCCATGTTGTCCCTGCAAACTTCTTGTTCTCATCCGCCCGCCTAACTTTCTGCCGCCCTCTGTTACGCTTTCCTTCCCTTGGAATCCATTCCGTAACTCTTAATGACCATCGGTTATCTTCCCTCCTCATTACGTGTCCTGCCCATGCCCATTTCTTTTTCTTGATTTCAACTAAGATATCATTAACTCGCGTTTCTTCCCTCACCCAATCTGCTCTTTTCTTATCCCTTAACGTTACATCTACCATTCTTCTTTCCATAGCCCGTTGCGTCGTCCTCAATTTAAGTAGAACCCTTTTCGTAAGCCTCCAGGTTTCTGCCCCGTACGTGAGTACTGGTAAGACACAGCTGTTATAAACTTTTCTCTTGAGGGATAATGGCCACCTCCTGTTCATGATATGAGAATGTCTGCGAAACGCACCCCAGCCCATTTTTATTCTTCTGATTATTTCAATCTCATGACCAGGATCCGCAGTCACTACATGTCCTAAGTAGATGTATTCCCTTACCACTTCCAGTGCCTCACTACCTATCGTAAACTGCTGTTCTCTTCCGAGACTGTTAAACATTACTTTAGTTTTCTGCAGATTAATTTTTAGACCCACCCTTCTGCTTTGCCTCTCCAGGTCAGTGAGCACGCATTGCAGTTGGTCCCCCGAGTTACTAAGCAAGGCAACATCAGCGAATCGCAAGTTACTAAGGTATTCTCCATTAACTCTTATCCCCAATTCTTCCCAATCCAGGTCTCTGAATACCTCCTGTAAAACGCTGTGAATAGCATTGGAGAGATCGTATCTCCCTGCCTGACGCATTTCTTTATTGGGATTTTGTTGCTTTCTTTATGGAGGACTACAATGGCTGTGGAGCCGCTATAGATACCTTTCAGTATTTTTACATACGGCTCGTCTACACTCTGATTCCGCAATGCCTCCATGACTGCTGAGGTTTCGACTGAATCAAACGCTTTCTCGTAATCAATGAAAGCAATATATAAAGGTTGGTTATATTCCGCACATTTTTCTATCACCTGATTGATAGTATGAATATGGTCTATTGTTGAGTAGCCTTTACGGAATCCTGCCTGGTCCTTTGGTTGACGGAAGTCTAAGGTGTTCCTAATTCTATTTGCAATTACCTTAATTAAAACTTTGTAGGCAACGGGCAGTAAGCTGATTGGTCTATAATTTTTCAAGTCTTTGGCGTCCCCTTTCTTATGGATTAGGTTTATCTTAGCGTTTTTCCAAGATTGCGGTACGCTCGAAGTCATGAGGCATTGCGTATACAGGGTGGCCAGTTTCTCTAGAACAATCAACCCACCATCCCTCAACAAATCTGCTGTTACCTGATCCTCCCCAGCTGCCTTCCCCTTTGCATAGCTCCCAAGGCTTTCTTTACTTCTTCCGGCGTCACCTGTGGGATTTCGAATTCCTCTAGACTATTCTCTCTTCCATTATCGTCGTGGGTGCCACTGGTACTGTATAAATCTCTACAGAACTCCTCAGCCACTTGAACTATCTCCTCCATATTAGTAATAATATTGCCGGCTTTGTCTCTTAACGCATACATCTGATTCTTGCCAATTCCTAGTTTCTTCTTCACTGCTTTTAGGCTTCCTTCGTTCCTCAGAGCATGTTCAATTCTATCCAGATTATACTTTCTTATGTCAGCTGTCTTGCGCTTGTTGATTAAGTTCGAGAGTTCCGCCAGTTGTATTCTAGCTGTAGGGTTAGAGGCTTTCATATATTGGCGTTTCTTTATCAGATCTTTCGTCTCCTGCGATAGCTTACTGCTATCCTGTCTAACGGAGTTACCAGCGACTTCTATTGCACACTCCTTAATGATGCCCACAAGATTGTCGTTCATATCTTGAACACTAAGGTCCTCTTCCTGAGTTAAAGCCGAATACCTGTTCTGTAGCTTGATCTGGAATTCCTCTATTTTCCCTCTTACCGCTAACTCATTGATCGGCTTCTTATGTACCAGTTTCTTCCGTTCCCTCCTCAGGTCTAGGCTATATAATTCGATTTCTTACCATCCTATGGTCACTGCAGCGCACCTTGCTGAGCACATCCACATATTGTATGATGCCAGGGTTAGCGCAGAGTATGAAGTCTATTTCATTTCTAGTCTCGTCGTTCGGGCTCCTCCACGTCCACTTTCGGCTATCCCACTTGCGGAAGAAGGTATTCATTATCCGCATATTAGTCTGTTGCGCAAACTCTACTAATACCTCTCCCCTGCTATTCCTAGTGCCTATGCCATATTCCCCCACTGCCTTGTCTCCAGCCTGCTTCTTGCCTACCTTGGCATTGAAGTCGCCCATCAGTATAGTGTATTTTGTTTTGAATTCATCCAACGCCGATTCCACGTCTTCATAGAAGCTTTGGACTTCCTGGTCATCATGACTGGATGTAGGGGCGTAGACCTGTACAACCTTCATTTTGTACCTCGTATTAAGTTTCACAACAAGACCTACCACCCTCTCGTTAAAGCTATAGAATTCCTGTATGTTACCAGCTATATCCTTATTAATCAGGAATCCGACTCCTAGTTCTCGTCTCTCCGCTAAGCTCCGGTAGCAAAAGACGTGCCCGCTTTTTAGCACTGTATATGCTTTTTTTGGCCTCCTAAATTCACTGAGCCCTATTATATCGCATTTACTGCCCTCTAATTCCTCCAATAGCACTGCTAGACTCGCCTCACTAGATAACGTTCTAGCGTTAAACGTTGCCAGGTTCATATTCCAATGGCGGCCTGTCCGGACCTCCACCTGTTCTTTCTTGATTCTATAGAACATCGCCATCAGAGGTGAGTCGCACTGCGCACGCATTGGGGGACCGATTACACTGGGCAAGAAACATCGAAACACTGTAGGCAACGACAGGAATAATGTGTTGCTTGAGTGGTTGTGCTGGAAGACTAGCACATGATGGGAAAAGTTTTGACGACGATGCGTTGGTAAATAATGTCGGAACAAGAAAGACGGGCTAAACCCATCACATGATGAATATCGACGATAATGGACTCAAAGGTTTAAATGATACTTAATATTTAAATAATAATGATAAATTGGGTAATATTACACAAAGTAAAACGTGAATTAGATAAAGAAGTTGTGGTTACCTTCTTTGCCTACGGAACATGCTTTCTCTTTGGCCTAGTTATGTACTTCAAATATGGTTTGCTGAGTTAACTAGTATTCCATTTTTGAGGCTAGCAGTTCCTGGCCCCTATCCGCCAGGGCTAGCTGGGTCGATAGGTCGGGGCTGGACAACAAGGACGCATATTGGATCTGAGAAGAAGGTTCCACCCCATCTGGTGCCAGCGCGCACCAACCTTTGCTTAGGGCTCAGTATAAGAGTTGATTCTCTCTCTCTCTCTCTTGAGGCTAGCAGAACGAAGATAACACTTGATACAAGATAAAGGAAGATAACCAAGTCAGAGTTGTTTTTTTCCTTACCTTGTATCAGGTCCTACTTTCTCACTGCTCGCCTCAATCATTGCAGTGCTTGCTGTGGAGTTCGAATACGTACACGGACAAAGAGAGATGTACTCCCAGATTTCTCCTGTCCAAGTAGAATAGATTTATTTGATTGCAATTCATAACCTTATGGAACTCTCTCTTCAAAGCTATTTGGCCAAAGGCTTAATTATGCTATCTCTTTAATATGTGACTCGCATTTTTTGACAACTTCAACCACGTTGCGGTGTGTACGCACTTGCGCATCTAATGCCTTTGACGGAAAGTTGCGTTACTGGGTTTGTGACACAGGGTATGTACCACTCCCCAATGGAAAAAAAGAAACATTTAGGATTCCTCCCGTGCTGGGCGGAATTGAACCTGCACGCGCCACATGGGTTTCTCAGACAGTTCAGCGAGCTGCGCCACGAATGCATTTTTGGTGCACCGTTATTAATGAGCCTTTTTCACGACAACTTAGGTCACTGGGAATGTGACGTTTGGTGTGCGCCGCTGTTGAATAAAGCCGGGTGAGCTGTGCCACGAATGCGCGCGACCAGCGACAAAACAATTTTCAGCGTCCGCGAGCACAGGCGCGCCGCGCGTCTCGGAAGTTAAGCGCGAATTTCGAAAGCGGCGCGAGTAGTTGGCGCATCGTATACAGTGGAAAGCGCGAGCGCGAGAGAGGAGTCCTCCACCGTAGTCCTTCATAAAGAATAGCAACAAAATCCCAACAAAGAAAGGCGTCAGGCAGGGAGATACAATCTCTCCAATGCTATTCACAGCGTGTTTACAGGAGGTATTCAGAGACCTGGATTGGGAAGAATTGGGGATAAAAGTTAATGGAGAATACCTTAGTAACTTGCGGTTCGCTGATGATATTGCCTTGCTTAGTAACTCAGGGGACCAATTGCAATGCATGCTCTCTGACATGGAGAGGCAAAGCAGAAATGTGGGCCTAAAAATTAATCTGCTGAAAACTAAAGTAATGTTCAACAGTCTTGAAAGAGAACAGCAATTTACAATAGGTAGCGAGGCACTGGAAGCGGTAAGGGAATACATCTACTTAGGGCAGGTAGTGACGGCGTATCCGGATCATGAGACGGAAATAATCAGAATAAGAATGGGCTGGGGTGCGTTTGGCAGGCATTCTCAGATCATGAACAGCAGGTTGCCATTATCCCTCAAGAGAAAAGTGTATAATAGCTCTGTCTTACAAGTACTCACCTACGGGGCAGAAACCTGGAGGCTTGCGAAAAGGGTTCTACTTAAATTGAGGACGACGCAACGAGCTATGGAAAGAAGAATGATGGGTGTGACGTTAAGGGATAAGAAAAGAGCAGATTGGGTGAGGGAACAAACGCGAGTTAATGACATCTTAGTTGAAATCAAGAAAAAGAAATGGGCATGGGCAGGACATGTAATGAGGAGTGAAGATAACCGATGGTCATTAAAGTTTACGGACTGGATTCCAAGGGAAGGGAAGCGTAGCAAGGGGCGGCAGAAAGTTAGGTGGGCGGATGAGATTAAGAAGTTTGCAGGGACGACATGGCCACAATTAGTACATGACCGGGGTTGTTGAAGTATGGGAGAGGCCTTTGCCCTGCAGTGGGCGTAACCAGGCTGATGTTGATGATGAAATAGTATAAACTCCAGGACAAGAGTCTCTCCTTGGAAATCAGTGTGCGCACGCTTTAACCCGAGCTCACGCCATCCGGGTGCCAGAAGGGAGGGATACGGCCGCATCTCTGGAGCCCGTACCCTTACAACTTTTCTTTTTGTCTCAGCTCTTCTTTCCGTCTTTTCTTGCCCTTTCCCTTCCCCTAGTGCAGGGTAGCAAACCGGAGCCTTTAACACTGGTTAATCTCCCTCTCTTTCTCTCATTTGCATCTCTCCCTCTCTCGCCATACAATACAACGGTTTGAAGAGACTACAATAGCCACCTCCACACAAGACCCTCTCAAGCGAAGACGCAGTAGCATGGCGACAATTACAAACCGACGCATACCGCCATTTAAGCCGACTCTACGTAATACGGCCTCCATTATACCTGTGCGAATTTCACCTTTTTAACCACTGAGCACGCAACATTGGTGTGCCCCAACATACAGGCAGCCCTGCAAATACCGAATCTCACACTCGAGCAGTCGGAGTCCGTGCTGACGAGCTCGGACCCTCGTGACCAGCAACAACTGGTGCGGCGGGCCCGGGACACGGCAAGAGTCGCAGGAGCCCTCAACCGTGGGCGCCTCCACGCACAAGCGGAAAGACGCGCCTGCTTGTATATTTTTCTTATTTTTTCAATAAAAGTTTTTCCTCCTCCTCCTTCTCCTTGTAATATCACCAATAGCACAACAAAGCTTCGCTGAGCGGACAATGTGCGGTCTACACAGCCGCAACTGTTCAGTGAAATGGATGACAGCTGCTTTTACCAGTCCGACACTAACGAGTACACAAGCCGCTGACCACTACGTGGCCGAAACAAGAGATTCTTTACTACCTGAGCTACAGGCTGTTCACGATAGAGTCGATCATAACCGTTCACAACTTCACCAACAATGCCGTTGTTTAGATCTGAGCCGACTCTCACAACGCTGTTAAATAATCTAAACAACGTAAAGAAACAACGTCTATGCGCAAAGAGATTCATCCACTTCAGACACTTAAAGTCCACTGGTTGCTGGGTGGCGGTCACAACCACTATAAGAATGTAGCCGACAATAGCACTCGCTCTTCTTTATCACCTGACAACCCTCGTACTAAACTTCCTTCCGCCCCTGATCCATCTTCATAGCCCCAAAAGCTCTCTTCGACGGGACATACATGCTCTAATTCTCCCGTGTGGCTGCTTCCTTACTGGAAATCTAACTCGGGTAGAGGAAACCTTTCTATTGAGACTTCAGGCTGAGGTGGCTCTCACTCCTGGGGCCCAGAGTTCTCTGCTCCGACACCGCCCCCCCCCCCCCCCCCCCCCCCCCCAGGCTGAGGTGGCTCTCACTCCTGGGGCCCAGAGTTCTCTGCTCCGACACCGCCCCCCCCCCCCCCCCCCAGGCTGAGGTGGCTCTCACTCCTGGGGCCCAGAGTTCTCTGCTCCGACACCGCCCCCCCCCCCCCCCCCCCCCCATCCCCTGCTACTGCAACTGAGGCTCGCCATTTGCTGTTTGTGTCTGTGGACAAAGGCTACAAGAGAGAAATCGCTTAAAGGTGCGGGAGTATGGACACACTAGCCCCCAGAGAATACGAACGGTTAATTACGAGCCATAAGTTCCAGTGGCAGGTTCTTCACGAAGGCGGCCTGCAGGCATTTATTGAAACGTAATATGCCGAACGGGCAAATCATGTAACAGAAATGTTTATGTGAGCCGGAAACAGTGAAAGGAAGACGATGCAGCATAAGATGAAAAGTTATGAATGAGAATATTGAAGCTAATATTTCATCCGGTGTGTGCCATCTCTGTAATGATATCTGCGCGGCTGCAGAGAATAAACCGCATCTAATAGCTCTTTTTTTTTCTTCCTAACTTGCTGCTAGGTGGAACTCGTTCCCAACTAATATTATCTTTACAGGTGGACTGCGTACTCACAAATTATGCTCGAGAAGTGCTAACGTTTCGTGTCTGCAGGATGCGGCATGCTGCGGCATCCTTAGCACGATGTCGGTATGATGAGCATGTCATCAAGACAAAATTTCTGTGGATATTTGAGCTGCCTATCCTTAAGAACACTGAAACACACTTAAAAAGTTCAGGGGTTTTACGCGCCATAACCATGACATGATTACGAGGTACACGTAGCGGGGAATTCCGCACTAATTTTGACCATGTCGGTTTCTTTAACGTGCAGCGAATGCACGGTACACGAGCGTTTCTCCATGCCATTCTCATCGGAATGCGGCCGCAGTGGACGAGATGGAACCCGCGACCTTGTGCTCAGCAGAGCAATGCAAAAGCCATTGAGCTACTGCGGCGAGCATGTTATTTGTCGTGGGTGTCAAATGACAGAAATGTTTATTGAGTAGTATTACATGCCTCTGTTTCAAGTAAAAAACGCATGCTGTGATGTCATCAGAGGCGGGTTATGCGTATCGTGACCCTCCTCTGAAGTATGCTGCATAACTATCCTCAACGCACATAAAAGGCTCGTCACCCCTTCTTGTGAGGCACACGCATCCATTGTAGCACATGTCGGTCAACCAATCTCCGCACTAAAAAAATACAGGATAGAAAGAAAGAAGAAGAAGAAGCAGAATGTGAAATGCATCAAACAAATAGGCAAAGAGATCATGTGATCATGTTTTTGACGTTAGTGACAATAGACATTACATGTTTACTTTTAACTAACGATAACGCTTAGCGCATTATTTCCTTCCTTCTCCTAACATTGCTGGAAGCTGGTTCTGCGGATTGTACGACAAAAGACAAACTACATTGTGACAGATTTTAGCACTACCTTTATGTGCAAGCCATCATCGTTATTTCTTGAAAGATGCCCTTTTGTATAGCTTTGTACAAAAAGTATTCGAGAGAGAAATAGCAGTCGTGATACTTTAATAATAACTTACAGTCCTGAATAGACAAGAATAAAAAGCGTTACAGATTGCGTCGCATATAGCTTTGCGCATGCGGGAATTCCTATGGGAAGGAGTGTCTACTTTTGGGACACGGTACTGCGCTTAAGTTTTGCTTGAGCGCCAGTGCGGGAAAGAGGCAATACATTAGAGAGTCTATAATACAACCAAAACCTCTGTTATTAACTTATTTGAAGTTCAGTTGCTGGCCAATAACTAGTATTAAATTAAGTGAGAAAGTTATACGCTTCCTATCGTTTGGCCCCGAAAGCGGATAGGTATCCGTGTCGTGAACGAACTAATCTGCTTGCGCTCCATGGAAAACCATAGTTCGGGTCTATTAACCTCAATTAATTCTTAATATTTATTAGCATAAATTATTATTACATGAGTCTAAATAAGCCTCAATTATTCCTCTTGTAGTTCCGTCATCATTCGGCCTACAATTACGCAGCCTTGGAGATTTGGTCCGTAGGCACATTCTTTGCAGTGTACTATTAAATTCCGAGAATCGAGGCTGCTGAGATGACGCAAATGCGGTAAAATGTGTTTACGTGTGGCATGACCCTGCGCGGTGGCTTATTAGCTGTGGCAGCGCGCGGCGACCGCATTTCGATCGGAAATAAATGCTATAGTGCTCGTATACTTAGATTTAGGAGCGTGGTGAAGAATTCCAGGTAGTAAATTAAGTCGGAGTAGCCAACGACAGCGGGCCTCACAATCGTGATTTAGAATAATTGGATCGGGATTTTCGCACGTAACAGCCCAGAATTGATTTAATTTAGGTGTACCATCGATGGCCTCATCCATAAAAAGTTAGATTATTTGAACATCACATATGCCTTTGATATGACATAGAAGCAACAGTGGTTCCGTGTTGTTTGATTAGGTGACAGTGGTGCTCCCATATTTTTTATTTCTCTGTTTTAGACTACACTATGGGGTTTTACGTGCCAAAACCACCATCTATTTTTTTTCCGCTCTTTTCATTGCAGTCATATAAGTGTTCTGTTTGCGAATAAACTTAGTTGAAAGTACAGTTGGAAATACTTGCGCTGCAAGCATATTCAGGACAATATGAGCTTATGTGTGCACCACTAGCGTATTTACTGAGGCGCAACTCTCGGACAGGTACTGGGCGGCCCGGCCCGTTAATACCCAGTACAATGTGTTTGACTTAAACGCAAAACTTGTTTTCATATGGTGCTCAGTGGACGGCGACGGTGATATTTATCTGGTGCCTTAAATAACTCCAGCCTCTCTCTAATGGTGTTTTTATTAAAGGACACGTTTCGCATTTGTAGCGACCATCCGTCACTTCGTTGTCACCACCGTGGGAGTCATTGCTCCTTGCTTCGCAAATCCCGCTTGCCTCTCCGTAGGGGTCACTGAGCTCTGCTTTTTCTTGGAACTGTAGCGGCTGCCCGACTGGGGCACCACCACTGCCACTTGGCAAATTCTTTACTTTTTAATAAAGCCAGTCGACTCTACGTTCACAGCCTGTCAAAACGTGTTCCTTGCCTCCGCTAAGCCGAGCTCCCAACAAGTGGTGACCTACGATATTTACGTTTTTTTCGAACGCTAGCCATGTGCAACGGTGCTCCTACTCCTGCTGACAGAGACGACGCCACGGTTACGTCTCCTGTCATCGCCGAAGAGCTTCAGCTTCCCCGGTTTGGCCCAAGAATTGTGTGTGAAGTGTGAAGTAATTTTGAAGAGAGATGGAAGAGATAAGTGCAGCGCCGTAACTGTCGCTCACAGGATGACACCTCAACGGCACTGCACGGGGAAAGGGGTGTGGGGAGAAAAAGATGAAGGAGAGAAAGACAGGCCAAGAATCCCCGATTTCGGTTTATGAAAGCAGATGCCCGTTTTCAACTCCGACGCATCACTTCACAGACAGCAAAGTACCTGCACGTCGTCGCCGCGCTATACCCTGCGACATCGCCGACGCCATGTATACGACTTGCTTGCGGCTAGGCCTTCGGCCACCGCATAGGACGACCTGAAACGCAAGGTCCTGCACCGCCTCGATCCATTGCAAGAGAGTAGGCTCCAAGAGCTCCTCTACGAGGAAATCGATGACCAACGACCGTCACAACTGCTGCACTGGCTGCGTGAATTACTGTGTGAGCCCGCAAATGAGAGCCAGCTTCCAATTTCGCGCGAGCTGTTCTTGCAACGCCTCCCGGCGTTCGTGTTGTCCACTTCTCTTCTCTTGTGTCCTGTCTGCACGCCTCACCTTTTTTTTGCATAATGAATCCTTACCAACTAGCTCAGCTTTCTGTCGTTCCCACAGTCCTCACGCATGGTACTGGCGGGTTCCGACGAGATGAGTCTCGATCGGCTAGCTGCACTCGCTGACCGCATATGCGACTGCTCGTCTTCGGCACAGCTACCTATCGCCGCTGCGAGTCTCAGAACGAGGAGAGTGACTCTCGCGCTCTTGGAAACAGTCGAACGCCTTACCAGTGCACTAGAGAAGCTTTACGACTGGCAGCAACACTGTGGACCAACTTCGGCGCTACCATACCGTTTCACAGTCTCGCTGTGCACTTATAATAGAGACTCGCCATGGCAGTTGTGCTGGTACCACAATCGCTTTCGCGAACAAGGAAGTCGATGCACTCAGCCCTGTTCGTGGACGGGAAACGCACCGGCCCGTCCCTAACGGCGGCATGCGACATCGGCCCTCGAGCAAGCCGCCTATTCTTCGTAATCGACCGCATCACCGGCACCTGCCTCCTCGTTGACGCCGGAACCAAGCTGTCTATTGTTGCCGCCCCGGCCGCAGACCGCCAACCCGGCAAGTCCACGCCTACTCTCCACGCAGTGAGCAACAGTGCCATCGCGTCGTATGGGCTCCGGTCAGTAACGCTAGACATCGGACTCCGACGATTGCACAGATGGGTGTTTGTAATTGCCGATGTCAGCTTTACCACACTGGGAGTAGCCTTCCTCAGCCATTTCAACCTAGATGTGAGTGATCGCGATCGGCGCCTAGAGGATAACGTCACATCCCTCGATGTACTTGGCCTGCAGTCCAACCTCACCTCATCTGGCTTCTGTACGTTTCAGCCGAACTCAGCGTACGATAAGATACTTACTTAGTACCCGCAACTCATGAAGCCCCAAAACGATGCGCTGCTCGTGAAACACAAGGTGACGCATCATATCCCCACCTGTCGCTGCCTGGCCATGGAGTCTCGCTGGACGGAGGTTGGAATTCGCCCGCCGTGAGTTCCAACATATGCTTCAGCTCAGCGCTATTCGTCCTTCCACCAGCAATTGGTCATCCCCTCTCCATCTGGTTCCAAGGCAGAACAGTGGCTACAGGCCCGGCCTTGTGTTAATTACCGAGCTTTCAATGCCGTCACTACTCCGGATCAATATTTCCTTCCCCGCATACATGACTTCGGTGCTCATTTCGCAGGAAACTGAACATACAGCAAGGTTGATCTGATCCGCGCGCACAAGCAAATTCCTGTCATACCCAGCGCCAGTCAGAAGACAGAATCACTACTCTATATGGCCTGTTTGAGTTTGCCCGTATGCCTTACGTTTTAAAGAATGCGACGCAAGCTTTTCAAATGTTCATGGACGAGGTCATGCGCGGACTCCCGTTCATTTTCGTCTACCTGACGACATTTTCGTTGCAAGTTGCACAGCCGAAGATCACAAAGATCACCATCGCCTTCTGTTTGAGTGTTTGGATGAACACGGCCTAGTTGTAAGACCCTGCAATGCATTTTCGGAGTTGAAGCCCTATATTTTCTCGGCCATCGCATTTCACCCTAGACATTAAGCCACTGGAATCATGAGTGCGGGCAATCGAGGACTTTCCTTTTCCAACCTTCTTCCGAAAGTTGCGCGAGATTATGGTGCTCATATATTTTGACAAGCACTTCATACCATCCTGTGTGCAAGTTCTTTACCCGCTTGCGGACCTGCTGCGTCGCAACTCCAAAAAGAAAAAACGCCTACGTTCCAGTGGTCTTCAGTGGTCCTTCCAGGACGCCAGAACGCGGTTGGCGACTGCAGTGTTGCTGATTCATCCATTGCCCGGCGCCCCAACTTGCCCTATGGTAGACGCATCGACTGCGGCAGTGGACGCAGTACTGCAGCAGTGCGATGGCACAGAATGGAGGCATCTGGGCTTCTTTTCAAAGCGCCTCAAACCTACAGAAGCGCGCTACAGCACCTACGGGAGGGAGATGTTGGCCATCTATTGCGCTATCAAGCATTGTCGTTTTTTTTCTTGAAGGCTGTAGCTTTTACATTATGGCCGACTACAAGCCGTTAACCTTCGTTTTCAAGAACGACAGTTCCTCGTACTCAATGTGAGCTTCGGCAAATTTCTTTTAGAATAAAAACAGGAAGAGCGCAACACAGGACGCGCTAATAAAGAACACAGGACAGAGCGCTGTCCTGTGCTCGTCCTGTGTTGCGCTGTTCTTGTTTTTATTCTAAAGATGAACCAACCAGCCCCATTGAACACACTGCTAGCAAATTTACTTTATCTCCAAAAGTTTTTATGGACATCCGCCATATCTCTGGGACCGAAAATCAGGCAGCTGACTCACTGTTGCGGATCGGCGCTGTGCCTGCAGCCCATGTGGATTTCCAAGCTCTAGCCTCTACCCAGAAAAACGACTCCAAGCTGCGCAAATTGTGGGAAAATGCCTCGTCGCTCCAGCATGTGTAGGCGCCGCTTCCCTACACAACATTTGTCATGTGCGACACATCGCAGGCAGCTCCACGCCCATTCGTGCCCACTCAGTTTCGGCGGTCAATATTCGATTTCTTCAACGGCCTAAGCCATCCCGGCATCAGAGCGACACACACTTTTATCACAGACCGCTTCGTCTGCCCAGGGATCAACAAAGATGTTGAAGCTGAGCAAGAAGCTGCCAAGCCTGTTAAGCCGTGAAAGTGACCCAGCACATGTGTTCTGCGGGGAGAGCCGTTGCGATCACGTGCATTTAGGCTTGGTAGGGCCTCTTTCGCCCTGCTAAGGTTTCAGGTACCTCCTCACGTGTGTCGACTGGTACTCAAGGTGGCCTGAGGCGACGCCTCTACAAGGCATCACGGCCGAAACAATGGCGAAAGCATTTGTTGCTACGGGGGTGTCGTGGTACGGTAGCCCTTTGCGCATAACTACTGACCGAGATCGACAATTCCAAAGCTCGCTTTTTTTTTTGTTCTGGTGAGACTGCTCGGCACGCGCCTTCATAACATCACAGCTTACCACCCACAGAGCAACGTCATGGTCGTGCGTCTCCACCGACAACGGAAAGCGTCCTTTACCGCCACGCTCGACTGAGAGCACTGAGTGGAAAGGCTGCCCCTAGTACTACTGGGGCCGCGAACAACCATAAAGGATGACCTCGGAGTCACCGCAGCCGAGATGCTCTATGAGACAGAAATCTGCGTTCCAGGCCAGTTTTTCGGGCACCAAGCAAGTCACTTTGCCAGCGGCCGCGCAGCGACTAGAGGGGCGACATTCCTGGCTCGACCAGCTTCCACCTGCACCCCCATGTATCGCCCGCGGGCAGCCTGTGTTTAGTTTGCCGATGATGGACACAACCAAGCATGTATTTAGCGACGCTACTCTATCAAGCCACTATTGCGTCCTTCCTATGAAGGCCCCTTTCGGGTGAGTTTGCGTTCAGAGAAAACCTTGAAGATTGACGGTCGCGGCAAAGAAGCGACAGTATCGTGCAACGGCGTGAAACCAGCATATCTCGATCATTAACTGTTCATTCCTTCCGCCATTCACACCTAAGCCTCTGTCATTCTAGGGGGGGGGGGATCTCTCGTAGTGGCCGTCCGTCCTTACGTTGTCCCCACTTCACTGAAATCTAGTTTCCTTCGCCTCGCCTCGTCATGGGGGTCAATGCACCGTGCTCTTTCTGAAACCGATGTGGCCACACGAATGGGGCGCCACCACTGTCACTCGGGGAACCTGCTTTTACTTTTGAAGAAGGCCAGTCGACTGACTATTCTCAACCTGTCAAAACGTGCATTTGTCGCCTCCGCTAAACCAAGCATCCAACAAAACCTTTGACAGACAGTAAACCACTATTATGCTTAGAAAAGAGAGTGACCTGTGCTTTATATTAGAAAGCTTAAAAGAAGACGCGCTTACAACGCCTTTGATTTCAGGCAATTTTCGCGACATATTTGTATTATATTATGGTACCTATTCTTCAATAAAACACTGGGGAATATCACACCTGTTCGCTTGTCTCCAAAATTTATTGCCTTAAAGCCAGTAAAATTACTCGACATTTCTGCTACATCTGAGGGGTGGAACAGATCATTTGCAAGAACATTCAGCGCAAGCGCGAGAAATGTTTTCCCAAGCAAAGGTGCTATTCTGAACGTTCCGCCATTGTATACAAGGACCTCTTCGGATAGTCGTTTTCGAGCGCTGTGAAGCGCTCCCAAAATGCCGATCTTGTTCGGATAGTCGAAAACGGGTGTTTACCCGCCGTGGTTGCTCAGTGGCTATGGTGTTGGGCTGCTGAGCACGCGGTCGCGGGGTGAAATCCCAGCCCCGGCGGCCGCGTTTTGATGGGGGCGAAATGCGAAAACACCCGTGTGCTTAGATTTATGTGCACGTTAAAGAAGCCCAGGTGGTCGAAATTTCCGGAGTCCTCCATTACGGCGTGCCTCATAATCAGAAAGTGGTTTTGGCACGTAAAACCCCATAATTTAATTAATTAAAACGGGTGCTTCGGGCATATTCGAATAGTCCTTTCCGACCGCCTGACACAATATCAGAGTGCCGAGAGGCGTTCCTAGTATTGCCGACGGAGCTGTCGAGATATCTATCTGGTCAGTTTTCGTTGCTGTGACGCCAGCCGTTCTCGTGGTTGCGCTGGCGAAGGGAAACACTCGCTCCGCTTAGGCGACAATTGTCACTGGCGCGGCGCTGTCGAGTTACAGGATGTTCTGCTCAGCTTTCGCCTTCTTCGCTCTCACCCCTCCGAAAAGCAGCCTGCTGTTCAGCTGGCGAAAGAAGCTCTGGAGCAGTGTTGGCTTAAGCTTTGCAAAGTCCGTCACGTCTTCAGCGGACACACGTCCAACGAGAGTGAGAGCCTCCCCCGTTAAACACAAACTCAGACACAGGGCCCACTTGTCTCTAAGCCACCCTTGGTCCATGGCCACACGCTCAAACCTCTGAATATTCCCCGAACTAAGGGTTCCACCTTACGAGGAGGTCCTCCCACCTCATTAGAAATAAATGTTTTCTCTCTGTCTCTCTCTGAATATATGCGTCGAGCTCATCCCGAGCTTCATTGAAAGCTGAAATAAATGAAGGGAGGTTGGTTCTGTGTGCTAAGGTTGGTCTTGTATTATTAGAACCTTATGTTCACAGCTGATTCGCCTAATCCCTATGTTATTTCTCGTTTATAAAAGTGGTCCAACATTTTACTATTTTAATGCACTCGACTTGGGCAACGTCGGCGCACATGTTCAGTTTTGTTTCTTTGTTTTATCATGATGAAGGTACCTTATCGCGAGTTTGCGAAGGCGCTGACGGCACTGGCCCACTGCCAGTCGGCGCGGTGATTCCGGTCTCAAATTCCTTGCCTCAATATATCGCGTGATGAAAACACGTATCGAGCTGGGCTCAAATTTCGCATTAGGGAGTATGGTAATCGTCGGACTTTTATTATGTGTTATTATTTATTTATTTACGATTATTTATCATGATGAAGTTACCTCGTGGTGAGTATAGTAAGCTTCGAGAAGTGTAAAAGACATTTTCTGCTTCCATCATTCTTTAGGACATCCAAGCACCTACATACCCGACATGTAAACAGCGTCGCATTGCAGATGGCTTTTAAAGCTTCCTTACATCAGTGTTGGAAATCAGTGTTTGTGCAAGTCGCTGCTTGATCGCACATTATAAGGCAGGTAAATGATTTCTTATTATCAAGCTCGATAAATCATTTTAAGTACCCCTGTTGGGGATTATTCGACATTGAGACCAAAACTGTTACAACTAAAGACATAAGGGTAATGACGCAGTGCCACCATCATGGAACGACTGCCACTGACAAGTGCTGTAAAAATTGTCAGATTCGTGGACGACTTTTTAGTTTTTTACAAGTCTAACACCTGTGACACTCAGCTTTGTGCTAGACAAACCGTTGACGTGTTTCGTTCCTGCATGAAGAAACTAGAAATAACTATTGAATTTCCCGATAATAACAATCTTAGGTTCCTTGGCCTTGAACTGTTTTTATCTGACCATGTGTGCTGGCAGTGTGCCCCCCACTCCAAGAAGAACCTCCTACCTCATAGCTCGGCGCATTCGAAACTTGTGAAGCGTGCGATTGCCAAATCTTGTTCAGGGGCTGCCTTGTAGTGTTCGTGCCTTCACACAGTGCGTAGCAGTTTTAATACTAAGGTGCTCAGACTGCGAATGGCAGGTGAGCCGGACAATTTACTGTCCACCATTGCCGAATGTCTTTTAGCAGACATAAAACAGCCAAGGCGTGACAAACACAACAATTACAAAGAGCAAAGTTCGAATGCAAGAACCGCGGTCTTTTCCTATTTGCACCAAGTGCGCCAAAAAGGTAGCACATAAAGCAGGCATTCGAGTTGTTACTTTTTTTTGGCAAAAAACGAATTCTCCAGTTTGTGCCAAAAAGTAAACACAGAAGACACGGTGCCCCGCTCGTATGATAAGAAAAACCCAAGAAAGCCTGTTGATTGCTGTCACAACATAGCATACGAGATCCCCCTCTCGTGAGGTCGTTGCTACATCGGCCAAACTGGCCATTGCATTAATGACCACCTCTGAGAACAGTCAAATTTAATGAAGGGGTGTGTTGGTAGTCACCTGGGTGCGCATAGCTCTCTGTGTGGTTGTCGTGCATGGTTCGACAGATGCAAAATACAAAGGTGAGAGCACGTTGTTGGGCGAGTCGGTCTTTTTAGTGTCTTTTTTAGCCCAGTTCCCTTCCTTAAGTATGTACAAAAGTGATATGGTGACCAGCGTACACGTGAGACATACGAGACCTTTTGTACCGAAAAGAAATGCGATATGTGCGCGAGTGTGCCTTCAGTATCGTTCCTCACGAAGGAACTCACGTATCCAGCACGTGGATGATGGGGACCATATCGTTATGCATTTTTCACATTATCCATCGCCGCTATGTATTCTTGCCTGTTCAAACCCATGTACATATTGCTGTGTGTGCAATAAAAATATTGGCTGAAAGTCAGCGCTTCGTCTGTATCAGTCACGCCCCGTTGTTCAGCGCTGTTACTCGTTTTCTTCAGGCATGTACCAACAAGTCCAAGTTAGCACGTTATTGCCAAAAGCAAGATTCAAACACAAAATGTTTTTTCGCGTACACTTGCGATAGCGCAACATCGGGCACGTGGTAGCAGTGAATCCCATGGAAATTTAAATACAGCAAAATTATGTGGCTTAATCGTTGCGCCGTCGTTGTTGGTAGACACGCCGTCGATGTTCGCTGTTTTCCACCAACCGCTTCATTCTGAGCGATACATATACCTTAACCTATACCTGAGCCACTATTTATCGAAATGAAGAAATGCCTTTTAAGTGAAAATGTCCTGTTTCGGAAGTACTTTGCTGCAAAAAGTACTTGAATGCCTTCAGCAGAAGCGGAGTTATTGGCAATCAAACACGGCATTCGCTATGTTCCCGTTCCTTCTTTAATGCCTTGCACTGCAAAGGGTACGGCTGAATTGGGCTCCACCTTCTAAACGACACCGTGGCGCACCGTTTAACTTTCATTTTCTATGTTAACATAGATGCCATGACTTCCCATTTTGGTGCCTACGACGCGCTAAACGTATGCTCAACGTGGTTGTCCTGAGGGAGCCGCAGTGCGCTTAGCCAGTCGAAACCATGGCGGCACCCCACGGCGGCCACGGTATCTACGTTGCGTAACAGAGTGCAGCTACCGGTAAGAGCCGCGTATGGGAATCGGCTTTATTACAGAATAAAGCTTGCAGGGGAGAGTGAAGACCACGCTGCTGTTTCTAAAGGGAGCGTTTCACTTAAAGATGACTTCGCGCTCGGCTTGCGAGCTCCACGCACCGTGTACTACAACAAAACTTGCCTGAGATATTCACAGCGGCGTATATGATAGCCGTGGACTACGTTATTTCACCAAGCCCGAGATGTCGTTCAGGGCCGTTCTAAGTATGTGTCATGATTTAAGTTGAATGTCATGTTGAATGTTGTCATGTGTATCCTTTTTGTGAGGTTGACGCTATCTTCACGAGCATGATACCGATGACCTGCACGCCAATATAACGCTGTCGTGTCGAAAACAATTTGCATGAGATGCCCATATAGTCATCCACGTCCGCTACTGTATTGTTTGTTTTGGTCTATAAGAAACAGGCACAGACGCCACCGATATCGCAGTGTGTGTGGAAGAGAAAGCCTTGCAGTAATTACCAGGAGTCGTTGTTGCGCGATAGATCACTGGTTAGCACACACAACTTCCCATTCTATATTGCTAGTGTGACATGGCCTGGAATCTTAGTCATGGCATTGAGGACGAAGTTTTATTTTCTTGGGTATTTGGTGGTTGTGAAGCTCTGGATAATCAGACTGCCTGATCACGACAAAAGTGGTCATCAGCCTAACGGAATGAACGAATGGACGAGACGGACAAGGTAAACCCAGTTTCAAGGCATTAACTAGTAAAAAGGGATTACGGAAACTTGTGCACTATTCATGTTTGCGATGTCTGTGAGGCTAACTTTCAAGTGCATGTTCTTTATAATGATTTCGTAAAGTTCGGCTGCCGCTGTTAGCAAAAAGGAGAGAGCATGCACGCAATTCAAGAAAACGATAATCTTGAGAGAAGCACTTATTAATTGCCTTTTGCTGAAGATGAATTAAGGTTCAGATGGCCCCATCAAGGACATAATAAAGTTTTATCTCTCTCGACAGTTAGAACGGGAAAAGTCACGTGAGAATAGTATCGATCATCTTCTGAAATGGCTCCTTTCAATGGTTAACTACTAGGTGAAATAGTGGCAGCAACTTTGTTGCTTATAAACGACTCACGATTAAGCGGCAGCGATATGTGTTATTGGTCACTCTGTATCTATTGCGTATAACAGTCGTGGTTTCAATTTGCTCTTCCTTCCTGAAAAAGAAAATCATGTGGTAAGAATTAAAATACCTTTCTGCAAAAATGGCTCACTGGCCCCCTTCCTATAGCTCACTCCTGTGCTGCATGCACAAAGCCAATTTAGAATCCTTGATATGAGACGTTCGATACTCTCCCCATCCTTAATAGGCGTCGAGTCATCCCTGTAAATAAATGTTTTCATCACCATCAGGAACTGCAGTCGCTGGGTATCTAGCCAATTTCGAAGACACGCAAGGGACCCTGAAACGATTTTGTACAAACGCACTGAGTCGTTAGAGTAGGTCCTTCTGATCATTAATTGACGCATCTAAGTGCTCTGTGTAAAGCGTGTAATTTATTATAAGGTTTTAAAAATGTACATCACTGCTGATCGCAGCACACTGCTGAGCTGAATTTTCAGCCACCCCTACCCATTTGACCTAAATTGGCCTAATGACGTCAGTAGGGTGAGCTATCCGATTGACTGCCCAGGGCGCGTCATCGATAATTTTTCCAATTTAATGGTGAACAGATATTGTTCATAATAGTCGGAATGTTAGTTATTTGTTTCTATAAAAAGAAAGTAACAGAAAGAGAATGCACAAGAACAATGTCTCAGTACACTTAAGCACTTCGGCACACAGAAACTGTCGCCTGCTTGTGTTACAAAGTGCTCCGTCTTGACGAGAGCTCCACGGTCAGTGTGGGCCTGTCTTTTCGTGGGTACCATGAATCACTTTTGTTGCATTGTGGGCTACAAACGCCGTGACTGGCAATATGTCAAGCTGCGACAACGTGTGCATCGGCAAGGCAGCAGACGAGCGGTGTGGCTGCAGCGCATCGGACTATCGGTATCTGATCGGCGCCAGGATTTGCGCGTTTGCGGCCGCCCTTTTACACTGGAGGATTACTACCACAATACCGTTTCGCGAGTCCGGTGTTCGGGTAAACGCAAGCGAGGGCCCAGGGCCCGGCTGCTTGACCGTGCCATTTCACGGGATGAGCAGAAGCGCAAACGTGAATGATCTGCACGGTGCAGCCACCTGGTGGCACAGAGCTCAACCAAACACAGTAGCAGTAACAAAGTGCATTCTTTGCTGCTGGCGTATATTTTTCGCAGGAGAGTAATCGTTAACATGCTGTTTTTTATAAATGTTTAAAATGTTTCGCACTTGGTTAGAGCAATATTAGCTCTTTGGCTGATTAAGCTCTGCGCGGTCCAGCCACCTGTTCTGGCCGCTCACATACGTCTACGCTGAATTTGCTTCATCAGCTTGAGTTTATGCTTCCACCCATCCGTCGAAACGCCCAGCTCGCCTCTGGTTACCGGAATACCAGACACGTTCGGCGCTGTGACAGAATGCTCACAACGCACGCTTATTCGATAGCTCTCGCTTGGGGTCCGCTGCCAAGCAGCTGGCGGAGAGGTTGGAGAGGCTTCGTGCGCTCGATCCTAGAGAACCAGAAGTAGGCGACACAGCGTGCCATCGTGAGGTAGAGCCAGTGAAGGCAGAGCTTAGGCCCGACCACTCAGCGAACGAGTTGAGGAGAAAATGCATGGCTATGGAGGAGGGTAACCTCTAATCGTCCGTAGCTCTTTTAATATGAGACGCTTTACACAAATTGTGGCGCAAATGATTTTATTTAGATGTACCCTACACATCTACAAAATTTGTCTGAACCGTTTCAGGGGCCGTTTAGTTTTTTACGGCGCAACGTAAAGCTCACCCTCGGTTGTGTTTACATCTGCAGCGGTTACTTGCAGAAGTGCGTGGATATTTAGTAAGCAGAATTTTTCGATGTGAGAAGCCTCTAAAAAAGTAACAGTCCCTCCTCCAGCAACGCTGAGAAGTGAGAGCGATGTAAATAGCCTGCCTCGCAAATTGTGAAATACGCCCATCGTTCTGCTTTCACAAGAGTAAGTGTAACTGTGGTTAACCACCTATAGCTTGACCTTTTGAACCACTTTTGAAGATAAAGAGCTGGTGCAATAAATTGGCGTTGTTGTACAGACATTTCTTATATTTGTACCGCGTTTCCCCTCCAAGTACACGCTTGAGTCATGGCTGGCTGACCCTTGTCATCGTTGTTCTGTTGATAGACGAGCCAAGTCAGCTAATCGAAAATGAAGTCGAAGGCAGCGCCAATTTTCTGCTCATTGCAAACGAAGGCTTATCTGCACATTATAAGGCAGGAAAAACTTATAGTAATAATTGTATACTGCAGTTGAATACCAATAAAAAGACCAGAAACCGCGTACACTAGTAGAACGTGACGTGGTGGACCTCTTATGCAGCTTCACATTTTCGCCGTGCGGGCCGCAAAAGGTCATTTTTCGCGACTTTTAGTGATTATTTAAATATATAAATGTACGTTTAATGACAAAAGACATGGCTCATTTTAGCCATTACGACAGGGAATCATTCCATCAGCGGGTTTATCTCGATTAATATTCTGAGCGGTTGTCTGTCCCTTTAAGCGGGGTGATAATAGGATTTTAATTCGTGTGGGTAATGAATTTGAAGAAAATAATTTCTGCTGAATTTTTTAGCAAGTGCTACTAATTTCAGGTACATGAAATGAAAGGGTTTTAGCCGACATTTAAAGGGGCCCTGAACCACTTTTTATAGAAGTGGAGAAATGCATTTGAAAGTAAAATAGGCTATTGCAGAAATACTTTGCCGCAAAAACTACTTCAATGCATTAAGCAGAAGCGCTGTTATTGGCAATCAAACGCGCCCTTCGCGGTGCTTTCGCTCCTTCTTAATGCCTTGCACTGTGATGGCTAGGCGGAGCGGTGCGTTCACACAACGCTCCGCCTACTGAACGTCACCGTGGCGCGCAGTTGAAATTTGATTTTGTATGTTAACGCAGACTTCGCTACTTCCGACTTTGGCGGCGCACCATAATCCAAACGCGGTTGTCCTCAGCGAGCCACAATGCGCTCAAGGAGTGGACCCGTCACGAGACCCAGCGGTGGGCGCGGTATCTACGCTACGTAGCAGACCTCACCTACACGCAACTGTAGTGTGTATGCGCAGCGTTTGCATGGTGCATGACTGGGCTTGAGTGCGCGCTCGCGCTCATATTCTCTCTAGTCTGACCGTGCTACGTGGTGCGGAATGGCTTTGTCCTTCACCAGCTTGACCGAAAGATTCTAGCCACATCCAACAAGCGCACTTTGAAGCGTTATCAACAATTCCGCCTAGGAGTCGAACTAAGAGCGGCCAGGCGTGAGAGCGCACTGCCAAGTGTGCGTGTGGTCTGGCATTAAGTTTCGCGAGGTTGGAGGCTAATTGAGCTTCGAAACTAGCTGATATTAGCGAAACGCGATGGCTATGACACGAATAAGAAGGATGGCCGAAGTTTAACTGCTACGTGGGCTGCTGCGGCCGAGTGTGAGCGGACGATATTCGACTTCTTCCGGAAGTACGTAATTATTATCAAAATTCGAAAGCTAGAGTTTTGTTCACTTGACCCAGTTCATTAAACTGCGTCAATAAGCATACGTAGGTGTCGACCACTTGACACGCTACGCCGAGACGGCCGCACTCCCGGCAGCCTCTGCGCACGAAGTTGCGTTTTTCATCTTGCGGAACTTCGTTCTTCGACATGGCGCACCACGCGAACTGCTCAGCGACAGGGGACGTGTCTTCCTGTCCGAAGTAATCCAAGCCCTTCTCGCTGCATGCAGCATCGTTCACCGCAAGTCTACAGCCTACCACCCGCAAACGAACGGCTTGACAGAGAGGTTCAAAAGCACACTCGGCGACATGTTGACTATGTACGTCGCCTCAGATCACAGTAACTGGGACACCGTTTTGCCGTTCGTCACGTATGCCTATAATACGGCCACACAAGCTAGCACTGGCTTTTCTCACTTTTTTGTGCTGTATGGACGAGAGCCCATGTGTACCATGGACACACTGCTCCCATACCGACCCGACGCTTCCAAATGCACTCCTGTGTCTGAAGCCCCCAAATACGCCGAGGACTGTAGGCAGCTCGCGCGAACCCTTACGACCGTTGCTCAAGGTCGTCAAAAGCTGCGGCGTGACAGTGGCGCGCTTACACCAGTTTTCCCGACTGGCTCCCCTGTTTGGTTGTGGGTCCCGCCTCACAGCCCTGGCCTTTCAACCAAACTCCGTGCACGATATGATGGCCCCTACCGCGTCATAGATAGTACTTCCGCTGTCACCTACGTTGTAGAACCTGTGACGCCTTCACCCGACCTTAGGCATCGTGGGCGTGAGACGATTCATGCAAACGGACTTAAATCATACTATGACCCCCTCATCCTACCTACGCCGTAAGTCGCCAGGATGGCTCCTCTTCTCTCGCGGGGGCCATTGTAGTGAAGAGGAGGGCGAAGAAGACGCTCTTATGTCGACTGTGCGAGTGATCAGCGTTCGTGTACTGCCGGTGAAACTAGACTGCGCCTCTTCCGTCTTATAATAAATCCTCATATTACAACAGTAACAGTAGGAAGAAGTGCACTGATCCAAACACCCTTGTTGATTGGCTTCAGCTTTTTGGCCAATAGCAGCCGCGCATGGGAATCCGCTATATTACGAAATAAAACGTCACGAAAAGAGTGAGGAGCACGCTTCTGTCGAAAAGAGAGCTTTGAGAGAAAGGTGATTCGCGCTCCGCTTGCGAGCTCAACGCTCCGCCTACGACTGCAGAACTGAGCTGAGATGTTGAGAACAGCGCATGCTATTCGTGGACTACGACTTTTCACCGAGCCCAAGGGGCGGTTCAGAACCCCTTTATCAGAAATGCGTTCTTATCTTTTCTTTACTTATTTACAATTGATCTTGGCTTTTGCAAGATACATGACGAGCGGGTATGCAATGAAGAAGCAGGTACGGCGATAACAATCAATCAATCAATCAATCAATCAATCAATCAATCAATCAATCAATCAATCAATCAATCAATCAATCAATCAATCAATCAATCAATCAATCAATCAATCAATCAATCAATCAATCAATCAATCAAACAAACGAACATGCAACCAAAACCTCAGCAAACGTTCGGCAGAAATATTGCTAGGTGGTCCGTCAGAGAGCACTTCAAGTGATGTAACGCTGTTCCACAATTTTACAGTCAGTAAAAAAAATATGTAAAACAGAATTGAAAGCAATCTTGATGAGAGAGAGAGAGAAATCTTAGTGATATTTAGTGCCACAATCTAGGCCGTAACATTAAATGCAGAATTTGTGAGAGGATGGTGCGTCGCGTTTGCCGAGGAGTCATCGATGGACATGATGGGCGCCTTAATGAATGCTGATTACTGTAATATTTTCGGTTGTGTAATAACGCGTTAACACGGCAGCTTTTCCTTCAAGTATTGAAGTAACAAATTACAAGTCGCAGAAGTTGCGGTCATAGTGCTGATAAATTAGGATGTTCGCCTTTATTTCTTTGAATTAGTGCAAACCTGACAGCATTGCGCACGCTGTGAGATGACGATACCTGTGAAACACCTTCTAGTACAGGCTACGCGAGAGTACTGTATGCCATTTCATTACCTTACTCCATTCCTCAGTTGCATCTGTTCAAGTGCGAATAACAAGTCGTCTATATGTTTTTACACTGATCACATCGATGTGTTTTTGCAACGTTATATTAGCGTAAAAGCAAAACCCAAGCGGGTACTCAAACTTAGTGCCATGCGCTAGTTAGTATGTATATGTTAACGATAGTATGCTAGAAAGGTATCAATTTGTTAGCGAAAGTCATTTTTGCAGCTTTTGCGACGACGGCAATTGAGTGCTCAAAATTGGGCTTACGTTGATTGTTCGTCCGTCTTTTCAGTTCCGTTGCCGATGACGGTGGTCGTATTCATCATCGTCGAGTTGCCGCTTTCAGCGCTGCAAAAAACAATTCTAGCTGACAACTCGTGTAGTTAAAGGTCTCGATGGTGAGTGCACGATGGTGAGTGAAGTGCCTATGATAGAAGCTCTCTTACATTAAGAAGTAAATGCTTTTCCTATGATGTTGGTGCTGCTGCTACTCTACTGTAACTCAATTTTTTTAAAGTGAGGGCTCAGTGCCTACTTGTTCATGATACTGAAAGCATCATGGTGTCAAGAGCCACCTCCTTGGGCTCCTTTTATTTAACATGAGCTACCATCAATAAGAGTATATGACCCCCGGTCATTTGCCGCTTCACTGGATTTCACTTTACGTGAAGTATAGTAAAGGATCGTGTTTTTCTTGCTTCCTGCTACTGGATGCTCTCTCCACAAACAAAAACGTTAAAATCCCAGCCACAGTTTCGTAGGCGTGATTATACGAGATCCAGTGACTATTTTAGGTGCATCAACCTTCATTTCGTTCACAACATTGCGACAAACTCAAAGCGTGTCCAAAGCCCTTAGACGGACATATCCACATATTGAACTGGGTCGCAAATGAACTCTCTGACTTTTATTTTAAAACAGAGTCAACGCTTGTGGTGTGTATCACTTGTTCTATCCATCCTCTATTTTGCGCGCTGTTTCATTTCAAGATGAACCATATTTTTAGGCTTCACAATATTCGCGATCGGTGTACATTTTTGTTGTGATAGCTAGATAACCGGAAGGAAAACTGTTCTGTCAACGTCAAGAATGGTATTAATGCGTCAGCATTCTTAGGGTACTTCACACACTTTTAGGGGGCTAGATATCTACCTATGTATCGACGTATGTTTGTATCTATGTTCGTAACTATGTATGTTTGTACCTGAGCATGTTCAACGTGGGAAAAGAGATCGAAACCAACCGTTGGACGAACTTTGGCCACTGAGTATCTGACAATGTGTACATTTCAGTGTTGTGAGCAAGAAATAAAGAAACCCGCCAAATCGAGGCCTCCCAGAACTTTATAACTTGTGATACGAGCACCCAAAATGCACTAAAACCCGCTAAATTCAGACAACAATCAGGATCACATTCAAAGTATGTTTTATGGCGTCTAAGTAAAACACGCTTAAAAAAACACACTGGACAGAAAAGTATGTTTTTGACCATAATATAATAAAAAATATAAGTTATCAATGGTATTATGCCTTTTCTTGCTCCACTCTGAAGTGCAGAAACGCATTGCGAAACAAAACTGCGAACAATAGAAACAAAAGACGCTTACAGTCAATGGCAAGAAAATAGGTTCACCTACCGCGTAGTGATTGAGGGTGTGAATGAAGACTTTATTACGGACACTCATTACAATTCCAGAAAAATGTCACCTGTTTCATCATGTTCGGTATGGTCGGTATGGTCACGCGTCCTCTGTGTGTATTTGTTCCCTGGCGGGGCAGGATCTAGAGTCGGTGCCATCGCTGATCCTGTAGATCGTCATCGTTCAGATCTTGTTAACAGCCTGATCGGACGGCCTGTAACTGAAGCAGCATTTATCATTCAGCAAACAGGGGGTGTGAAGTCAATTGTAGAGTGGGCGCACACTGACATGGCGAGGCATCCTTCACCAGCTCCTGATATCTGAGAACTATTTTGTGGTACTTTCAGTGTTGTTCACCTGCCAGAGGAAAATGATTGAGTAGCCGTAATATATGTTTCTTCGTAACTGCGTGCGCGGCTGAATTCCCGCGCTTTTCACAAAGTTGTACATTGCCATAGCGACACTGGGATTAACTAGCGTCACCAGGAACTTCCGTCAATCAGCCTCGAAGGGGTGATTCCTGTAACCATTCCTTCCTGAATTTTTCGACGCATTTCAGAGCAGCAATTTCACGAGGCAAAGCACGTGTGCGAAAATGGTGAAGAGTGAAACTGCTGGAACGGTTGAAACTGTTAGAGCTGTAGATCACAAGATGCATGGAGACACGGAAAAATAAATGCGAAGCACACTGGTTGTGACTAAAAATGATTGTGCCCTCTAACTTCCAAAGATGCGTCGGTAAGCTGCACATTTGCATCACATGAAGCATGAATTATTGTCAACAACATTGAAGTTCTTGTAACGCTAAAAAAGAAGCCCCCGTTGCATGAAAACCGCTAAAATGCCCGCCATCTGCAAGAGAACAAGCTTTTCTGCTAGGCAGCGCAAGAAAAACGCTAAATTTATTGAATAACCCGCTAAACTGGCAATACTGGTACATAGGTGCTGCTCTTCAACGAACCTTTTGCACACCGACGTAGGTGACTGTAGATGCAGGACTGGGTAGAGACCGCTGCCGAAAGAAATCTTTTGACGTAGACTTGGAGCAATGGGTATGTGTCTCAAAGAAGTCCTTTGACGCCAACTTGGGTCTCTGAGTACGTGTCATTATGTGAGTGTGCTGCGCTTCAATGAGCGTCTTTGTCGCCAACTTGCGTAGATATCTATGTACCACAGGAAATGTGCTGTCCTACTGTGACAAAAAAGATCCGTTAGATTTCTCCGATGCTGAGCGGAATCGAATCCACGTCGCAAGGGTTCCTCAAGGACAGCAACCAGGTGAATTAGTAGGCAGCGCTACAAATGCACTCTGTATGTGCCGCTTTTCAGTTAACGTCTTTCACTCCAACGCTTTAGCGACCTGCGCCACAAATGGGCAGCGCATGGGCTTCTCTTCAATGAAAATCTCGCCAACTAGGATTACGGACTGGGCCACAGAGTGTGCAGCAAGCCAGGGAGCAATTGCCAGCGTTTGCAGGCACCGGCCCGCAGTAATTCTCATCTCCGGGGACAAACGCGGTCTTCTCGACAGTGCTACTAGATCGCGCAGCGTGTACAAAAACAAGCGCGAGAGTGGAGCCCGGTTGCCGCATGAATTGCTTCTCAGCGTTCGAACGCATTATATATCGCGTCATATTCACTGTTCTCCTTCGTTGCAGCTTGCCTAAAGGTACATGATCATAAGAGGCAAAAAATATACCTTAATACCAGACCAATACATGAACATATACACCCACACTTTTCTTTTCAACAAAGCATTTGTAATCAGTTCTAAAGAAAAATAGTTGATAACATGTTACACTCTTTGTAACATTTGAAGGCGAGAGCCTTCTGCATACTTGGAAATGCATTAAGTAATACAATCGAGGACGAGACTTCTTGCAAGATATAGCGAGCCACAGTGTGAATCACACATGTGGCGCTTTTAGATCGACCTTGTCAACGACATATGCGAGCAATTATTGCACTACATAAATATGCCGCATGCTTGTCGCCAGTAAGGGTTAGAAATATGTAACCCAATCCTAACAGAATTACGTTTTATTTTCAACAGGGGAAAGCAGCACTCACGGTTGAACATCTCGTTTCTCACTTGGCAATCATCCTCGGTCGTAGCCTATTTCCGAGGCCCGCCGCACCATCTGCTCGGCCACGGGTGAGCGTCCTTCATCGCCGTCTCTCTAGCTTCGCAGTCGACTGCCGCCACAACCGCCGCCGCCGCCGCGTGACCTTAGCGACGTAACACCTGTTTTTCAGTCAACCCGCCTCGCTCGTTTCCCCTCTTCACACGCCGCTCGCTCGGAGAAGGTTACGCGGGTTTTCGTAGCACTTCTTGCGCCTGCCTTGTTTCGCTCAAGATCACCGCACATCGAGTCACTTGAGGCTTTTGCCTTGATAGATATATTTCTTCGGAGGATATTGCCACGTTGTAGTGACAGTCAAGAATACAGAATCAAATCTGTGCATCACGAAAATAACTTTTCATTGAGCGAACCTGTGTGCGCAAAAGCAGATGACACTCGGAACACAACGGTAGCGGCGAGCGCAGTCGGTGATGGTGGAAATCTGTGGGCCAAGCGCATCGGCTTTCATAAATTCTTGATCCAGCGTAATCGCCGGTGCACGGGTGCTACGCATTCGCGTCGCGCCTACAATCAGATTACACAATATTCTGTGACTATAGATGGGGAGAACCATCGATAACATTCGAGAAACTTCCGATACACGGAGACGCGTCCTGCGCTAAGCGATAAGGTCTCACGTTTGTTAGCTAGTGAAAAGCGATCATCGGAGAAAGATAACAGGTACACGTGTGAATGTCCACCCTCGTAAAAGACATTGTAGCGATGCTGCAAACACAAAAGAGTGAATGCTTGCTGGCTCTCCCGTAATGGAGAGCAGGTGTAAGCATGAAATGGCGACCGGTGAAGCAGATTGGTTCCAAGATGATACTAGCCACAATCTTAAAATGGGTGTAGATCTCGTTCGCAACAACACACCCCAACACACCATGCCATACTGTGCACTGGTTCGTATGGACGCTGCCCAGATAGAAAAAGAAAACTGGCTGAAGACGGCACGACCGGCAGCGAAAGACGCCAGGGAGACAGAGCGCACTACCCAGCAGAAGAAAAGCGTCGGAAGGAGGCGCCACGCAGCGTGGTGCAATCTGCCGAGGCGACGCAAAACTAACGCCGCGGAACTCACGAACCGCTGGCGTTCAAAAGAGCACAGGCAGCCCTGTCTCAGTGCCAATAGATGACACTGACGTGTATCATGCCCTGTATCTGCCTTTTGAACGTAGCTATTGGAAACTACAAATAAATCTTCAGCGTACTAGAAGTTACGGCTTGAGGGATAGTGTGAACAAACATTAGGAATAACTCTCAAGCAGCATTTTTTGTTGCTTATTCGGGAAGTAACTAGCATATGTAATGCGGTCCTGTGCAAAGGGTTGAGGGCCAGGGACTGCATTTTCTGAAGTTTTGACGGATTGCAGGGATGTTCTTGTTTGAATGCCCGGAAAACGGCTCTGGCTTCTGGCTCAAAGTCACTTGAAGGTCTCCGACAACGGGAGTTAAAAGCATCTCATACGTAATAACGGAAATGCATGTAATAAAGAAAAACATCCGCCTGCATTCCACCCTGTGAATGTTTATGCACAGCGAAGTTGTTACCGATGTTACACGACAGTACAAAAGGACAACCACCACGCATCCTCATTCTTACAGGCCCTCCACCAACCGCAAGTGCCTTATTGAACTAAATTAATGTGTAAATGCTAATTGCGTCACAAAATGCGTTAAGTACGATGTATGCACAGGTTGCAAACATGATAGCTTCGAAATGTTATTCGTGTATATGAGAAAACCTAAGTTTCTTACGCAGGAACTGAAAGTCAAAACCCTTTTCCAGTTGCCGTTTGTTTTCCGTGAGCACAGGCCGAAAAAGCCCACCAACTAGAGGCTAACAGCTTCCTGTAAAACAACAAAGCAAAAAGAAACAATGTCCAAAAGTGGTCAGCGGACGCAGAAAGGCTTAAGGGGCACCATCTGGACGACTTTAGGTCGTGCCCGGCTCTGCTATGATCGCAAAATGCTGTCTGGCAAGACCTCATTGTCCAGTGCGCCACTACGATGGATGATCCTGTAGGATACGAAATAACGTCGCAAAAGTTTCTAAGTCGTCATAGGCGTATCGGGGTGCAAACCCAAACACGGTCGCCGAGCTGGTATTCCACGCAGGGTGGTCGAAAATTCTTGTGCCGGTGGTCGGTCGTCTTCTGGTTCTTGATGCGCAGGCGGGTGACCTGTCGGGCTAAGAGGTCGTATTCGTCGGTGACATGCCGTAGCATGGGCGTCGAGCGTAGTCGCCTGGTTCCTTCCATAAACTAGCTTGAACAGCGTCACGTGCATTGTTTCTTGCACCGCCATGTTGTAAGCGAAGGTTACGTATGGCACGACGGCATTCCACGTCATGTGTTCGACGTCGACGTATATTGGCAACATGTGGTGAGGATCTTGTTCAGCCTCTCGATAAGACTATCCTTCTGCAGGTGGTAGGCAGCTGTCCTACTGTGGTTTGTTCTGTGTTGCAGAATTGCTTGGGTAAGCTGCGCTGCAAAAGACGTTCATTGGTCGGTGATGAGCACTTCTGGCGCACCATGTTGCAGCAAAACGTTATCGGCGAAGAATTTCGCTACTTCCGCCGCACTACCATTGCGCAGGGCTTTCGCTTTGGCGTAGCGGGTATGGTAATCGGTGGCCACGACTTTACAGTTGTTTCCACATGTTGACTTTGGAACGAGCCCCCAAGTCCATCCCGATTTGCTGAAATAGACGGCAAATAGACGGCTCGATCGGCTGGAGCAATCTAGCTGGCCTTGTCGGCGGCGCCTTGCGTCGCTGTCAGTATCGGCACGTCTTGACGTAATAGATGGCGTCGGCGTTCAAGCGTGGCCAGTAATACTTTCCTGAATGCTCGCAAGCGCTCGGGAAAAGCGGAGATGGCTTGCCATTGGATCATCATGATGAAAGTGGGGAACCTCTGGCCGCAATGCTGCAGGCACAACCAGAAGGTAGTTGGCGCGGACTCGCCAGAACGTTTTGTTTATCAGGACTTTGTTTTGCAATAAAATCGAAGACATTCCGCGCTTAAGTGCCCTTGGGACCTAGTATGTTTTCCCTTCCGAGAATTGTACAAGGCTTTTTACTTCCGGGTCTGCTCGCTGCTCTTCGCTGACGTCTTTGGCACTTACTGTCCCTAGGAAAGAGTTGTCGTGGTGGTCGTCTTGCGGCGGCGGGAAAATGGGAGCGCGGGAAAGGCAGTCGGCATCAGAGTGTTTTAGTCTGGACTTGCACATTACGGTGCTGTCGAATCCTTACACTCGGAGACTTGACCATGCTAGGCATCCTGAAGGGTCATTTAAATTTGCTAGTCAACACCTCGCGACTTCCAATGGCCTACTATATAGGTATGGACGAAATTTCGTGGTACCCAAAATAATGGCAAGCCATTCTTTTTCTATCGTTGAATAATTTGATTCAGCTTTCGACAGCGACCGGCTAGTAAAAGATATGGCCCTTTCAAGTCCGCCTTTCTTAGGACAGCATCGAGACCTACGCTGCTTGCGTCAGTGCGAATTTCGGTATCGGCGTCTTCGTCGAAGTGGGCGAGTACTGGTGGTGTCGTACAAGAATAAATCCGCCAACTCTCTAGGTAACAGGGTAACGCGAACTTAACAACTACATTCTCGTCCAGGCCACTTTATGCTGTTCGCATCTGATAACTTAAGCAGTCTAATGTACCACTGAATAAAGCTAGAAAATACGACTGCATAGTGCTACACTGCTCTTCAAAGGGATCCCATTTGCCACTCAGTATTAGATACTTTGAGAACCTGGCTTGTAAGAGCTTGATATAACAATGAAAGCGGTTTTAGTGGGGGTTTTCTTTATTCTCGGCGATAGGAATTTTTATAGGTTACAAACCATGAGTAACAATTGCTGTATGAGTCTGTTAATATACACGGTGGTCCCCTTCAATTCAGTGTCGCTTCTTGGCGTTGCACGCTGCATATGTTTCCAGTATAGTGAGCCGGACATGATTGCTGATAAATTACATAGCGAGAAATTAATTTCCTAAACATGCGCAATGTCCTGCAAATGTTGCAAAAAATTTAGCATCCACCTTATTGCAGCAGCCAAACTCTAGAGGTATTTTTTTACAGCTTTCCCAAAATGAAAATTTCAAAATTAACAAATATACAAATTTGTTCAGAAATTCAATCCGTTGCCCCCACCTTTGCGGTGTTGTCGGTCTTCCGCCTGAGACAGCCACAAGACGAAAAATAAATTGCTATTGGAACAGTAGAAACATTAACTACAGAAATGAATTTTTGTTAAATATCCAGGGTACAAAAATATTTTCGAATAATGTTTTTGCTTGAATTAAGCTCACTTTGAATGTTACAATCCCCAGATGCCTATAAATTCCTTTTCAATATAATTGTTGCTGGTCCCGGTACAAACCTGATAGGTTTGATGTCGAATTGCTAGCCAATAAACGGCTCATTGGTTTATTTCATTTAGAGGCAGTGTGCCAGTAAACAATTATCCAATTATACTGTTCGACGGACAGCTATGCATCGGTAATAATACATTTGTTGGACGAACCATAGAGAGTAAAAATGTTTACACCCTTAAGGTTGTTTTCTTGTCCCACTGGTAGCATCCTTACCCTTAGGGCCTTGCAAAAGTTTATAGAGGACAACAGCGGAGTACAAACTAGACATGCTATGACAAAAGACTTAGTTGAAAACTATGTAATCATTCTGACAGCGTTGTGTGCCCAAAAATATCCGACAGGAGAGTTTCATATCTCTCCCTGTGAAATGCTCTTGTCAGATATTTCTGCGCGCCCAAGGCTCTCAGAATGATTACATAGTTTTAAACTATGTCTTTGGTCATCGCACGTCTAGTTAGAGCTCCGTTGTTGGCTTCTTTAAATTTTGGTAAGGCCCTAACGGTAAAAAAGTTATAACTGTGATAAGAAAACACCATTAAATGTGTGAACATTTTTACATTGTAGGCAGAATTCTGAGAAGACAAGGGCCAACCTCATTTTATTTTTGCGGTCAAGATAGAATGCATTCACGCCCTGGATTGTGCACATTGTGACCTATTTGCTTTTTGATGCAATGTTAGGGACAGTATCATGAAAATACGGTCCTACGTGCAACGGCTACGAAGTAAAACTTCGGAAGCAAAAGGACCTTTTACGAAGTGCGCGTTGGAAATAGAGCAAGAAAGCGTAACAAACTAAACAGGTGGGAGTGCTCTGTACCTACGTCATCACACGTTAGTTATTCACGATATTTAAAACCAGTTCACGTGCGATTTTAAGGTCTCTAGTCTAGACAGTATTTTTTTAACTTGATACATCTTGGAAGAAGTTTGCAGGAATGATCGCACACATGTTTTCTTTCAATAAAATTGCGTTTGGCAGGGAGTTTCGTACACTTAGATCGGCGTAACGCTCATGGTCAAAGCAATAGTATAAACATTTTTACAAACTACAATGGTGATGCGCCGCATTATACTTACCCAATGAATTTAGTAGAATGTAGAAAGAAAGTGAAGGCTAAAAAGTAAGCAGACTTCATATTATTTTGAGAAATCCTCTGCCACACTAAGAGCTACAACAAGAGTGCATGCCAGCCAAAAGCATGCGTGTTTTATACTTCTGAGCATGTAATTCTTAACTGTGGTCAAATTTTTTGACATATTCAAAGATCGAATTTGTTTTGCTCATTTCGTGGAGTACGTGCGCAAGCTTCATTTACCCCTATAGAATTCTGTAGATATCATTTTGGTTGCTTTCTGCGAGCTTGACCTGTACGCAAGGGTCACTGAGCTTGACATTTCCTATAGAAAGGTATTTTATTGTAGTCGCAGGATGGGAAGCTTTCGCATCAAGTGAATGATTGTACTGACGTCTTTACATGCGTCTTTTAATGTCTAGTAGAGACTTCCGGAAAGGGGTCCAAGCAGAATTTAATTAAACACGAATAGAGAAGATAGAGAAAAGGCTGCAGTAAACAACAGCTCTTTAGCAAAGTACTATGTTGGCCAAGCTGGTGCGTATCTAATAAAGGCAACGTGGCGCAATGTAAAATATCATACGGAAGGAAAAGGACACGGCAGAAAGAGCACTAGTCTTTCGGCACCGAATAACCTGTCGGAAGCTTTGAGCCCGAATGTCTTGACGCGATTTGAAGCTTTCGTGAGGAAAGAAGCGCGCCAGGCCATTTCTGCTCTGCACGGTGGGCGCTATCTGTAAAATTCAGTTTCTTCTTCTTCTTCATCATCATCATCATCATCATCATCATCATCATCATCCTGGTTACGCCCACTGCAGGGCAAAGGCCTCTCCCATACTTCTCCAACTACCCCGATCATGTGCTAATTGAGGCCATGTTGTCCCTGCAAACTTCTTAATCTCATCCGGCCACTGAACTTTCTGCAGCCCTCTGCTACGCTTCCCTTCCCTTGGAATCCATTCTGTAACTCTTAATGACCATCGGTTATCTCCGTTTGGCAGTGATCACATTTTGCTCTTTCCAGCCTTCCAAAAGCTCAGGTGTTGTCAGCCCCATCAGGTCGTCATCAGAAATAGCGCCACGGATGGTGCTCATGGTTCCGTGTAGAGTCAAGGCAACTGGATTGACCCCAAAAGAGACAAGGTTTTGTCGCTTTTTATAGTGGTTTTTATCCTGCAGTTCGAAAAAAAAAGCGACTGGTAGTTAGCTTCACAGCTTTGTAGCCTGGGCCTATAGCATCACTAAGACATTTCGCCACAGGTGAGATGACCCTGACGCTGTTTTCTCGTTTTACAGAGTGTACCACGCCGTACTTGGAAACTTTTATCCATGGTGGCCAAAAAATTGAAATACTTCGGTGCGCCCTCGTTGGTAAGAGCGATCAGGAAGTCTTGCAAAGGAATTATCAATAAAGGATCTTCAGTGCTCGGCAGAAACGCCAGCCACTCACCATAGTGCTCAAGAAGGGGACGCAGCCAAAATGGTAAAACACGTCCTGCAGGCGCTCGCTGAGCGTTGCTGGTAGAACCAAATATGGTATACCCAAAGTTGGCTACCCACACAAAGTGAAACCTTGCCGCCCAGAAAAGTTTAAGTAAAATGAAGCGAGTAGAAGACAGGAAAAATAGAAGGTGAGAGAGAAAGACAAAAATTGAAGAGGAGGACCGGAAAAGGCGACTGCCGATTTCCTCCGGGTGTGTGAGTCTGGAGGTGCCGTCTATATGAAGAAGAGGCCAAAGAGGTGTGTTGCCTCCACCGGGGGCCCTTACACGGCCCGTACATCCGTACATCGGCTCAACCCGCAGGATACTACTTTCGTAAGGCACGGCTAAGACGCGCACGGCTACACGCGGGAGTGTCCAACCCCCCTATGCTCGGATCCGTGATGTCGCAAACCACCAAACAACTCCTGACGTGTGACGAGTGGTGTTTTTGCTATTGTAGAAGGATAATTTACTGATACAGAAGAAATATCTTTTCTGTTTAGTTTCCATTTAACTCTACTTGTGTCCCATTGCAGTGAACGTATTTACGTCAGGGGGTGTACCAAAACTCTAAAAAATGGAGTTAAGCATTGCTTGAGCAGTCACCCCTAAAAGGACTCGCCAGCTCTGCATTGTTACATAAAGTGTAGTTTAGTTTGATTATGCGGGCATTACTTCTACGACAAATCGTAATGTGCAGTCAGTTAAATCAGCTTCTGAATGTAAAATTTCGTGGTACGTTAGTTAGGTTCCTGCACCACTATAGTTGACAGAAACACTTCCATTAGCACCAGCTTGAAGAATCATCATTGCATCTATAGGTTAAGAACCATATTGTATATCCAGGTATTTCTCTAGCGGTGTGCGCGGCGAATGCTGTTTACAATAGTAAAGCTGGTAGCATGGCAACGTAGTTTGCAATTTTTCTGTAGTTTAAGAAACGTTGATTATATCAGTAATAAGTAGTTTAGTATCAATATGCGTCTGTGCGAGCCCTGGAATTTAGTAAAGAAACAGCTACCATATTTTCCTCTCAGGTGCTGGTCAAATTTGTTCTACATGGAATAAAACATGGAATAAAAACGTCAGTGACTGATTTCGTTCTATGATCTGATATCAAACTCCTTCATTTACAGTTCGGACATAAATCTATGTAGGATTTTCAGATATAATGTTCTTACTATTTATTTCCAACGAGCACACGAAGGAATAATGGCATTTATTCGAACTTACACTGGGAGGGATTGCGTGACTTAGGTACAGGTCGCAAAGAGCAGCTAACCAAGCCATTGTTCCGTTTTCGTTTTGACGTTGTTCAGTAGAGATGACAGGCTATATTTACAAGACGGAGACACCTACGTGCATTGTATATACCTGTGTGCGATTGAATCACGTCACGTATCATGAAGTGGCACGTGCCCTGACGTTATACATAAGGATCTCGGAATAAGTTTCACCTCCAATTAACACGTGACCATGACACGTGACGCCATACAGTGTCACGCGTCCTTCACAAATTTATCGTATTCCACCATTATCCACATTGCTCTATTTTGTGCCGTCCTTAAACCCCTTTGGGGGAAGAAGAAGAAGACGGTCGCAAGCGCTAGGGTTCCATCTCGGCTCCTGCTCTCTTGAATGATTTCGGCCAGATTTTCGCCTCTAATCTCCGTCATGTTGTTACCAACGCACGTCTAAAGGGAAGAGGATCACATCGATATCGGACTTTCTCCGGTGGGTGGCCTCTTTTCCATTTTATGAAAGTTTTTGTGCTCGGACCACGCCGCCGCCTTTCTGGCCCTAACGACAAGCCTAGCCCGGCGTAGCGCCGATCGGCGCCACCAAGTGTAGCTGGACCAGCAATTCTGAGATCTCAGTGACTATGCAGATGATGGTTGAAGGGGAGGACCTTCCTCCTGAAGAATTTTCAGCAGAATTTGGATGGCAGTCGGCAGTTTCGAAGTGTATGTCCGCCAAGGCGGACTCTGCCAAGCGCCCTAGCGGCGGCATATGGGGGAATAGGCCTAACGCCTGCGCCTCATTCAGCACTCAGGAAAATGGAAATAAGCTCAAGAGTAAAATCATCAGGGCATCACGGATGCCTCCCATGCCCAAGGAACATGCCAAAATTATCATACGACCCCGCGGAGGGCTGAATATTGCCAAGACAGGACCGACCGTGATCGGTAAGGCGATCGTGGAAGCGGTGGGTCTTACCCCTACGCAGATAAGCTCGGACATCATTTGTCCTAACATACAACAAAACATTCTGGTGGCCAGCACGCCCAACCGAGACAATGCTTCAAGATACACAAGAATCAGGGCAATTCATGTGGCTGGAAGAATGTTTGAAGTCAGTGCATGCGAGGCTGCTCCCCACACCACGTGTAAAGGGGTAATCAGACACATCGACCTCAACGACAGTCCATCGGACCTGGAACGTAACATCGTCAACGAGAGAAACCCGCTGGCCTTGGCGGTCAAGAGAATTAAGAACACAGGCACAATCATCACTGTTTTCGATGGACTCAAGGTTGCGAACTTCGTACGCTATGGCCCAGTCCTTGTGAAATGCTTTCTTTATCGCAAACAAGTCGATATTTGCTACGCGTGTGGCAAACTCGGGCATCGTGCCGACGTTTGCCCGACTCCCGAAGAGTCCACCTGCAGAGGATGTGGGGCAGTCAACCCGGACGATCAACACCAGTGCACGCCAAAGTGTGGGTTGTGCGAGGGTCGACACCCTACGGCGGACAAAACGTGCAAGGAGAGATTCCAGATCCCGTACGTCGTCAGAAGGAGACGATGGGAGAGTGCGACGGTGGAAGCTTCGACAAGTGGGGATTCGTCAACACCACATAGCAGCGACAGCAAGAAACACTTCGAGCAACCTCCACCGCATGAGCCTAGGGGGCGTTCCCGATCCAGGGGACGCTCTCGCTCCAGAGGGAGCCCCCGGAGTCGCTCTCGATCCAGAGGGCGCTCTTGTTCCAGAACCAGGACCAGATCACGCTCCAGGGGTCGCTCCGGAACCCGGCGCCGAGGCAGTCAAGTCCGGTTCAAGTCCTGCTCGAGGTCCTGCTCCAGGGATCGCCGACCCGAGTGCTACCCGACCTGGGCCGACCGAGTTCGAGGAACGCCGGAAAAGGTAATGCGGGGCTCACCGCCAGAGCATGATAGAGGTAACAACAGACTAGGACAACTTGTGCGCGAAAACGAGATGATGAAGAACACAATAGCTCGACTGATGACAGAAATTGCCGAGATTAAGAAGGGCGGTCAACCCGTCATGGCTGACAAGCAGCCAGCCACTCCCCAGTCAATGGAAATCCCCATGGTTGAGAAGAGCGATACGGATAAGCAACCGGCCGCTCCCCAGCCAATGGAAGTCCCCATGGTTGAGAAGATCGATACAGAGAGGCCCGCTAAAAAGAGGGCAATCGCTATCGAGCAAGAAAGAGCACCAGGCAGGGCCAAATCGGAGATTCGCGAGTTGCTCTCCGCTCTCAGTGACAGCATTAAGCAGATAAATGAAAAGTTCTCGCTCTTCCATAGCAACATGGCTTCCATGGAGGAGCGCACTAATCGGTGGATCAGCAAAATTGAATCCTTCTTAGAAAACGTTGTAGCACCTGTGCTGGTACCTAAAGCTCCTACACCCCCAGCAACAGCATCGACTAGTAACAGCTCGGGGGCGATCGGCTCTCCGGTGGTTAGCACAGCAACTCAAGAGCAATACGATGGCCACTCAAACTAGCTCATTCAAGATGTGGCAATGGAATTGCAGGGGTTTCCTTCCCAAGAGGGCTCCCCTGCAACAATATATTCGCTCACACGCAGAGAAGCCAAATGTTATCATTTTACAAGAAACATTAACATCTAACGTCACGCTGTCTGGCTACAGGCCCGTAGCAAAGCACGAAGAAGGACGGGGGATCGCCGTACTGGTTAGCAACAAGCTGACCCACATCACTCACGAGCTTAGGATGACCGCAAGTAAAGTCGAATACATGATGATAGAGATCATCCCTAGCCCAATGAACCGCGAAAGTATATTCATCCTGAATGTCTACAGTAGTCCCAAATCTCCAAGACAACGCTTCAAAGCCCTAATCACCAAGGCCACGCAACTAGCGCGCGACTCCCCTTTGATCATAGCTGGTGACTTCAACGCGCCGTTCCACACCTGGGGCTACCCATATAACACTAACAAGGGGGAGCAACTCTGGCGTGAGGCTCTAAACCTAAACTTGATGCTAGTCACGGACCCAGCGTTCCCCAGCAGATGCGGAACATCGTCGAGCCGTGACACGACACCGGATCTCACCTTTGTCGGGAGCATTGCAGCGGTCAAGTGGACGAACCTCGGGGTAGACTTTGGTAGCGACCATTATATCTTGGCCACGCACCTCCAAGTCGACCAGAAGAGACAGCGCATGTTCCAGTACACAGACTGGGACAAATTTCGCAAAATTAGGGAAGAGCGAACGGAGAGTGAGGACAAGCCTAGCCTCGAAAAATGGGTTGCACAGGTTAGACACGACATCAAAGCTACCACCAAAGAGGTTTGTACCGACCTCCCGGTGGAAAAGATGGACAGCCGTCTGGCTCACCTGTTGGAGGCCAAGCAGTCCCTCCTCGCCAGGTGGAAAGGACAACGGCTCAACCGCAGGCTCCGAAAAAAGATATCGGAAATCAACAGAACTACAGAGGAACGCTGCAGAGCCCTCTCTAAACAGCAATGGGATGAGGTGTGCAACTCGATCGACGGGCAGATGCGCAACGGGGGCACCTGGAACCTCCTAAAGCATCTCCTCGACGAGACGAACAGTAAAACCAACCAACGCAGCACACTGGCGCGCACTCTACACACAGCCAAGCAAGAATATTCGAGCAAGGAAATTTTATCCAAACTCGTGCAGAAGTGCCTATCAGTCGGATCGGGCCCTACACCACCTTCCCCTGACTACGAAGGCTCCGAGAACCCTGAGCACGACGCAGAATTCGGGATTGAGGAGATCAGGCAGGCGCTCCACGCCCTCAACGGCAGATCGGCTCCGGGTCCGGACAACATCACAAACAAAGCTCTACGGAACCTGGACGAGAAGTCCATCGAATACCTAACGGACATCATTAACCGAGCATGGAGCAGTGGTAAAGTCCCGGAAATTCTTCACTCGTGCGTTTTAAACACAATCTCGAACCTAAACCTGGGGAAGCACTTTCATTCCTACACGAGATCTTTCCTGTCAGACAGAGAAGCCACCCTTAAGATCGGGGACCTGACTTCAGACATGATCAAGCTGGGGTCTAAGGGGACGATTGATGCTACCGAGAGATACCTTGAGTCCACGGGCCTTCGGTGCTCACCGCACAAGTCGGAACTGCTACTTTATCGACCCAAGCGCAGAGGCCCGAAACCAAAGGGATGGAAGCCACTCGCCGAATGCGACATAAAACTGCGCACAAACGACGGAGGCTATATTCCGAGGGTGGATGCTATCCGGATTCTCGGCATGATGGTAGAGTCGAGTGGTTCAAACAACCAGACAGTGCTGAGACTCACTAAGAGGACGGACAATGCCATCAGACTAATCAGAAGAGTGGCCAACCGGCAGCAAGGCCTCGGAGAAGATAACCTCGTGAGGTTGGTACATGCGTTCGTAATGTGTCATTTCACTTACGTCGCGGCCATGCACAACTGGCAAAGATCGGAGAGGGATAAGCTCAATGCATTAATCAGGAAGGCAATCAAGAGAGCTCTCGGCCTCCCCATATACACTCCCACGGAACGCTTACTTCAACTTGGCATGCATAACACGCTAGAGGAAATAGCGGAAGCTCAGGAGAGGGCCCAGTTCGTCTGGCTATCTACCACACAAGTTGGAAGACACATCTTACAGGAGCTGGGCGTTCCCCCCAGAGTAATCAAAACAAAGTTCTGCAGCATCCCTCGAGAGCAGCGGGACCGCATCACTGTCGCCCCGATCCCACGAAACGTCCATCCAGAACACAACGTGGGAAGACGTCGGGCGCGCGCGAAGGCTCTCCGGGAAAAGGCTCGTGAACGGGCTTCGGAGAACAGTTTCGTAGACGCAGCGCACTACGCCGAAGGACAGGCCTTCGCTGTAGTTAGCATAAATCATGAAAGGCAAATAACGAACGCAATCTCTATTCGGACGACGTCCTCTGAAATCGCAGAGCAGGCTGCAATAGCGATGGCCTTATTGGACGACAAGAGGACATCAATCTACAGTGACTCGATAACAGCTGTTAGGGCATTTGCCAAAGGAACCATATCCGAGCTGGCCCTAGGGATATTAGGAAGCAAAGAGATCAAGCCGCACACATTGATCTGGTTTCCAGCCCACATGGGACAGATCGAGGGTGCCCCGCCCTACCTCAATGAGTCGGCACACGGAGCTGCGCGAGGGATCATCAACCGCGTAGCTACCGGGCAACGTGACGCCGGGGGTACTGACAATCGGGACTCTCCTTCTTCGTACACCGAAATCGCTAAGCACTTTTACTTGGCTCGGAGGATCTACCCCCTTCCACATTGCAAACTCAATAGACCTCAGGCTTTGACACTAAGGCTTCTACAGACGGGGGCATGCCCAAACCCCCTACTTCTTCACCAGATGTACCCCGAAATTCAGACGACAAATACATGTGCACTATGCAATGACTTAGCGAACTTACCTCACATGCTCTGGCGATGCCCCGCGTTACGCGGCGATGAAAGTAACACTTCTTCACGCTGGGATGCTGTCCTACACAGCGCCAACCTCGAAGAACAGTTATGGGCTGTCCAACGGGCCCGCGACGTGGCGGAGAGGCTCGGCCTCTCTGTCCCGACGTGGGAGCGGCCCGCTGCGCGCTAGGGCGCGCCCTAAAGGACCCTAATAAAGTTTTTCATCCATCCATCCATCCATAAACCCCATTAATACACCTTGCTCCAATTTGTAACAACCTTAATACACTTTATTCCACATTAATCGTACCATGATGTGATGCGCATGATGTCATGATTTTTGGTGCTACTCGTTGCCTACAACGCCGGCTTTTCTGCCTCATGGGGCATATAATGCTTTCGCATTAATAATTGCTTGATACCTGATTCGGAGGAATTCACTATAACATGAAACTGAAGCATGTATCTTAGGAAGCAGTAGTAGCTTCGTTGCACATTCAAAGATGGAAGTCTATAAGTGGGCAGTCTTGTATTAATTATAACTTCACTCTTAGGGTGAAACAATAAAAGTGATACCCAACACGCGACACCTGTGCTGCTGCCAGCCTTCATAGGTATATCGAAAGCAACCGTTCAGTCGTTGGAGTACCCTGAAAAACGGGACTGTCTCAGCACAACAAAAATTATTTAGAATAAGCAGCTCTTTCCTTCAAAACAATTTCTTAATTTGCGAATGCGCTTGTCCAACCTTTCCTCCCTCTGTTGGGGCAACTCCAGGGCTACTGAAGCTTCATGCTTTTGAGTGCCCCCTAAGAAATTGTCTTCGCCTCGTGCACAGTGATAAAACTTCATTTATTCAATTTTCTTCTTTAAAGTTGAAGAAAAATCACACAATCACAATAGAGTGGGTGGGGAACACCATCCAGTCTCGGAGGCGCTAATTACCACTTAATAGCCAACGCAGATTGAGCGGCGTTGCTGTCGTGATGGAGAAACCAATCACTCGCATTATGTTGTCACCCGCTCCCTTCTGCAATGTCTTGGTCATTGATGGTATCGAAAATAAATTCCAAATTTCGCGTATTTCCTGCGGCCATTGTTTCTTAATGCAGAAGGATAGACAGCAGGGCGAGTTGGTACGGTAACGTGATGTTGAATTGTAGCGCGAATTGACACAGACGGAGACTAGAAGCAGACAGGACGAGCGCTAACTCTGAACTAATTGTTCGTTCAAACTATCAACATATATATAGGTGATTGAAAATACCACAGCATATGAACATGACAAGGTCTAAAGACATCAGTTAAACATATCAAAAGGTAGGGAAGCCAAGAAGCAAAGAACAAAATACAAAAAGATACTATTTGATATTAACACACGTGCTGTGAAGATATTGAATTCGCATTCTAACAGAGACAATGATGCGTGGCTAACGCAAGTCTCTCCTAATCTTTCAATGTGAAATGTCTTGATTATTTCCTGTGTGGTTTGGCATTTGTGTCTTGAAAGAATATTTGTGTCTTCAAAGAAAACTTTACGACCGCAATTGAAAGAATGCGACGCTAGATGTGAAGCATTAGGGTTGTTAAGTGATTGTGTTCTTTTAGTCTGATTTTAATACACCTGCCGCTCTGTCCAATGTAAGTTTTTCTCGATTTTCAAATCTAGATTTGAAGCTGCTGCGGAGCCCATGAGTGCAGATAGCGAAGTCCTAAGCGAAATAATTGGCGGCACCGCAACCCAACCGACAGGTCAAAACCAAAGCCGTCGGCAACGGTGTCTCTCGTAGATCCACTGCAATATTCAGCAGTTTAAGAATGTGTGCCAACCGAAGAAAATCGGCCGCGGAGTGCTTCCGATGATTGCCCTAGCTCGTTTACTCCGTAGCATCAAAGAAGTATAAGGGAAGAAGAACCGTGGCTGCCTTTCGAGAAGCCTATGAAAAGCTCAGAATTAATCATGGCTCGTCGCGACTAAAGGCTATTAGGATAACAAGTCATTTCCAGCCGAGGAGTGGCTACGCTTTATCAAGCACATTGCTAAAGCCGGCGGGACAAGCATTGTGGCTGAGTTCCGTGCGGAAGGGAAGCTTTTAAGTACTTTCTTTTGTTTTGGTGACCTCACCTCTACGTCACTGTGGGAAGTTCGAAAATTTTAAGTTAAATACACCACATGGTGGCACCGGCGCAAACTAAACCCTGATATTTAGAAAAGCTGAATACGACGTATTTGCGGTGCCCTGATCTCCACTAAGATCAGTCGGCAATTATAGAAATGCGTCGATACCGTGGAACATTCAATACGAATGAGCAAATTAGAGACATATGGCGTTCGTGGTAGGGCTTTTGACATATTTTAAAGCTACATGGAGGCACGCGAACAAACAGTAATAATGAGTGAGTTCATGTCTTCAAAAAAGGTACTAGTAGCAGGAGTTGCGCAACAATCTGTAAGAGGGACTTTGTTTTTCTCATACGTAAATGACCCACTATTACACTTATACTATGCAGAAATTATCATGTATGCCGATGATACATGCATTGTATTAACAGCCGATAGTCTTACAGAATGGCAGGCAAGAGCTAGCGCTGAGATCGACAGAATTGCCAGGTGGTTTTTGGCTCACAAGCTTACCGTCAATACTAGAAAAAGCAAAGTATGTTGCGTTGCATTCTCCACACACGCACACACAAAAGATCGGTACTGCCAAAGTAGAACTATTGATTAATAACTGCCTTGCTGAAGGAAATTTCATGTAGGTACCTTGGAGTAGTTTTTGATAAGGACATGAACTGGCACGAACACATCAGTGCTGGTTGCTCCAAAATAGCATCTGGATAATATGCCTTGGTACAAACACGGACCTATATTGAAATCAATATATTGCGCATTGTGTAGTTTGCCTTAATTCAGAGTCACTTATACTGTATTGAAACTTGAGATGCGCTTATAAAACGAATATTGATCCCGTAAGATTATTACCAAAACGTGCAGACAGAATAATGGTACAGTCTACTTACACCGCTTCAAGCAAGCCTTTGTTTCGTCAACTCAAAATTTTACCGTTTCATTAGCTATGCAACTTACGGATTGCAGAGATCGTGTATAACGTAATGTATAGCCCCCCTTTTCCGGCCACTCTGTTTCACGCATCAGCCCGTCCTGCTAGAAAAGTCACATTAACTTTAATCTTCCTCCTAGCAGCAATATTTATGCTCAAAGGGCACTAGAATTTACTGGTGTAAAAATATGGAACAGTATATCACCAAAAAAAAACAATCTGAAAACATTTCCAAGGCATTTAAATAATATTATATGCAGTTACTTTCCATTACGTGTTTTTCTTTTTCATCATTCAGACATTATAGATTACAAACTTATATATTCTGTCTGCCTTCACTGCAACGTCTGAGATGTCAATTTGTATATAACGCAAAGTGATGTTCTGCTTTCTTCTAACATTTTGAATCTAGACGACTTTTTTGCACCTCTTAATCAGGCCGTTTTCTTGTGCACTGCATGATCCAGCACTCCATCTTTTTTTTTAGCACGTGAAAGAAACGTTACTGTGACGCTGGTGTTTTTGTATGCCTTGTTTGTAACAAAACATTTCTGCCATGTCGATTATTCCTTTTGTTAATGCAGTTAAGTTTAGTTTCAGCTTGGTGCAGTGAAAAGCACACCAATTGTATTATTGTTGCCTGCATTATACTTTTTCCTCGGACCTATCAGTAGCCTTTGGCTGGGAACGCGCATGTACGTCCCACAATTTTGGTAAGATTATTTCAAAACTGGTGTATCCCGGAAATTCATTTCAACTGGATACGTCTTGCAAGCTCACCGGCTACTATTCGTAAATTGCAATGTGTGCCGTAAAGTAATTAAGAAATTAATTAGTTTAATACGTGTTTCTGTTTCTTGTGCTAGTAAGGTCCTCTTCGAATAATTCAGCTCAAGGAGAAGAATAATGTTATCTGCAACAGGCGACCTTTAAACGATTCGTAAAGATTTTAAATGATCACCCTGTATAGAACAAAAGGAACTATAACTGAGCATTTGCTACTGCTTCGGACTCTCGCGCTGTACGAAGCCGATCACTCGAGCACTCCTCAAGTGTGATTCACACTGTACGGCTTGCTGTTATCACTAAGCAAGACTGCCAATATGGAGACTTTTTCTTAAGAAAGCCGCCGAAATAACACCAGAATTTTGGTGCTGACTACCCAGGGATAAAATGAAAAAATAAAACCACAACCTTTGCCTTCCCGTGAAAAAGGGCCACAAATCCTGCCTATTCCGTTTGAAGCCAGCACATCTTCGTCTCAATTGTGGCCAGTGATCTGGCAGAAAAAAAATACCTGCATGGAGCCATCACCAGCTTTAAATGCATTAGAACGTGGGTTATTTCCCAGAAAACCCTATAAGCACGTGTGCTCTATGCAAGTTTACGCGCACTGTTAACTGATTGGAACGAACCTCTATACTGCTAAAGGAACAGAGCGTCAGCAATTGCAATACTGTCCTAACATAAACAGACCAGGATAAACTTTGATTTGTCAGATTAGCGCCTTAGTGTATTAATAAAAGATCAGCAAACGACGTTAGTCCAAGAGCTGCAAAATTACCATCGATGGAAATAGGCTGCTTTATGCAGAGCCTGATGGCAACAATGGAAGGATTTACACTGGTGCAACGGGAATACGTCATAGTTGAGGCTTTTCTAGCTTTTATTTCGCCGATTTTTGCCATACGCATGAGTTATTCTCGCTTTCTTTTGTTACCGACAGAATGACTGTGCTCTGTCCAAAAAAAAAAAACAAGAAGAAAAGTTCAATTCAGTCTTATAAACAAGTCGGGGATTTTTCTTCCGTCTCCCTTCCCATGTCAGAGTTCTTCCGGCTTCTAACTTTAATTCTGCGCAGTGTTCGTGGTATTTGACTCAAGACGTCTTTGAATAAAGATCGTGTTTATTGTACCCCTCTATCGAAAAGCGCCTTAAGAAAAGAACAAGAGTGATAGGGCAATGAATATGGTAACACAATTTGGTTTCCTTATACACAACAGCTTATTAACAAACTAGAAGGAGTGCAGCGAAAAGCAATTAGATTCATCTTTAACAAATACAAGAATAGCGATTCACCTACCCAACTGCTAAAACAAGCCGGTATTCCTACTCTGCGAAACCGCGCCAAGCTAGCAAGACTAAAATTATTGTTCCAATTGATACACAATGCATTACGAATAAATACTTCGTTGTATATATCCCTAGCTGACACCAGACCTTCCCGCCATAAGCATTCATTAACACTTAAAGAATATGCATTTCGCACTGACTGTTTTAGATATTCGTTCTTTCCTCTTGCAATAAGAGAATGGAATAGCCTGGACCCCTTCATAACGACTAACACATCGTTGCCGAAATTTATAACCCTTGTAGAAGAGCTGTTGTGCAATAATTAGATTACGTTAGCCGGAAATAACACCACTCAAGTCATTGTATAAAATGAAATCTGTATGAGCATTGTATTTGCCTATGTAATTTCACCCCCTTTTGCCAAATGAAATGTACCCTTGTTTTATTTCCTACCATATGTGTAAATCTGCTTTGTGTCGATTGCAAATATTGTTGAAATCATGTAAACCTGTTTTTATCGCTATTTGTGAGTGTATAATATATGCCCAACCTGTAAAAATCCCCGCTGGGATTGACAGTATCTGAAATAAATAAATAACATTATTTATTTGCATTAATTTGTTTGTCAGCGAAAAGACTTTCACCTCAGCATTTCATCAAAATAAAATTGCATTTATGAAGAGAATAATTATTTGTCGGGTAGACTCCATTCTCAGTACCTGACGGCAAATGTCAGTGCACAAACGTCATCGGGAGGACCTTTCTGCCTTTGACGTAGCTGAGTGAGAGACATCAATCACACAACAGCTCGACAGTTCTTCCCTGTCATCCAGCGGAAAAGAGAGTGTGCCGAATAACCGAACCTACGTACAAAAATGCACCTGATTGATTACATGAACTTTTTTTTAGAAATCATCACAATTCAATGATATTTCCGCGTCTCAAGTCATTTATTGCGGCAATAACAGCGTCTCGCAGGGGTTACCGCCATTTTCTCCAAACAGCTCCTTCGCGATCGATGCCGCGTTGTCTTCGCACGTAGAGGTATCGCCTTCTAAAATCTCATAAACAGAAATAGAAAAGAGAACCTGTGACAACTGCCAGTCTGCCACGGCCCCAGACCCCGCACAAACCTGCCGCGCTATCCCAATTGCTATGGAATTGTGCTGCTGCTCAACTCGAGACTTCCGGTTCAATACCTACCGTGGTGGCCACATTTTGCAGAAGAGTACGCATTTGGGCTGGTTTGTTCATGATTACGAGCAATAAAAACAGCGCTAAACAGCAGGACGAGTGAAGGCACACAGATAACAGCGCTGACTAACAACCAAAGTGTCTTTATTCTTTCAGTCAGCATATCATTCTCAAAGAATCATGTACGTTGGTGTTACGCTCCTCGGTCTCATAAGAGAATTCTCCCCTTTTCCTCCGCGCACTCAAGGATAGTCCAGCGCGGTATTGCAAGATCTTGCACGAAGGCGGGCCTCATGAGGTCTTGTGACCACCAAGTGGATGCAAGCTTCGAAAAGCAAGTAGCCAGGCTGAAGCTCGCAGGTTTCCCGGTACCACTTTTGACCAGCATCGTTGAAAGCCTTGCAACAAGCCCTAAAGGACAGCAGTCGGCAGCTGCTCAATCTAAGAATCGCTCACGACAAATGGTTGCGGTTATTCCACATGTGCACCAGGTTGCGCACAATCTCAAAAAAGTTGCCAGCAGGGCAGGCGTCAGGTTGCTGTTTATTGCCAGAAATAAGTTAGGTAGCCTGTGCCATCAAGTGAATCGGGTAACCGACAACAACAACAACAACAAAAAAAGTTGTAAAAAGCAGCGCAGACAGAGGTTAGTTGGTGACTGTTGTGTCTGTGTGGTGTATAAGATTCCTCTTTCATGCAAGCATTTTCATATCGGCCAAACGGGGCGGTGCATCAATGACCGCATGCTCGAGCACCTAAACAAAGTTCGAAAACGAGCGAAAGATAGTTATCACTGCATTGCATTGAATGCGGCTGCAAGCCGTCTTTCAAAAATGTGACCTAGCTGTCAAAATACCGCGATGACCGCGCACGTCTTGTTTCCGTAGCTTTCCACATTCATGTTAGCGGCAAAGAAGTGTAAGCCTTCCTTCTATTTCTCTCCTTCCGAAGGAGATTGCCTTCCTATCGCATTAATTGCAATTCCTCCCCTTGCGCATGCCCAATACTGTTGATTCTGTGGTTTGCGATAGCGGCGGAGTATACATATGCTAACTAAAAGAATAAAGACACTTTGGTTGTTAGTCAGCGCTGTTGTCTGTGCGCCTTCACTCGTCCTGTTGTTTGGCCACATTTTGTTGGGGCAAAATACAGAACCCGCCCGTGTACTTCGATTTATGTGCACTCTAAAGAATCTCGGGTGTTCAAAATTAACCTCGATTCCCCCACTGTGGAATGCGTCATAATCAGGTCGCATCATGGTTTTTTATACTTATTTATTTATTCAGTGCCTGAATTGCCAATAATTCATTCCAGCAGGGAGGATTTCATTCGAAATACGGATGCTTATGAAAGGATATTTATACAGTCAAAACATGGTCAAAATCATCACCAGTTGTTGTCAGTATAACATCAGGCGGAAGAAGATTCCAGGCGCGCGCCGTCTCGACAAAAAGAAAAATACCGCCAAGCGTAACCTTTAAAGGCGGGTTTCTTGACTTTCAAAGGGCGAACCTTTGGGATATATACGAAGGTGGTTTCATGTGTTTTTTTCGACTAATGCTAGTATGGGAATAACATACGTGATGAAAGAATTTCAAACGCAGGTTTCTTCGGCGAGTCTTAGTGTCCGGCCACTGGGAAATATGTTTAGCTTCTGTAATGATGAATTTTCTGTCATGACGTTGAAGGACACACCTAGCAGCGCTGTTTTGTATTTTTTCAAGTTTGTTAATTCCGAAGTGTAAGGGTCCCAACATACACATGCGTATGCGAGCGTTGATCGTATATGTGTGCCAGACAGGCATACGGATCGAGCACTAGCTGGTGGATATTATCCCGGAGAAGGAATCTTGGCAGATCTTCTCCTTCCTCTACTTCCTCAACACCTACAGCCCAACTTCGGACGCTCTGGCGGGCATAGACAGGTTCGTGAGGGCGGTCAATCAGTTAACCGAGCGACAGAGCATAATCATCAGCAAAATCAACAAAATCAACAAAATAAAATTGCAGTTTCGCAGTTAACGTCATCGGGAGGACCTTTCTTTCTTTGACGAAGATTAGTCAGAGACGTCAATCACACAACAGCTCGACAGTTGCTCCCTGTCATCCTTCCCAAAAGAGTGTACCGAATAACCAAAACTAAGCACAAAAATGGATCTGATCACATGAACGTTTTTGGAAATCACTACAATTGAACATTTCCGCAACTCAAGTCATTTATTGCGGCAGTAACAGCGTCTTGCACGGGATACCGCCATTTTCTCCAAACAGCTCCTTCGCGATTGATGCTACGTTGTCTTCGCACGCAGAGCTATTGCCTGCTAAAATCTCATAAACAAAAACAGAAAAGACAACCCTCGACAATTGCCAGTTTGCCACGGCCCCAGACCCCGCAAAATCCTGCCGTGGTATCTGATTGGCTATGGCATTGCACTGCTGCTGAGCTTGAGGTTACCAGTTCAATACCTGCCGTGGTGGCCGCATTTTGGGGGGGCAAAATGGAAAACTCGACCGTGTACATCGATTTATGTGAAGTCTAAACAATCTCGGGTGTTCAAAATTAGCTTCGAGTCCCCCGCTGTGGAGTGCGCCATAATCAGGTGGCGTCATAGTTATTTATTAAATAATTTATTTATTCAGTGCCTGCATACTCAATAGGTCATTCTAGCAGGGGGCATATCGCTCGAAATACGAAAGATCATAGAATAATGTTTATACACTAAAAGCCTGTCAAAAATTGTCGCCAGTTGTAGTCAGCATAACATCAGGTGGAAAAAGATTAAAGGCACGCGCCATCTCGACCAAAAAAGAATACCGCGAAACAACACATTTAAAAGCAAGTTTCTTGACTTTCAAACGATGATCATTTGGAATATATACAAAGGTTGTTTCATGAGTCTCTCTGGACTAATGCCAGTATGAGAATGATATGCTATGAAAGAATTTCAAATACAGGTTTCTTTTGAGAGTTTTTAGGTCCAGTATTTGAAGGGTATGTTACGCCTCTGTCATGTTCAATTTTCTATCATAGTTTCCAAGGGCTAGTCTGGCAGCCCTGTTTTGTATCTTCTTCGAGTATGCTAATTAATTATAAGGCGTAAGGTCCCAACATACACATGCGCATTCGAGCGTTGATCGTGCGTGTGTGAAATACAATTGTGTCAGACCACAGGGTAGGGGACTGAAATTCCGCCTCAAGAAACCGAGAACCGATGCTGCTTTATTCGTTAAATATTTGATGTCCCTAATCCATCGCAAATCCGAGGTGAAAATACAGCTAAACACTTGAATTCCTTTACAGTAACTAAACAAGAGTCACGGATTCGATATGTGTGCTCTTGGTAGGGGCGCGTCCTTGTAAACGACATTCAACGACATCTTCTTATGTGCAGTCAATTTTTTCACAATTAACAAATCATTCTACAAAGCTACGAAGTCACTATGATCGTTAACGACTCTGCATAAGGTACAGTCATCGGCAAACATTCTAAACGATGACGTGATGTTATTTGTAAAGTCATTAATGAACAATAAGAATGAGACTGGCCCTACTACTGATCCCATGTGTATCCCAGAAGTGACCGGGGCGTTTACCGAAGAAAAGTCGTTCGGAACAACAGACAGCTGCCAGAAAGAAGTATTCACGAATACACTTGACTCCATGTTCATCCAGATTATGAGATCTAAAGTTTTGATATTGGTAAGCCATGCGCAATGACGTCAAACGCCTTGCGAAAATTCAAGAAAACACAGTAAACAATTAGCCACTTGTGAATAGCTAAAGCCAAATCATGCGTGAATTCTAGTAACGGTGCCTCGCATGAAGATCCGCAACAAAATCCGTGCTGTCTGTAATTTAGAAGATTATGTTTTTGAAGATGTGACTTCAAAGCACAATAAACTACCTGCTATATTATTTTACGCCGGATAATTGTGAGCGACAACAGTCCGTAGTTATGAACGTTGCTGCGTGGCCCACTCTTATGTATAGGCCCTACATGTGCCAACTTACCATCACGCCGTAAAGCAGCGTGGATCAAAGAATATCGAAATAACGGAGAAAGATACAAACTTAATACCCCTGAATAGTGCTTGAGAATTCCAGCATGGATATCATCAGTGCCACTAGCTTTGCTCTCTTTTATATCTTTTACCAATCGATGAACACCCGTTATAGAAAAGGACAGCGAGTGCATGCGATCTACTTGAATCGGATAGAAAACTTAAATATAGTGAGAAGAGGTTTATTGGCGGCTCCTAAGGCAAAAGCGCAGCGACCGGGAACGGCGAGACAGCCCGAAGCACTGTCCAAAAAAGGCGACAGTAATCAACAGCGCGAGCGGAGCCGAGCCGCGCGTTGGCGATGTGTCTGTGCCGCGAGGCGCGTCTTCTTCTTCACAATCTCCTCCCCGGACAAAAAGAGCCATCCTGGCGCCTTAAGAATCGGGAGGCAGAGGGTCGTGGTAGGGCTTCAGACGCGAGACGTGGACAATGTCACGTCCACGCCGGCGCAAGTCTTCAGGTGGTGACAGTGGCTCAACTAGAAAATTCACCGGAGATGTTTGCTCCAAGACTCGGTAAGGCCCTTCGAATTTTGGGACGAGTTTCGAGGAAAGCCCCGGAGTCTGGAAAGGCACAGACAACCACACAAGAACGCCTGGAGCGTAGGTGGTGTTCGGAAGCGTGTCGGTGCGGTTTTCTTTCTGGCGCTGCTGTTGCTCGGCCGTAAAGGAGCGCGCTAGCTGGCGGCATTCTTCGGCCTGTCGGGCGATGTCGGACACAGGTAGACACTCGGAGGCGTCAGAACGGTATGGAAGGAGCGTGTCGATGGTATGCGTAGGCTGGCGGCCATACAGGAGGAAGAAAGGTGAAAATCCCGTAGTGGCCTGGATCGCGGTGTTGTACGCGAACGTGATGAATGGAAGGATGCGGTCCCAGTTACCATGATCAGATGCCACGTACATCGACAGCATGTCACCAAGTGTGCGGTTAAATCGCTCTGTGAGTCCGTTAGTCTGGGGGTGGTATGCCGTGCTTGTCCGATGAATAATGCGGCATTCCGAGAGCAAACTTTTGACGACTTCGGAGAGGAAGGCGCGACCTCGATCACTGAGGAGTTCTCGAGGTGCGCCGTGTCGAAGCACGAAGCGATGTAGAACGAAAAAGGCTACATCCCGTGCCGTAGCACTTGGTAAAGCAGCAGTTTCGGCGTAGCGTGTCAAGTGGTCGACAGCAACTACGATCCACCGATTGCCGTCTGGCGTCATAGGAAGCGGGCCGTATAGGTCGATGCCGACGCGATCGAAGGGTGTGGCAGGGCACGGGAGCGGCTGCAAGGCACCAGACGGGCGTAAAGGCGGCGATTTGCGGCGTTGACAGTCAAGACAGCACCGAACAAACTTTTGTACAAAATTGTACATGCCGCGCCAGTAGTAGCGGTGGCGAATTCGTTCGTACGTCTTGAAGACTCCGGCGTGGCCACACTGTGGATCGTTGTGGAAAGCGGCACATATTTGTGACCTTAAGCTGCGGGGAATCACCAGAAGCCACCGACGGCCTTCAGGAGAGTAATTGCGTCGGTGGAGCAGCTGGTCACGAATGGCAAAATGAACTGCTTGGCGTCGGAGGGTTCGGGATACAGGCATGGTCGATGATCCAGAAAGATAGTCGAAAAGAGAAGCGATCCACGGGTCACGACGTTGTGCGGTGGCAAAGGAGTCCATGTCGAGAGATGAGATGGAGTGTGCGGAAGTTGTTCCGCAGGCCGAGTCTGGAGGTAAAGGTGAACGAGACAGAGCGTCGGCGTCGGAGTGTGTTCGCCCACTGCGGTATACGACGCGAATATCGTACTCCTGGATGCGTAATGCCCAACGGGCTAGGCGGCCAGTGGGATCTTTCAAGTTGGCAAGCCAACAAAGCGCGTGGTGATCTGTGACCAAGTCGAATGGGCGCCCGTACAGGTATGGTCGGAACTTGCCAAGTGCCCATACTAAGGCCAAGCACTCTTTTTCGGTCACGCTGTAATTGGCCTCAGGCTTCGTCAGCGTGCGACTCGCATAGGCGACTACGTATTCGGGGTAGCCTGGCTTTCGTTGGGCGAGGACGGCGCCGAGACCGACCCCGCTGGCATCTGTGTGTACCTCAGTTGCAGCCGACGGGTCGAAATGGCGAAGAATAGGTGGGGAGGTGAGAAGACGACGCAGCGTAGCGAAGGCGGAGTCACATGCAGGGGACCAGGAGGAGAGGGTGGTGTCACCGCGCAGAAGCTGAGTCAATGGCGCCATGATCGATGCGAAATTCCGAACAAAGCGCCGGAAATATGAGCATAGGCCCACAAAGCTCCGAAGTTCTTTGATGGTCTGAGGCTTCGGAAACTCAGCGACTGCTCGAAGTTTTGCAGGATCGGGTAGAACGCCGTGCTTGGACACAACGTGGCCTAAAATGGTGAGCTCTCGCGCGGCGAAGCGGCACTTCTTGAGGTTGAGTTGGAGGCCAGCGTTCGTTAAACAGGTCAAAACGAGTCTGAGGCGGAGCAGGTGAGTCGGAAAATCAGGCGAGAAAACCACGACATCGTCGAGGTAACACAGACATATGGACCACTTGAGGCCACGCAGCGTGTTGTCCATGAGTCGTTCAAAGGTGGCAGGGGCGTTACAAAGCCCGAACGGCATTACGTTAAATTCATATAAGCCGTCAGGCGTAATGAATGCGGTTTTCTGGCGATCGGCTGCAGCCATCGGTACCTGCCAGTACCCCGAACGCAAGTCAAGGGACGAGAAGAATTCTGCTCCCTGAAGACTGTCGAGGGCGTCGTCGATGCGCGGCAAAGGATAGACGTCTTTGCGCGTTACCTTATTTAGCCGACGGTAGTCGACGCAAAAGCGAATAGACCCGTCCTTCTTGCGAACGAGAACGACAGGCGACGCCCAGGGACTGTGCGAAGGTTGAATAACGTCACGGCGCAGCATATCTTCGACTTGGGTGGTAATGACACGACGCTCTTCGGCCGAGACGCGGTAGGGTCGTTGACGTAACGGCTGATGTGAACCGGTGTCAATGTAGTGCTGCACTTCCGACGTGCGGCCCAGGTGAGGTTGTGAAACGTCGAATGAACTTCTAAAGTGGTGCAGGAGATCAAGAAGGTCGGCGCGTTCGGCAGGTGTGAGGGTATCGGCGATGGCACTCGAGAATGCATCCTTGGACGTCTCTTCAAGCGCGGAAATCGAAGACGACTGGCCGGAGTCGACATCAAAAGAGTCTCCGGGGACGTCAACCAAAGACGAAGAGTCGAGGAGTTCCACGATGCCAAGGCATTCACCAACGAGCAATGTAATCGGCGCACAGAGGGGATTGCAGAAGTATATATTGCTACAGCCGCCAGCCATGTCAAGTGTTGCGAAGGGTAGTCGGAGAGATTTACGGCTCATGAAGACGTCGGAAGGTGTGAAGAGGACCGTTGCATCAGTGATGGCATCGCAAGAGACGGGTACGAGAGCGAAGGAGCCAGGTGGAATATCTGTGTCCTCGTGCACGGTAAGTTTAGAAGGGCGGTCACAATCTTCGTGCGAGGGTGCGTCACAAGGAAAAAATTCAACTTCGGCGCGTGCGCAGTCGATCACGGCTTTATGACGGGATAAGAAGTCCCATCCGAGGATGACGTCATGCGAGCAGGTGGGAAGAACAATGCACTCGACTATGTAAACAATGCCGTGAATAAGCACACGTACAGTACAGGCTGCGTGCGGAGTGACGTGCTGAGCGCTTGCCGTACGAAGCGACAGTCCAGAAAGCGGCGTGGTCACCTTGCGCAGCGAACGGCACAGTTTGGCGGCTATCACAGAAACGGCTGCGCCGGTATCCACAAGAGCGAATGCAGGAACACCTTCTACACTAATTTCGACCACGTTAGCAGGACAGGCGCGAGGACTTGGACAGTTCGAATGGGGCGCAGTTCTTGCCTCGTGAACTGCGACGTTCAGTTTTCCTGGTCAGGTGGTGTGGGTCGCCGACGCATTGGGGAGAGCGAGCGTCGGCGAGGGGATGGCGAGCGACGCGAAGGAAATTCTGGAAGGTCAGCACGAGCATACGGTTGGTGGGAAGGAGTGGCGTATTGGCGAAAGGGCTGGCTGCCGTACTGGAAGGGCCGAGAGGCGTCGCCGAACGCTTGAGGCCGACGTCGGCAATATCGGGCGACGTGTCCAGGAGTACAGCAAGAATAGCAGATGGGACGATTATCAGGCGTCCTCCAAGGATTAGCTCTCGGTGCGGTCCAAGATGCAGCATGGGCTTCCGGTGGCACCGGTTGGGAATGGGTCGCGAAAGACGCAGGCGGAGGCCTGCGTACTGCCTGCGCGTACGTAAGAGGCGCAGCCACAGGCAGGACTGGCTGCGCATAGGTGCGAGGAGTCGCGACAGGCTGCACTGCCAGAGCAGAGTTGAGATTCGTGGCTGCAGGCGGCTGATGGTGTGCGGAAGGGACAACTTGAGCGACCTCTTCGGAGATGAGAGTGCGGAGCGTGTTTGGAAGACTGGAGGTGGGCTCCTGAGTGAAGGGGACTAAAGAAAGTTGGCGGGCAACTTCCTCACGCACGAAGTCCTTGACCCGTTGAAGTAATGAGCATGGGTCGTACATGCTGTCAAGGCTTGCCACCAAGTCGTCGCTGCCCAGAGCACGCCGAGTCGAAGCGCGTTGCTTGCGTAACTCATCATAACTTTGGCATAGGCTGACGACTTCGGACACAGTGCGCGGATTCCTGGCTAGAAGCATCTGGAAAGCGCCGTCATCGATGCCCTTCAGTATATGGTGAATTCGCTCAGCTTCGGGCATTGCCGCGTTGACTCGTTTACACAGGTCCACGACGTCTTCAATGTAACTCGTGAATGTTTCTGCCGTCTGCTGTGCTCGGGCGCGCAAGCGTTGTTCAGCGCGCAGTTTGCGAACAGCGGGTCGGCCGAACACTTCTGTAAAGGTTGTCTTAAAGATTGACCATGTGGGTAAGTCACTTTCGTGGTTGTGAAACCAGAGTTGGGCAACACCAGCCAGATAAAAGATGACGTGGGTTAACTTCGCTGGATCATCCCACTTGTTGTGCGCGCTCACCCGTTCATATGACGCCAGCCAGTCTTCTACATCTTCGTCGTCTGCACCGCTGAAGATCTTGGGGTCGCGTTGTCGTGCAACGCCGGTGCAAGTGACGGACTGTGGCGTCGGCGCCGTTTGGGATGAGCTGTCGGTCATGGCGGGCGATAGCGTTCTTGATCGCAGCTCCAGGGTTACAAGCGACGGGGTATGAGTCCCAGCACCTCCACCAATTGAGAAGAGGTTTATTGGCGGCTCCTAAGGCAAAAGCGCAGCGACCGGGAACGGCGAGACAGCCCGAAGCACTGTCCAAAAAAGGCGACAGTAATCAACAGCGCGAGCGGAGCCGAGCCGCGCGTTGGCGATGTGTCTGTGCCGCGAGGCGCGTCTTCTTCTTCACAATAGTATGTATTACTAGGGGCAAACACAGACGAAAAGTAATGAGCGAAACAATCTGCTTTGGATTCATCATTGCGAATTATGGTTCCAATGTATTGTAAGGCAGGGATGGTGCTATTATCTTTGCCATTTCTGCGGACGTACTTCCAGAACTCCTTTGGGTACGCTGCGAATTTTTGCCCGAGGTTGGAAAAGTACGCCTTCTTTGCGAAGTCCTTCATGTGTTTAACATTATTTTTCATTTCACTGAGCAAAGCAAAATGAGCGGTCAATTTATTTCTCTTGTACTTAGTATATACCCGTTTCTGACGGCGATCCAGAGAACGGAACTCAGCGTTGAACCACGGTTTATTCTGGGCGTGCTTACTTACAGGACCCAAGATGACACGAACACTTCCCGTAGATGGCACAGCTTTTTTTTTAGTCATTTCCACGATTCTTCAATTCTCATTTTTCAGCAAGCGCATCAATTGTTAGGAAGTGGGTTTCTAACACCGAAATGATTGCCTGGTGGTACGCTGCACTATAAACATGGATCAATTTTGGCGGTTTCCTGGCGACAATTACATTTTCGAGGAGAACATCAGATACCACCATGTTATGATCATTAATTCCCGGCAAAACCTGCACATTTGACACATCATTTGGTGTATTGCATCGCAACAAGTTGAGAACATGACCTGTGCGGTCTCCGATTGATGCAGGTGGGGGCAGTGTCACAGAGGCAACCGGAGTAGTCCGAGCCCCCCAATAGTGGTGCCGCAGTGACCCCTCCAGCCCCCGTGCTGGAAAAAGCCAGTGCTGCTCCATCCTCTTCAAGGGCCGTGCAGACACCAGTCCCACAGGACGCTAAAATCAACTGAACCCCAAAGCCCTACACAGGCGTCTCGGCGCCCAACTCTCGGTCCTGCAGCACCGCCGAGAGAGCGATGGAATTCGATGCATAAACCCTGGTGTCGTCGACACCGAAGGAGAAGCGCTCTCTCGAGCGCAGAGTGACAGTCTCAAAAACCACGTTAAATAAGAAAACGATAACCGAAAGGTTATCGCTTTTTTGTAACAGCGTTCTTTAGATCTATGTCACCTAACACCTTTCTTATTATTATTCACTCGTAATGAGCCGCCGTGGTTGCTCAGTGGCTATGGTGTTGGGCTGCTGAGCACGAGGTCGCGGGATTGAATCCCAGCCACGGCGGCCGCATTTCGATGGGGCGAAGTGCGAAAACACCCGTGTCCTTAGGTTTAGGTGCACGTTAAAGAAACCCAGGTGGTCGAAATTTCCGGAGTCCTCTACTACGGCGTGCCTCATAATCAGAAAGTGGTTTCGGCGTGTAAAACCCCAAATTTATATTCACTCGTAATGCCATTTTTTACGGTTCAGTTTCAAAATGGCTTTCATTATAAACTGGAATTGCAGCGGATTCTTACGCAACTTAGGTGGTATAGAAGGCATGTTAAGTAACTTCTCTCCTGTGGCATTGCGCTTACAGGAAACAAGCCTAGGAGAAAAACGTAAACATTTTTTAAAATACTTTGCTCTACTCGGGCCAATCGGCTTTCCGGTGGTGTAGCCATTGTTCTGCAGGGCGGTATCGCAGCTATAGAAGTTACCATTGAAAGTCGCATAGAAGGCGTTGCTGCCATAGTTTTAGCACACAGAACCATCACCATTTGTTCAATACGCATTCAGCCACATTCTAATTTTACTCTAGGAGATGTAGAGGTAATATTAAACCAGCTACCTGAAACTTTTCAATAGCGGGTGACTGTAACACACCTAACACGTTATGGGGTAGCAAAACAACCGACACGAGGAGACAAACACTTGAAGATTTTATCCTAACAAATGACACATGCCTTTTAAACACTGGGGCTGCAAGCTAGTGCTCCCCAACCACAGGAGCTATGAGTTGCGTCGATTTGGCAGAGTGTTCACCATCTCTATTCACTGATCTCTAATAAATGCAACCGCTAATTCCTACGGTAGTGACCACGTGCCCGCATACATAAAAATAGCATCCACGCTCCCTATCCTACTTTCTAGAGTACCCTGTTGGAAACTTTATCTAGCAAATTTGCCTCTCTTCACTGAAACATCCGGTCTGGATAAAGTGATTTTTGATGAACTAAGCATACACAAAGCGAATGAGAGGATTGCTGCTTCCATAGTTGCTGTGGCGGAAGAGTCTCTTTCATAATCTACTGAATTCTTAAGGAAAAAAAAAATAAAGCCCTGGTGGACGAACGAGTGCACAGAAGTTTAAAAACTTCGTAACAAAGGGTTGGGTCTCTTTCGAAGGTACCAAATACAAGATAATCTTTTGTCGTTTAAAAGACCGAAAGCATGGTATATCCGCAGGCAAGGAGAGAAAAAATAATCGGGAAGTTATATTTTGCCGAGTAACACCTCAATCACATCCAAAAAAATGTGGGACCAGCTTCGCAAGTTTAGGCGGTATTATGCTCCCTACACAATTCACACACTCTCAGCTCCGGGCACGCAAACAAGTCTACAGGAAAAGGAGACATATTAGGCCAGCACTTCTACTCCACATCTAGCTCAGCGAACAATGTTCAGATAGACGATCATTTGACCTTTAACGCTGCATGAAATAAAGAGAATAATTCCTTCTTGTAAGAAGACAGCACGCTGCGGAGCGCCACTGAAACGATAAGTGCCGCGAGCCCACACTAGTTCATGAACCCGGCCGGATCGTGACACTGGCGACGAGTACCACGTATCGACCCACGCCGCCGCGAGCGGCAGAAAACTAGCCCCCGTTCCTACCGCCATGCCGCTGTACGGAAGCCTCGAGCCGTTCGAGAGAGATGGGTCTGCCTGGCCCGTTTACGAGGAGCAAGTCCACGTGCTATTCCGGGCAAACGGCATATTCGAGGCTAAAGAGCGAGACATATACCTGACCAGCTGTGGGACTCGCGTCTTCAGTCTCCTGATAACCTTCTCAGGCCAGCCACACCGCATGATAAGAGGCTGAGTGAGCTGCTCACCATACTGCGCTTGAATTTCAAGCCCGCGCCGTCCACACTAGTGGAACGGTTCCGCTTCAACAAGCGGAGCCGCCGGGAAGCAGAGACCCTCGGGCAGTTCATCGCTGCCCTACGAGGGTTAGTAAGTTCCTGCGCCTTCGAAGGCCAGTTGCACTAGCTGCTCCGGAACGGTTTCGTCTAGGGCATGAACAACTTCGCCATACAGACACGGCTCCCGGAGCTTCCTGACCCTTCGCGGGACGACACCGTGAAGGCAGCGCTGGCGATGGAAGCTGCAGCCAAGGACGCCGGCGAGATTACATGTGCGACCGGCTCACTGTCGGCGAAAGCGGTGGTCAACAAGTTGGCGACAGAGGGCGATACCTGCAGTCACTGTGGTGGTGCCCACTCCCCCTCACAGTGACAGTTCTCTCTAGCACAATGCTTGACGTTCGGGAAAACTGGGCACCTGGCACGGGTATGCGGACAGGGAAGTACAAACAGCGGTCAGCAGCAGTAGCAGCCTGGTTCAAGCCCAGGTTCCACACAAGCCCGTGGCCAGGGTAGTGATCGTAAGGGTATGCTGCGGGCATGTGGGGCAGAAGGCTCGAATTCCTCTGCGGCCAGGCTCCACGTCGTGGCCGAGGACCCACCGATTTCGGATATGTTGCACACATGCCTTGTTTCGTCGTCTGGGCCGCCCTACATGCTGACTGCCGAGTATGTGGGTACCCCATGTCCATTGAGCTGGACACAGGGACCAGCTTGTCGATTGTGGCCGGGAAACTGTTCAAGCATACCCTCCCCGGCGTGTTCGTCGAGGCTACGGGCGTCATGCTGCGCAGTTACTCCGGACAGCTCTCCCAGGTCCAGGGTCAGGCCCAGTTTAGCGTTAGTTTTGGCGACAGGGAGGCAATCCTTTCCTTTTGCTTAACCAAGCGGTCGTCTCCGACACTACTGGGCCGAAACGGGATTCACACACTGGGCGTTCGTCTACCGGATTACCAGGAAGCGAGCCTACATCTGGTGAAAGACGTCCCCAGCCTCGTGATCGAGTTCAAATCCCTGTTCCAGCCAGGGTTGGGCATATTCGCCGGCGCGACGGCTGGCATCTATGTACCTGAGGGAGCGCGGCCTCCGGGTGCCCGTCAAGACGGCTGAATGGGCCGCTCCCATCGTACCTGTCCTCAAACGAGAGGGCAGTGTCGGAATTCGCAGGGATTTCAAGGTTACCATCAACCCCTTCGCTACCGTCGAGAAGTACTCGCTGCCGCGCATTGAAGATCTCTGGTCAGCGTTGTCCGGGGGACAGAAGTTCACGAAACTCGACCTCAGAGACGCTTACCAGCGGCTGGTGCTTCCGGATGCCTCCGGGAAGTATGTCACAATATCGACAACATTGGGCATCATTCAGTACGCGCGTTTATCGTTTCGCGCGGCCTAAGCCCCAGTAATTTTTCAGAGAGGGATGGACAACCTATTCAGGGGCATGAGACACGTGGCGTTGTACTCGGACAACATCCTGGTCGCAGAACAAGAAATAGCTACAGAGCTACCTCAGCCACATAAACTTCTACAGAAGTTTCCTGCCGAACCTATCGGCGCACCTGCAGCTGCTCCTTCTTGTGCTTTGAGATGGTCAGCAGTAGGTCTGGAAGAAATAGCAGGACGTGGCTTTCCAGCGCAGCAAGGAGCTAATGAAGGTTCCAGTGTTGGTACACATCGATCCGGCCAAGCCTGTCCTCTTGACCATATATGCGTCGCCGTACGCCGTGGGAGCCGTCCTGGCGCACCGGGACAAGGATGGCCAGGAACTTCCTGTGCCGTTTTTGTCGTCAGCTTCATACTGCATAGCAATGCTACAGCCTGCTGGGCAAGAAAAGCCTGGCCCTCATGTTCGGGGTTGAGAGCTTTTACGAGTACCTGTGGGCCCGGATATTGGAGGCAATCACGGCCCAGAAGCCGCTGTTGGCTGGGGCTGCTAGGGTCTGGCAAGGCGGTTGCCCTGCAGGAATCACCAGCTGGTCTACCGTCCGGGAAAAGACCTGGGACCTTCTGGTGCCCTGAGCCGCCTGCTCCTGCCAGAGGTACGTGCTGCTGTTCCAGAGCCTGCTTAAGTGTTGATGCTGGAGCATGCATACCCGGATGTACTCTGCAGATCTGAAGTGTCACAGGCGACCAGCCGGGACCAAGTCCTGTTTCCGGCGGTCAAGGCGGTCTCCGAAGGGAAGAAGTTGGTTCAGTGGGCCTGTAGCCATAATATGCCGACCTGAGCCAGCAGCAGGGCTGCCTACTGTGAGGTTACAGGTCGGTGATCCCACAGAATCTCTGGTCCAGGGTCTTGGAGTTGCTGCACGCGGGTCATCCAGACGTGGAAAAGACCAAGATGGTGGCCTGGCCTTGACCAGGACATAGCTCACATGGTGCATAGCTGCGAAGACTGCGAGGATTATCAACGAACCTCACGTCATTTGGAGATCACACCCTGCGCGTTCCCACAGACACCCTAGTCCCGCCTGCATGTGGATTTTGGGGGCCCTTCAAGGGCCACAATTTCCTGCTGGTGGTGCACGCCTTTTCGAAGTGGGTAGATGTTCTACCTGTCACCACTCCATCAGCAGGCGTGACAGTCGTGGCTCTGCGACAGTTCTTGGCCGCCCAGGGGTTGCCGGACGTCATCGGGTCCGACAATGGTCCTGCTTTCGCCAGCACAGAGTACCTGGCCTGGCTGACGAAGAATGGAATCCGCCAGATGGCTCCGCCGTACCATCCTGCTTCAAGCGCTGCCGCCGAGCGTGTGGTGCAGACCGTCAAGGACTAGCTAAAGATGAGCCAGGTTGGGGACTTCGGGACGCAGGTCGCGCTGGTACTGTTCCAGTACCGGACCACGATACAGGGTGTCACTGGCAGCGCCTCCTGTGAGCACCTGCTGGACCGAATGGTCAAGACACCCTTGCACATCTTGCATCCCGACCTCCTATCCAAAGCGCTCCTGAAGCAGAAGCTGGTTGCTGACCAATGGTGCCGTCCCGGGCCTTTGCCAGAGTCGGAAGCTCCAATCTTCGCCAGGATCTTTCGTCCTGGCCAACCTGGTCCACCGGATAGGTGGTGCCTCCTACCAGCGCTTCATCGCTGCTAGTCAGCATGCCGAACGGGACCACGTGGCATCGCAGTGGCACGTCGACCATGTTAGGCCTCGCCTCGGGACCAGGCCAGCACCCTGAACTGTCGCTTCAGATGTCCAGCGCGCAGGAGGACCAGCGACCACACCAGTCACTTCCACCGAAGCACCGCCCACCTTGGAAGCGGCAAGGGCTACTAGTGGTACATCATCATCACTACTAGTTCATCATCATCATAAGCCTGGTTACGCTAACCGCACGGCAAAGGCCTCTCCCATACTTCTCCAGCTACCCTACCCCAGTCATGTACTAATTGTGGTCATGTAGTCCCTGCAAACTTCTTAATCTCATCCGCCCACCTAACTTCCCCATCCTACTACGCTTCCCTTCCCTTGGAATCCAGTTCGTAACCCTTAATGACTATCGGTTATCTTCCCTCCTAATTACATGTCCTGCCCATACCCATTTCTTTTTCTTGATTTCAACTAAGATGTCATTAACTCGCGTTTCTTCCCGCACCCAATCTGCTCTTTTCTTATCCCTTAAAGTTACACCTATCATTCTTCTTTCCATAGCCCGTTGCGTCGTCCACAATTTAAGTAGAACCCTTTTCGTAAGCCTCCAGGTTTCTGCCGCGTACGTGAGTAGTGGTAAGACACAGCTGTTATACACTTTCCTCTTGAGGGATAATGGCCACCTGCTGTTCATGATCTCAGACTGCCTGCCAAACGCGCCCCAGCCCATTCTCATCCTTCTGAATATTTCAGTCTCATGATGCGGATCTGCGGTCACTACCTGTCCTAAGTAGATGTATTCCCTTAGCACTTCTAGTGCCTCGCTACTTATCGTAAACTGCTGTTCTCTTCCGAGACTGTTAAACATTACTTTAGTTTTCTGCAGATTAATTTTTAGACCCACCCTTCTGCTTTGCCTCTCCAGGTCAGTGAGCATGCATTGCAATTGGTCCCCTGAGTTACCAAGCAAGGCAATATCATCAGCGAATCGCAAGTTACTGAGGTATTCTCCATCAACTTTTATTCCCAATTCTTCCCAATCTAGGTCTCTGAATACGTCCTGTAAACACGCTATGAATATCTTTGTAGAGATCGTATCTCCCTGCCTGACGCCTTTCTTTATTGGGATTTTGTTGCTCTCTTTATGGAGGACTACGGTGGCTGTGGCGCCGCTATAGATATCTCTCAGTATTTTTACATACGGGTCGTCTACACCCTGATTCCGTAATGCTTCCATGACTGCTGAGGTTTCGACTGAATCAAACGCTTTCTCGTAATCAATGAAAGCTATATATAAGGGTTGTTTATATTCCGCACTTTTCTCTATCACCTGATTGATGGTGTGAATATGGTCTATTGTTGAGTAGCCTTTACAGAATCCTGCCTGGTCCTTTGGTTGACAGAAGTCTAAGGTGTTCCTGATTCTATTTGCGATTACCTTAGTAAATACTTCGTAGGCAACGGACAGTAACCTGATCGGTTTATAGTTTTTCAAGTCTTTGGCGTCCCCTTTCTTATGGATTAGGATTATGCTAGCGTTCTTGCAAGATTCCGGTACGCCCGAAGTCATGAGGCATTGCATATACAGGGTGGCCAGCTCTTCTAGAACATTCTGACCACCATCCTTCAACAAATCTGCTGTTACGTGATCCTCCCCAGCTGCATTCCCCCTTTGTATAGCTCCCAATACTTTCTTTACTTCTTCCGGCGTTACTTGTGGGATTTCAATTTCCTCTAGACTATTCTCTCTTCCATTATTGTCGTGGGTGCCACTGGTACTGCACAAATCTCTATGGAACTCCTCAGCCACTTGAACTATCTCATCCAGATTAGTAATGATATTGCCGGCTTTGTCTCTTAACGCATAGATCTGATTCTTGCCTATTCCTAGTTTCTTCTTCACTGCTTTTAGGCTTCCTCCGTTCCTGAAAGCATGTTCAATTATATCCATATTATACTTTCTTATGTCAGCTGTCGTACGCTTGTTGATTAACTTGGAAAGTTCTGCCAGTTCTATTCTAGCTGTAGGGTTAGAGGCTTTCATACATTGGCGTTTCTTGATCAGATATTTCGTCTCCTGCGATAACTTACCGTCATCCTGTCTAACGAAGTTACCGCCGACTTCTATTGCAACTCCTTAATGAAGCCCAAAAGATTGTCGTTCATATCTTCAACACTAAGGTCCTCTTCCTGACATAAAGCTGAATACCTGTTCTGTAGCTTGATCCGGAATTCCTCTATTTTCCCTCTTACGCTAACTCATTGATCGGCTTCTTATGTACCAGTTTCTTCCGTTCCCTCCTCAAGTCTAGGCTAATTCGAGTTTTTACCATCCTATGGTCACTGGAGCGCACTTTGCCGAGCACGTCCACATCTTGTATGATGCCAGGGTTAACGCAGAGTATAAATAAAATCTATTTCATTTCTTGACTCGCCATTGGAGCTCCTCCACGTCCACTTTGGGAATCCCGCTTGCGGAAGAAGGTATTCATTATCCGCATATTATTCTGTTCTGCAAACTCTACTAATAACTCTCCCCGGTTCGCGCCAGTTCAGCCGGTGTCAAATCCGGCGCTACTCGCAAGGCCGGCCGCTGCGACCCTCCGGGCGCAGCGAGACTGGTTCAGGCAACACCCGGCGTTGCCGCACCCAGCCCGTCAGCACCGGTGCCCAGGCGAAGTAGTCGACCGCGGAGGCCGCCGTACCGTTACTCGCCTAGATAATAGAAGCCGTCGACCTTGCTGGGACGGCGGCAGAGTCTCGATCGGCCGTGAATTTGTTTCTTTAGATGTATTTTGTTTGTAGTGAACAAACAAACTGGGAGTTAGGGGTGTGACAGGCACGTGGCGTCCCGTCGGCATATCTTCGTTGGCCCGTCAGGCTCGGTGGGCAACATCGGTGGGCAGCACTGGCAACATTACCACCATGCTGCAAAGCATCACTGTAAAAGTGGGTGCCTCCAGCCGACCTCGTTCACGAAGACGGGCGGATCGCGACAAGGAGATTATAAAACAGCAGTTGTTTACAGAAATTTTCTCGTTTCACCTAATTCCGTCCATAGAAAGTCAATGTGCGAAACTCTTCTCGGTGGCATCCTGAGAATGCTTGGCGCAAGCGAAAATCATGGAAAATAAATTCGTCTCTGTTAAGTTCCATGCCGCGTCGGAATCATGGGAAATGAAAAGACGGATCAATATGTAGCAATGACAGCCCATGAAAGACTAACAGAAATAAATCTTCTACTGAAGGACTGTGCCCGGGTAGTACGTGATGCGATCTCCTCAAAGTGGCAAAAGGATTGGGACTGTCAAGTAAACAAGAAACTGCAAATAGTAATGGTCACACTGTAGGAGTGGAAGACATAATACCGCTAGAAAGGTTCCATGGAAGTTCTGAATCTCACACATAACTTTTTATTGAAAAATGAAGAACAAGCGGTTTGTGATCAATGCCAAGAGCTTCTAACTGTGAAATACATTTTAATAACATGTCCCGCGTAGGAGGAAAATACTTGGAGGACGCTTAAGCTTCGCAATCAAGAGTGGAACGCGATAGCGCTATCGCACCCCGTTCGCACCACCCATTCAAAACGATCTATGCGTGCCAAACGTCGTGATCGGCATGTATAGCCGGGCCGCGACGTGCCATGAAGGCGGACGCGAAAATGGGGCGAGTGGCGCGCCACGTGTCGGGGCGGCGCCGTACATTGCGAGGAGCGGGGTCTTCTCTGTTTGCCGCAAGATGGCTGTGCCTGTGCGCCGAGCTCCGAAGAAATATAGCGGAAACGTACTTCGCTACTCGTGTAACTGCGACTTTTGTAATTCACATGCTCATAATTACCGATATACATCGCAGTATAAGTTTCGACGGCACGTTCCTAAGGCAACACCGCATTCAATAGAGGCGCTTTTGTCCCACTTTGAACTACCGAACTCGTGGCTGAGTCACTTCCTCTTCAGCCACCGAGGTGGGCGGACGCGGAATGTCGGGCTTTTCACGAGCGGCTTCAGCGACCCTTTTGGGCCGCGCTATCAGGTCAAGTCAAAAACTAGGCCAGGGGTGCTATGCAGGATGCGCCGAGTTTCTCGTTCACCCGAGTTTTACCCGAGTGCTCGACGGCAGTCAGTGAACGGAGATAGCGCGGGACGCGCGAAGGCTGCAGGCAAAAAAATACGTAGACAAAAAGCCGCGTATGACAACATGAGCGCACCCTGCGCGGGACGCTACTTTCACGTTTCAAGCGCAGACGGCTGCACAACGAAACGCGCCAGCGCCGCGTATTGTTATCAACGGATTATCTCAAGTTAGCGATACTGTGACTGTCCCGCTGTCTGTCTGCACACTTGCCGTGAGCCGCTTGCCACGCCTATCGCGGGCGCGTCAAGGGCGTGCCTCCTCTTTCGGGGACTATCTTTCTATCCTCCATCGAATGCGAACAGGGTACATGCGGCGCATTCTTGCACCTACGCTTTCGCTCAAACGAATACGTTAATATACAACAAATAAAATAACGAACATTTTTATTTCTTTAAGTGTCTGTTTTTCGTTTTGAATGCTAGAAATTTCTGATGACAAACGGAGATCGAGCAAATTATTAAATTTTGCACTTCTTGCCGCGAGTGGCGACAGTCTTAGAAGCGGATACATTGAAGCGGGTCGCATGCACGAGGCAGTTCATACGGTGAGAAGTCGCCTAGGGGCGCTACAGTGCTATTCTCAATAATGTCAGTGATCACCACTCTTTCTCTATTAGGGGAATAGAAACGCAGCGCCGTGGTACGGCTGTTCATCGCAGGTGCCTTAAGGCCCCAGCTTTAACAACTAAAAACGATACACTAGTCATAAATACGGGAGCAACGGCTGTCGATGCAAAATGGTGGTCCGTAGTGCCCGTAGTGACGCAGTTTAGTGAAAATGTACCAGTTTATCTTTGTGCGCGAAGGCTCGGCGATGCATTGCGAAGAAGTGCGTGTTTCCCATCGACACAATTCATCGCTTGTCATCGCTTGCCCAGTGAAAGTGCCTCTGAGCGCATGTACGCAGTATTTGAGTGTTTTGTGCGCACCAAGGTGCTTGCGGATTACTTATGCTGGAGCCAGCAGCGATCGCAGAAGGATACCGTAACGACACCGCAGCAGTTGCATTTTGGCAGGTGAGGGTTCTTGTGTACGGTTATGAAATGAGACTTCGAACTGAGGAAGGTGTTGGAACTGTTGAGTGCGCAGTGCTTGTGATGAAGAAATGCCATTGCACTGGGTCTAGAAGAGCGAGTGATTCTCGGACGCTGATCGCGTTTACGACTTTGTGGCTCCGATACATCACCGATGACAGAGCAGCCATCTGAAACGACTGCTGCGATACGCACTCCTCAGCATCGACGTCACCCTCGGTGCATCGACGCCTTGCAAGCAGCTTCAGTGACGTGCCGATAATTATTTACTGTGCGCTACGTCGCCACAATGCAGGCAATGAAACCGTGCTGTGGGGCCATCTCAGCCCGAGAAGATATATGCATAAGCCAGCGACAGTCAACGCTTTGTTTTTGATAGTAGTGCGCAGTACATCACCGATGACAGTGCGTTGTGCGTGTTTTATGTCGGCGGTGAATATTGTTGATGCCTGTCAGCTCGGCACCGCGTCGCTGCTGCCGAAAGATAAGTTGGGCGTGGCCCAACCGTGGTGGGTGCGCGCACAAGAGTTACATGCCTCGCGCGGGGCGTGACCTATGGCTTTGATTGACAGGCGAACTCGTGCTAAACTCGTGCATCGCGAAACCCCTTCCGAGTTCAACTCGGGAACATGGCGGTGGCAGCAGCAGCCTGTGGTATTTCATCCAGCGGCAGCAAGCGTCAGTATGACCGTTTGTACCCGTTCACGTACATGACCGCCGTGGAGTTTCAGCGTCATTTTCGCCTGTCGAAGACATCGGTGCGCTGGCTGTGTGACGAGCTAGGCGAAGACTCTCGTATATGGAGACAGCGTGGCGGGCTTCATTCGCTCACCGTCGAAGAGCAAGTCCTCTGCGCCCTCAGTTTCTACGGGACTGGGAGTTTTCAGGGAAGCGTCGGCGCCGAGCGTTACATTGGACGTCATCAGACTACTGTAAGCCTCTGTGTCAGATATGTCTGATGCGCTTATTGATGCGGCAGTGCGGAAGCGGTGGCTGGCTTTCCCGAAGACTGCGGCTGAGCGGGCATTTATAAAAGAACGCTACTTACTTCGCGGAAACATTACGAACGTAGTCGGGCATGTCGACGGAACGTACGTAGGAATTAAGGCGCCTTCAATGTCAGCGTTACTGTGATTAGCATTGAAGCAATGTCTAGACGCACCATATTGCCAAATTTGTCACTTCTGTGTAGCCGACTTAAATTTTGTGTTACCGACATCACAGATGCGACAGCCTATGATAATGACTTTTTCACTGGTTGCTGAATTTTTACAGATTGTTCTACTTATCTATCAGGGTGCCTTCCAAATGGCTCACTTTTTGGGGAAAGAGGTTAATTAAGTATGAATAGATAAATGGATATCACAAATTGTGTGAAGTACCCTGTGAATGCTAATCTCATAAAGAACTTGGTTTTTCTTATGAGATTACTTAGTACTTAGTGCAAGTTAGTATGCATAACGCTGAATTATGGTCATGCGTCATATATCGGCCGCACTATGAAACAGCAAGGCATTGCACAATTTGTTGCAGTGCGAGATGTGGATGTCGCACCAAGCCAATTGTGCCTATGCATTTATGGCGAAATGAAAATGCATTGGGAACCTTAGTGTGCTGGCTTGCATGAAGAAAATACTTAAGAGTGTTTGCTGTGTTCACTGTTTGTGCACCTGCCAGTGGTTCAGTGTATTTTCTTTTTTTTTTTGGGGGGGGGCAGCGTTATTATGTATGGACAAATCATATATTTTCGTCTCATAATGGGGCTCTAATTCTTCAGCAGTAGAACAATGCAGATCCAATGCTCTGCAGAACTCGGTGTGCGTGAAGATGTCGTGAACCACCAAGGCAAAATTACATATCGGGAGAAATGTGGTGCAGATGCCAATGAAAAGTGGGTCTTTAACCCGCCATGATAAAAATAAAGATTGCAGAGGGAATAGACCTTTTGTACAGCTTTAGAGCAATGATTACACAAACTGTGACATGCTCAAACGTGTAAAAGCTTGCCACAATGCCAAAGTAGAATGAGCGATATGTAGCGTATTTTGGCATTGAACGTGTCTTGTAACTGCTATTTTTATTGTAAGCCTCGCTGTCACGGCTTTCCCTCCGGCACTTCCTTTACTGAAACGCAGCACTGTCTTTCTATTGTTGTCATGATGATGATGGTAACGGCAGCAGTAAGGCTGGTTAATGCTTGCCCCTTCGATTCCTGCGAGTTTAGTGGTACAGAATATGGCACGTGCATACACCTGTGCAGCAAAATTTTACGCTTGTGGTGATTTGTTGGAGAGCTAATTCGTGTTGGGACATTTCAAAGATGTGCGCCATTGTGGCTTAATAACTAGAGCATTGATGAGGTTGAGGACTGGTTTTATTGGTATAGAAGCTTGAAGTTGAATTGCACAACAATTTGATGGGACACAAAGAAGAGAAATACACACAGCAGAACGCTGTGCGGTGTGTGTTACTCTTCTTTGTGTGCCGTCGAATTGTTGCGTGATCCAACTTCAAATAGAGCATTGGGCTTCTTTGTTCTTTGGTGCAGGACCGAGGAAGTGTGAGCTATTCGACACCATGCCAGTGCCTTGCCACACAATTATGGAAGTCTGAAGGTTTGCAAACAAAGCTTTGCTTTCACATCCACCTGCTCATGTTATACAAGCACTGATTGAAAGAATCGTCATACAAAAATAATGGTGAAATGAAGGTTCTTTGAAAATTTGGATGTTGACACTAATGACTTAATAGGTGCCACACCGAACTCGACAATTGTACTGGACAGAGCAGTTTGTTTCCTATGATAAGCACAAGCTTCCATTACATGCTGTGCAGACAACCAAGCTCAGTTTGTTTTAACGTGGTTCACAACATTCACTGTAATCTGTTATTGATTCTAAAGAAGTGCCAAACACCACCTCTTTTTCAAGGATGTCATGGGAATATTTGGCGATACCTTTTTACAGCCCCTCATAATGGAAGTGTGGCCAGCCAGCTTTGCTTGGGTGCCTTTATAGATTTCTGTTCCTGATCATTGTGGGCTATCAAGTTGCTAAAGTCTATGCAACCAGTGCAAGGCATTACGTGATTCTATAGTCGGATACAACTTTAGGAGGCCACAGAATCTGCACTTCAGTGGCAGGTGAACACAAGCCTGCAGCAATGGGCACACACTCTACACTGATGTCGTGCCGCTGGACGCACTAATACCCGCTCATTGGAGGGGGACTATTTCTTTAGACGTGGAGGCAATGGGCAGCTGCACTTTGGTCATCTGGGCGGGGCCTCTCCTGTCTTGTGAAGTTGTATCCGACTAGAGGATGCCGCTTTTCATACAACACAAAAGGACAAAGTGTACAATTATTTGGCCTATGAAATGGATACATCACAAGTGAGCTATGCATGGGCTTAAGCTGTGTGAAAATTAGTACATGCAAATATATGACATTGTCAAAGAATATGGCATGTAATGGCACGTTTAAATCAGGGAGTGTTGCATTCATATGCACAGTCTATAGGTGATAGCATTATTAAGCTCATGCCGTTTCCTGTCTTTTCATTGTGAAATACACACACCATTCATCTTGTGGCTAATCAACACCCACTCTATTCTTGCACATAAAAAGAACAAACAGCACAATGACGTATATGCTGCATTAGTGTCTTTTTCATTTACATGGTCCAAGAGTGGCACAGGTTGTCTTACGTTATTGCCCATTTTGAAGAGACACCAAGTGCATGTTACAAGTGTCCCAATATGCACAGCACAATGTTTACTGCAATAATTTTATTCATGCTCTTGAATAATAAACAAAATAATAAACTGAAAGCTCCTTTATAAGGTGTGTTCGGGGGGCTCGACTGGAGAGCAGTGAGGGCACTGATCCTACTGTTGCAGAGCAGCCCTCTGGACCTTGCCACACTCTCAAGAGCACGTGCCTGGCGCTCGCCTACTGCCACCAGGTGGTTGAGTGCCTCCAGCAGCAGAATGTTTTGCTGCAAAAAAAGTGGATTGTTGGAATGAATCAACCACATATAAACCAATATTTACAAATAAAAATGCTCATTGCACTATTGGTACTAAATGCCCTTAACTGTGGAAGCCTTTAGTTGTTTTTTTCAGAGCCAATTGTAATGTTTACTAGTGTGCCAACAGCTGAGGTGTCCTCGCACCCTCACAAGTCTCTACTGTCAGCACCACAAACCTATTTTTGTTCACTGCAAAACCAATGCCGCTCCCTACAATCCCGTCTTATGCGAGCTGATTGCATCCTATGCCTACAAACATCATATTTTTGTCCCATTACGCAATTTTCTACCATCCTCGGCTGCAGTTCTTGACATCCATTCTGTCACGCTTATGTAATCACCTGTTATAAATTGGCAACGAGTGATTGAAGACGTGCATGGCCTGCCCGCCGATTCCATTTTTTTTTCTTAATCTGAGCTAGCTTATCAGTTGCCACGGTTTACTACGCCACTGTCTTCCTGCCTTAATGCTATCTCCAACAATTTTTGTTACTTCACTTTCTGCACAGTCCTCGACTTCTCAAATTTCTTTGTTAACCTCCAGGTTTATGTGCCATATTGCATAACCGGTAGAATGCAATGAATCTAAACATTTTTCAAGGATATCGGTAATGTGGCGATCACGATTCGGGAATGCCTCCCATGTGCTGTTCAAACCATGAAATTTTTGTATAAGTTTCCTGCTTTACATCAGTACCTGCTATTGATATTTCACCTGGATAAAGGTACTATTTCATAGATTCTGCGGGCTGAATGTCACTGATGAATTTCTGGTATCTCACCAAGTTAGTGAAGGTTACCTTTATCTTTTCCATATTTTCGCGGGCCCACGTACATGTAAAAGCAGGAACACTCATTGGTTCTCAATGCCTTTTTTAAACTGCTGGACATTCAGTTCGTTACTACGATAGTGACTTAATCCGTGCACTACTATTATGCTAAATATGAAACAGTAGAAATATACTTATCTGCAGTTTGTCGATGTCTCCTTCACTGTGTTGGTTGCGAGATCCACCATCGGCACCACCTCCTTGTCGCACCTTAGCTATATCGGCTGTCTTCCTTTAGCACACGCTATGCAATATTCGTGACGCTCGCAGTCACGCAGAGGGGAGGAACTCAGCGCACTCACAGAAGCAGCACCGGATAAGTTGTTTGTTCAGGATTGTGCCGTGAACAGTAGGTGCGCGTTGCGATCTGTAAAATCGCCTAAGCTATTGGCAGTCTTTCGGGGTGCACGGAAATATTGCTCACGGAGGAACAGAACTATCCAAGAAACAGTGGTAATCTTCGAGCCTGATCACTACGACGCGCACTGCAAGCTCGTTGTACGAGTTTGTTTACACTGGGCTTCAATGTTTAGCCGCCATGCTCGCCCGATGAATGTATGTGATGACGCCACCACAGCGTTCCCTCGTGGTATAATGCGAAGCGTACTAAATAGCAAATTAGTCGAATACACATTCAGTCTACATCTTGTAAGCTTTAAAATGCCTTTAAACCACGTTAAACTAACTAATGATATTGTACTAAATGCATTTGTTTTATAACTCGCTTGTACGTGTAATGCACTCAGTGGAACGACAAACAAGTGAAAGAAGGCACGACCATGCACCGACGGTATGATCACGTGAGCCCCTGTTTGTCGACCGCCCAGAAGGCAACGCCCAAGGAATGATAGCCACCCAGAGTGAATCTAGATAAACCAATGAAACTGGAGGCTTGTGGAAAGATAAACTGTGTCTCGGTACCATTTGTGCTTTCATCTTGGGGTGTCGCCATAGCTCGTGAAGATCCCAAGTTTCGCCAAACTCGGCGCATCCTGCATAGCACCCCAGGACTACCAAATGATTTTACCAACGCGGCCATTAGGTGCGCCCGTTCTGCATACGTTTTTTCTACAAGGTGATGTTAAGGCGAGGCCTTACAAAGCGGAACATTGTCGAGACGCTCTTACACGGCTGTCTCTCATGCCGGAAGTGGTTGCGCTGGGTGCACATCAAATGAACCATCTGTTGGCTGTGACTTTCAAGGACGAAGAAGGGCAAAAGAGGATTATCGCTGCAGACGGTTTTGATGTAAGGACCACCGCTGTGTGGTCGTCGACCCGTGTGGCCGAGGCGTTCGTATCATGCTCTACTGGCTTCTTCACGGTGTACCTGACGATGACGTTCGCACTGCTTTGTCGCTTTTTGGAAAGGTGACTGAGATCACCAGGGACAGGTGGCGGGTACAAGGATGCGTTGACAAAGGGTCAACCGCCCGTACTTTCACTATTAAGCTGAAAGCAGGCGTCACCGCTGAAGACTTGCCCCACCAGCTGCGAGTGGCGGAAGATGTTGCGCTCGTGCACGTCCCTGGCAGAGCTCCCCTCTGCCTCCGATGCCGCGACATCGGGCACATACGACGCGAGTGCCGTGTACCACGCTGTGGGCTTTGTCGTCGTTTCGGCCACGACGAGACCCAGCGCGTCCGAACCTATGCCACAATGAAAGGCCCGGCATTGAAGGAAGATGTCACAGATCACTTGATGGACGTGGTCGACGCTGTGGAAGCCGCAGGCGGAGGGAAAGAGAACCAGCCCTCGGTGTTAATGCCCCTGAAGAAGGCAACGACTGTTAATGAAGCCAAGTCCTCGGACGGCTGGAAAGACCCATGGGATGACACGGTAGAACCAACTAACTCGATAGAGGTCGAGGTAAAAGAGTCCAAAGAAACTTGCACATCAGCAGAAGTGACGACCGGGGAACAGCATTACACTGACGACACCGTGGTGCCAACGTCAAGTAGTGCACCTGCTAAGAGGTTTCACGAAGAGGCGGATGAGCGAGAGGACAAGGATCAAGAGACTGGGAGTGACGAGCCTCCACCGAAAGCTACCCCGGGACGCCGACCGGCGTTCAAGCCCAAGCCCGGCGTTCGAGCCAAACGCCGTTCTACAACCCAGACGCCTCCGCGTTAGCGTCTGTCTGTCTGTCTGTCTGTCTGTCTGTCTGTCTGTCTGTCTGAAAAACATTTATTTAGATAGGTTTTGCGTCAACACTAGGTGGGCTCCCCCTTACGGGAGCCCATTGGCGTCGGCCGCCGCCCGGGCCCGCTCGACCAAGGCCCGTTGGGCCGTCAGGTCAGAGCAGCCGAGCAGGGCTGCCTCCCAGTCCTCCCGGGAAGGGTTGGGTAGGGGGGTTAGATTTGGAGTTTTTTGACATGCCCATACCATGTGGAAAATGTCTGAGGACTTTTCCCCACAGTGCGGGCACTCCCCCGTGCAAGCGGGGTCAAAGTATTTTAAGGCTGCCGGGCACAGCAGAGTTTTGGTATAAAGGCGAAGGAGAATGCGCTCCTCCGCCTTTGTGAGGCCCTTACAGGGCTTGGCATAGATGGCATGGCCAGATTGCTGGAGCTGAACGATCTCTTTGAAAGTATAGGCGGGATTGGGTTCGGGGTCCGGATCGGTGGGGGACGAAGGTGATGCCCGGAAAGTGAGCGCGCGGGCGACGGCATCGGCCGTCTCGTTTCCTTCGAGGCCCGTGTGAGCGGGAGTCCAGATAATCGTACGGTGGGAGGGGGCACCGAGATAGTCGCTGTTTTGCAAAATTTTGTAGGCAAGGTACGGTATGTGCCCCTGCTCAATATTGCGGCAAGCACCCCTCGAGTCGGTGATGAGGACCCGCGAGTGTGTATCTGCGGCGGCTAGCACGGTGGCAACCACCTCCGCGTGTGTAATGTTGTATGCACGGAAAGTGAGTCCGTTTACTGCTGTGTTTCGGGGGACGACTGCGGCCGTGTACCAACCCCCATGGTACGGGCCGGAGGCGTCCACGTAGAAGACTCCCTGTTTGTGTCCGTAGTGGCGAGCCAAGGCTTCCGCCCGCGCGAGGCGTCTGCCACTATGGTCCTCTCGTGTCATGTTGACCGGAAGAGGGCGCACGTGCAGGGCATACCTCCACTGTGATGGGATATGTACGTGCTCTTCCGTATGTATTGAATGATGGATGTGTAGTCGGGCAAGGAGGCGGCGACCCGACGGCGTTTTAGAGAGTCTCGTGTATTGGTTCATCAAGTGTGCCTCTCGCAGCTCTTTAAAGGTGTGCACCATCCCCAGGCCCAGGAGGCGCAGGTTGGAGGTACTGACCGGGAGGTCGAGGGCATGCTTATAGATTTTACGGAGAATGACTTCGAGTGCATTCTCGTCAAGTTTGCGTAGGTGGAGGTATGGAGCCGAATAAAGGACTCGACTGGTTACAAATGCATGCGCCAGCCGCAAGGCGTCTTTGCATCGTAACCCCCCGCGCTTGTTCGAAACCCGGCGGACCATCCGGCCCACCTGGTCCCCCACCTTACGCAATTTGGCCAATGTTGTGTCAGCTTTGCGATTTTTGTGAATAAAGAGCCCCAGTACTCGGATCTCGTCGTGTTCGGGTATGGGTCCACTGTTAAGGGAGAGGTCGATTTTGGTGGTGCACTTTGGTGAGGGGCGTATGTGCACAAATTCAGATTTGGACGGGGAGCACTGAAGGCCGCATCGACGGGCATAGTTGTCTACGATGTCCGCCGCTTGCTGCAGGTTGGCCTCCATTTCTCCTACCGAGCCGTGTTTAGCCCAGATGGTGATGTCGTCGGCATACAGCGCGTGCTGGATGCCGTCGACCCTCGCCAGCTGAGCGGGAAGTCTCATCATCGCCAAATTGAATAGGAGGGGCGAGAGGACCGCTCCCTGCGGGGTCCCTCGCGTGCCTAATTGGTATGGGCCGTGTTCGCTGTCCTGAATCCGAATGTATGATTGTCGGTCAGTGAGAAATTGCCTAATGTGGTTAAAGGTGTTTCGGCCGCAATCTGTTTGGGAAAGATGTGTTAGAATAATTTCGTGGGTCACGTTGTCGAAGGCCCCCTTCAATTCCAAAGCGAGTACTACTTTGTCACTTAGGGGATATTCGATCGGGTCGAGAATTTCTCGGTCAAGTTGAAGCAAGACATCCTGTGCGGACCGGTGTGGGCGGAATCCGAACATGGTGTCTGCGAAAACATTTTTGTTCTCCAGAAACTCAGACAGCCTGTCGCGCACCATCGTCTCCATTAATTTTCCCACACAAGAAGTAAGGGAGATGGGGCGGAGGCTGTCTGTGTTGATGGCTTTACCAGCTTTTGGAATGAAAGTGACCAGAGCGGTCTTCCAATCAATTGGGAGGGGTGTTTCCTCGATCCAAATGGAGTTCATGTAAGCGAGGAGTGTGGAGTAGGCAGAGTCGGGAAGGTTGGCAAGTAATTTGACTGTAATTTTATCCCGTCCCGGTGCCGTTCCTCGCTTCATTTTTGCTAGGCCCGCCTTCAGGTCGTGCAGCTGGAACGGTTGGTCCATCTCCGCGTTCTCGGAACCTGCATACGAGTACGCGGGCCCTCGGGGGTCCTGCTGAGTACAGAGGTATTGATCTCGGAGTTTGCATGCCAATTTTGAAGTGTCTCCATCGAAGCAGTGAATGGCTCGTTGGAGATGTTTTTGTGTTTCTGCTCGAGTTTGGGTGGGGTCGATTAGGGCGCGGAAGAGGCGCCACGTACTCCGGCTGGACATTTGTCGCGCGGCCGTGTTGCATCGGTCCACCCAGTTAGAGTCAGCGAGTTGGGCCGCGTACTCTGCCGCTCGTTGGGTGAGCTCAGCGATGCGAATTTTGAGTTTCCGATTGTGTTTTTGCCGGCGCCATCGGCGGACAAGGCTGTGCCGGGCCTCCCAGAGGTGAAGGAGGTGGTTGTCCACCTCCGGGGTCGCCTCTGAGAGTTGAATTTGAGTTTCCGTGGAGCGAAGGGTGGAAACCAATTGCTGGGCCCAGACGTGGTACCCTTGCTCCTGAATTGGGGTCGAGTTGGTGTATGTTTGTCGGAATTTGGTCCAATCGGGCAATTTTGCCTGTGTGAAAGGTCTTGCCAATGGATGGGTGCGAATAGCTGTATTGAGTATGCAGTGGTCGCTACCGAGGGTTTCTTCGGTGTTGACCCAGTCTACATATTGAATGTTTTTGGTGAGGGTAAGGTCCGGACACGTGTCCCGGGTCACGGAGTTACCCACGCGAGTTGGGTGGGCAGGGTCGGTGTGGAGAGTAAGGCCCAGCGTGGACATAAGTTCCGCCAGCTTACGTCCACGTTTCTCTTCACGCGCGTATCCCCAAAGTGTGCTGGGGGCGTTGAAATCGCCCACGATCACCAGGGGATCCCTGCCCGCAGCCTTTAAGGCGCGGCTAAAAAGGTCTGCGAAAGTGATGTTGTCTAACTTAGGGGAACAATAAATGTTGAGAACGTGTAGTGGTGGGTCCTGTTTTGAGGTCAAGGTCAACGAAGTTGGCCGTGTAATTTTTATGCACGCAGATAAAGGAGAGGGGGTCCTGCTGAAACGTGGTGTAATTTGTAAGTTTGGCGCCGCTCCCTGGCTCCTGGAGGGCTACCACAGCAGGAAGGTGCTCGAATGTTCTGAGAAAAAATCGTAGGTTGGCCCGCTTAGCGCGGGCCTTGAAACCTCGACAGTTCCACTGGGTAATTAGGATGGGGATGGCCAATTTGGATCGGGGGAATTTCCTGAATTTAGGGGTGCCCACCATGATCGGTAAGATTGGTAGGGGGTTGCGAAGACGATGTTCTACCGCCAGCACTCACGGGGAGGGGAGCATCCTCCATTCCGGAGAGTGAGCAACTGTCTTCGTCATCGAAATCGAGTTGTCGTCGAAACATTTTGGGGTACCGGCCAGACACGTCTTTAATTGGGCCGGCTCGTCGGGTGGTGCGAGAGGTTTGCGCGATTTGTTGAGTTATGAGAGAGGGAATCATCTCTGTCAATTTGGCAATCGCGGCATTCATGGCCGCGGAGATTTCGGTTTCAAGAGCGCAAATCCGGCTGTCCATACGGGCCTCGAGGGCGTTGATCCGGGCCTCGAGAGCGGCTACCGCGCTAGGTGCCTCCGCCGGCGCTTCTGTCTCGCTTTCCATTACTTCTACTGCGGGAGTAGGGAGGGGTTGCGTCAATTTTGCTTCGAGTGCTGTAATTTTCTTTAGCAGCATCTCATTTTGCGCCTGGAGAGCCGCGATCATGTTTTGTTCGGCGCTGAGCGCCGCAGGAGGAGTAGAGGCAGGGGAGGAGGAAGCAGCCCTGCCCGCGCCGCTCACCTGTTTTCCTTTTTTGACGGCGTCGGCCCAGGCCCCGGCCACGCCGTGTGGTGGCGCCGTAGATTGCCTCCCGGCTTCTCCGGTAGGGGGCGCTGGCTTGCCGGTCTTGGTGACGTCCCCGTGCGGCGACCTACCGGGAAGCTCAAGATGGCGGTGTTTTTTCTTGATCGCCGTTATGGTCATGCCGCCATTTTGGGCGGCTATCTTGGAGTTGCGGAACTTTGCAGTGCACTCGCGGGAGTTCGTGGCGTGTCCACCACCGCACACTGAACACTTGGGCACGCATTCGTGAGGGGCCCGCACCCCCTCCACGAGTGGAATCTGTTGCCCGCACAGACCGCAAGTGTCCTGTCTCAGGTTTGGGCATGCGTCCATCCTATGGCCGACAGCACCGCACTTGCCGCAGGCCGGGATTGTACGGTAGTAGGGTTGGACGGGTACCACCATGTTGTCATAGTGAACAAAACGCGGTTTGTCCTTTCCGGCGAAGGTAACACGCGCTTTGTGCGATGTGCCAAATTTTCTCACTTCAACAATGGTGCCTGCTCTCCAACGCACCTTTTGCTTTTCGTTTCCGCCATCTTGTTTCCGCCAACGTTTCCGCCATCTTGCCGTAGGTATCCCTGGAGCGGGACCGCTCCGCGTTCGGTGTTGACAGAAAAATCCCCGATCACTCGGTCTGCCGTCTCGAGGTCCGGAGTATGGATCACAATCAAATTTTGTTCTCTCGAAGGGAGAATCGATGCGGTCTCTGCCCGCTCGGACTCGAGGTAAGCCGTGAAAGCGGTCCCGTAGCGATTCTCGGAGAAGGCTTCGTGCAAGGAAATATGCTCACGTGGCTTTACAATGATCACGTAGTCATCCGGGTTCGGTTTTAGTAGCGTTAGCGTAGGCGTACCTGGGATAGCAAAATTGTTGTTGGGGTCTGGGAACTGGGGTTTGTGGGCAGGATGTGCGTCGGCCGTCGTCGTTGCGCTTTGAAGTCGAGAAAACTATGGTCCGCCTCCCTAGACCGTCGATTCATCGTAGCAGCTGCGAGACGGACGATGTGTGGTAATTGGTTTAGATTCTCCTCCCGTTAAATGGCAGCTAATTTTTCACTGGTCTTTGTGTCGCGACGCTGAACGTGCGTGGACTTAGCGGGCGTAGAAGGCAATGCCAAGTTAATCGTATTCTTCTAGAAAATAATATTGACTTATTGGCCATTCAAGAAACAAAAATTGCAAGTGATGAATACACGGATAAATGGTTAACGTTTTCCGTCCCAGATATACCGTAAGTGTATGTCATGCGGCGGGTAGGTCTGGGGGCTGCCTTATTCTGTTGCGTAACAGCATTGCTGTAGCTGAAGCCGTCACCTCATCCGAGGATGGTAGAATGGTCCTCTGCGATTTTACTGTTTCAGAGATGCCTTGGAGGGCTATATGTGTTTATGCTCCGAAAGTAGCACGGAAGCGGGAAGTCTTTTTTGGTGATGTTAAGCAGTACTTGAACTGTGAAAGGCATGTCATATTACTGAGTGATTTTATTTGCGTTTGCTTTCCAGAAGATAAATCTAAGTTGGCCAGTGTTTGTGATAAAAGTGCGTTGCTTTTAAGTTCGATTGTAAGGCAAGAAGAGCTTGAAGACATTGGTCATGTGTTGTCAAGCGAAAGCCATACTATGTATACGCACTACCAAGGTCAGTGTCATAGCAGGCTAGACAGAATTTATGCTTCGTTAAACTTTGTACCTTTATTTTCAAGTTATCAAGCGTTACATGTTAGTTTTAGCGATCATTGCCTCGTTATGTCAACCATAGGAAAGAAACAAAAACCATCGAAATTCAGCTGGGATTTATGGAAGTAAAATGATGAGCTTTTGCAAGACGATTTTTTCAAAACGCAGTTCAAGAAAAGCTCGAAAATTTGCTCAGCCCAACTACGTCAACCTTCTTCATTGCGGAATCGGAACTCTTCAAAAGAGACGTTAAACTCACCGCGATTGAAAGAGCATGCGTAGTCAATCACAAAGAAAAAGAACGTGAGAAGGAATGACACCTTAGGTTAAAATATATGCTCAGCGCAGAAAGCTCTTCGCCTGGCGTATTTTCGAAAGAAATCAAAGAAATCAAGTCTGAGCTTGAAGTGATGGATGAAGAAAAGTACAGGGGTGGGGTGTTAAGGGCAAGGGCTGAGAGTATATGGATGGGAGAGACGCCTACCAAGCGAGCAATAAATGCCGAGAAGAAACACGCGGTTTCCAAAGAAATAACAGAAATAAGTTAACAAGGGGAAGTCACTTGTGATGTTGGAATGATGGAGCACGCATTTGAATCTTATTATGAAAGTTTGATGAGGAAAAAGACATGTGATATGTAAAGGTTTAGAAATTACTTCTTGCCATCAATGCCAACATTATCAGACGAGGTCTCTGAGGAGCTCGACAGACCAATAAGCCTTTCAGAAGTTCAGGATGCGATTGACGAACTTAGTGCCGGCAAGTCGCCGGGGCCTGATGGTCTGGGAGGGGCTTTCTATAAGATCTTTAAAAGTGGAATAGCTGTAGCATTACACCGCGTGATAAAGGAGATGTACGAGAATAAGGAAGCACCTCCTTCTTTTCGGACATCGCACGTTATTTTAATTCCTAAAGTGAAAGATCGTGCGTAACTTTTGGCGGTTGAATCCTACAGACCAATAAGCTTGACAAATACGGACTATAAAGTGTACACTAAAATACTGGTGCGACGATTGCAGACAGTTATAAAAGAACTTGTGGGCCCCCATCAGACATGCGGTATCAAAGGCAGATCGATCTTTTCGAATATACATACTGCAAGGGCCATACGCGAATGTTGCGATGAAAGTGAGGACAGAGTCGCTATGATACAAATTGATCTGGAAAAGGCATTTGACAGAGTTGTCCATGATGTCATATTTTCGCTCTTAGAACATGTTAAAGCCGGTCCAGTGATAACAGATGAAGTAAGAATGATGTACAAAGATTGCAATGCGAAGTTAGTAGTTAATAGGAAATTAGGTACCAGTATAAAAGTGGAATCATCAGTAAAACAAGGATGCTGTTTGTCGCGTCTTTTATTTGCCTTGTATTTAGAGCCTTTCTGTTTGAAAATAATTAAAAGCCAATCTATTCGTGGGTTTATCTACGCAGGAATTGAGACTCGAGTTTTGGCTTATGCAGATGACGTGACAATTTTCTGCCGTGATACAGAAAGCGTGAATAACACTATCAAAGAGGTCGTTAGTTTTTGCGCTGCAACTGGAAGTGTTGTCGACTGGACTAAGTGCCTAGGTTTGTAGCACGGCAGCTGGCCACAGGCACCCGAGTATTTTTGCATTATGAACTGGAGCGTTACCCCTGGAAAATATCTTGGGGTGCCATTACAACATTATCGGGACACTGCCGCGTATTGGATCGAAGAAGTAAAAAGAGTTAATGATCTGACAGAAAAGGTGGGGCGGGCATAATTTTTCGATGTTTCCAAGAGCTAGTGTTTGCAATTTGTTTTTAGCTACAAAGGTGTATTGTGTACTGCAAGCGTTATGCATTGCAAGAATTTCGGGGCAGAAACTTCACAGAGTGTTTGCGGTATATTATGGGGATCCACTTGGGAAAGAACTAGCTGGTATAACTTGTTTCATTCGGTGAAGAATGGAGGACTAGGATTAAAACATTTGTTTTTGAAACAGATTGTAAGTAGGCTCTTTTTCTTAAGGGACCAAAGCGATATATTTTTGCGTACTGTTATTCAAGTGAGATTGAGTTCTTCCTTGCCTGAGTGAGTTGTCTCATCAACAAATGAACATACTCGAACATCAATTGGCTTTCTGAGGGAAGTTGTTATGGCCTTTTCTTTATTGAAAGCGCATTTTTCGAATGAATTTTGGACTTCTGTGACGCGTAAGAAACTTTATAGTGATCTGGTTGATGTTTTCTTGCCGCATCCTGTTTACCGTACGATGTATAACTTAGGACCTGAACGCTATGTGCTGAAACGCGTTAAAATACTGCCGGTTGGATTTTCCGCGAAAACTTTCTTTTTTTCAATTCCATTCGGGCACTCTCCTTGTGAAGCCATGGCTGCAAAGCAAGGGCTTCTTTGTTCCATGGTCTGTTAACTGCATCATATGTAAGAAACCTGAAACTATTGAGCACATCTTCTTGGATTGCCATGACTCCGTTTTCTTGTGAGCTGTTCTCAAACGAACTGTGAAGAAAGAACTGCCGTCAAGTCCTTTCGGTATTCGGTTCTTATCATGTGCAGACACAGGGGTAGTGCCGGCTGACTTGATAATGCTTTTGTGTATGAACAGCATGTGGAAAACGCGTATGGATGTCAGGAATGCCCATGTAGATGAAAGGTCTGTGAGGGAACACCTAAGTGAAAGTCTTAGGTACACGCGTGATGCCCTCAAGCACGTGACTGAACCGAAAGAGTGGTTTCAGGAGCTTGACACTTTGGTGTCTGTGATATCCTCTTTGAGGGCCTTTTAAATATGTACAGTCTCTCGAAATTATGTAACATTACCTCTCTGCACCAAGTGACCTACTTTGTACGCGTTTGCGTGGTGTTGTAATGAAGGCAATAAAGAAAAACAACTCGTGGCTGAGTGGTAGCGTCTCCGTCTAGCACTCCGGAGAACCTGGTTCGATTCCTACCCAGCCCATATTGCAAGTTTTTTTATTTATGAATTGCCTTCCAGGATTTTTTGCTCATGGCCGACGCCATCGACACCGACGACACCGGTTTTTCTGCGATACGAGCTCCTTAACGCTTTCGCGTTAAAATACTGAAATATTTTATGAACGTAAACACCACTGCATCCCTCCCTGATGCTACTAAAAACGCAGTTTGTTTCTTGAGATGATATATTTAAATTTCTAAAGGAAACAGGTTCCTTAAACTCTAAAGTACTCTTTTTTTGTTTGACGCACTTTAATCAAATTATGTATTCGCATTTTGTGTATGGCGCATCATAACCATATTTGCTTTCGCAACATAAAACCCCATGTAGCTAACTATCTTTCAGCAATCCAAAATTTTTAAATAGTGCTTCTTTTTAGATTGGTTTAACGTTCTTTCTTAAGTCACTTTATTCTTGGCCAATCCCCTTAAGTGGGTTTGAGCCGTTCTTAGCGACAAACAAACGAGAACATGCGGCTGGTTCGGGCAGCCCACTTGTCTACGCAGCGTTGGTAAAACTGGTAAATTCCCTGTCAATACACCCATGCTTAACTAATTCTGCTCCAGGCATATTGGTGCGGGGTTTCCCAAGAGACCACGGAGCGCTGCAGTGGTTATCGCCTCGGTATAAGTATCATAACGGAGGAGGTGGGGCCTGTGCCAGCGGCGACAACAAGCCCAACTGTTGTCGTCGTGCATCCGAAAGATCCAGGAACGTCCTGTGGCGCCGATAATATTGACGTGGAAGATTGTATTACTGTGTGTGAGCTTGTGAATACCCACAACAGATCGGATGCAACCGTGATGTTGGCCAGCCAGTTGTTCTACTTGCAAGGCACGGTGAGGGCGTGGTTCGACAACAACGAAGATGAGCTGACGGACTGGGAAACGCGTAACAGAAGCTGAAGCTCTTTTTTGGCCGTCCATTCAAGCGGAAGGACACCCATAAGAAAACTTTGAGACTTTTGCGCAAATGTCGATGAAGTAATATGTCGCTTACGTCCAGGACCTACTTGCTTCGTGCCACAAGGCTGACATTGACATGTACGAGTCAGACAAGGTTGGCCACGTTTTGAACAGCATTGCTGACGATGCTTTCAACTTGCTAATGTGTAGGAATTGTGTGTCAGGCGGCGATATTATAAAGGATTGCCAACGCTTTGAGTAGGCAAAGAGCCGCCGCATTCCAACGTCGTTTACCCACTTGACGAACATAACTGCGACTTCCTCAAGCGAGGTCAGCATAATGCAGCGACCATCGACTTCAGAAGACGTGAAACTAATCGTTGGAAGCGACAGGGAAGCAATGTTACCTGCCAACATTTTTGTAGACGTGAGTGATCCCAAGGGCTTTCCCGTGGTACCACTTGTTCAACGGATAGTCTGCGAAGAACTCCAATATCTCGGAGTTGATTCTACATGTTCTATTGCAACTTCTCGGCTCTATAATGAACCTTATCCTTCACCTAGCCAGTGGTGCCCCTAGGCTATCTAAACCCGGTCGAGTGGCGAACGGGAGATGATTGACCAATCTGTTTTGCCTGGTGTCAAATCGGTCACATTGCCTGTCATTGCCGCGACCGTATCTCCTCCTCACTTCCACGACTGACCTATGTGTATTACCGTTCCGGCCTGAGTCCATGCTGTTTCCAGCCTTCATTTGACCAGCAACTGCCTAACGCCGACGATACTGCTACATCGAACAGTTGCTCAACGTGATTCCGCTGTCTCCAGTCTCGTTCGCCAACAGCTCGTCCGGCGTTGTCTCTATCGCCTCAGGCTCGTCGCCCGTCGTCCCCAATGAACCTCCGACCCTTTTTCCCGGAAAATAAACTAACTACTTCAAATGAGCATCACCATCAAAAGGTTTGCGCGAACGATGAAGTTCATAAGGAAAATTCAAATTTCTAAGCCGCAATGAATAATGCATTTGACACTTATTAGCAATTGACAGTTTTACATTATACCAACTAATGGGGCTATCTTAGCTGTTGGCTGAACTTTAAGGAACGCTATGAGGGAGTCTTCAAACTTCACAGTTTGGAATACTTTCCCGGCGACAAGAACACTATAATCAGCTCGACTGTTTATAACTGCTCATATGAAACTTTCAGCTTAATGAAACTAGCAAAACAATGTGGAATCCCTCTCTGACCATTCCCAGAGTTCTCTTCCTCAAATGCTATGAACGTTTCGCAAGAATGTGCACAAGAAGTGTAGCGATGAGCTTGTTTAAACGTCTCATAAGTGCTGCACCAGGTCCAAGTTATCTGTGGCTTGCATATGCAGCTTTTGATGTTACACATGAGTAAGGTCTATGCGGTAGCATAGGTGGGTTAGGCCCGGGCTTTACTTTCAGGGTGCTTACTGAGTGGTCCATTGTGCAATGCACGTTACTGCATAGAAGAGAAAAAGATGAAATGCAACATTGTAAAAAGGAAAGTGATTGCAAGTACTTATTTACAAGTAATTCATAAGGTGGTTAGTATCCTTATGCTAAAATGCATACTTCCCGACCTTGACTCAAGCACAATTGCACTGCGCGTTTTATGTGACAACTATGATTTCATATCTACGGTTGAAAAACGTGAACTGTTAACTGGGTTTACAGCCATTACAGCACATGGAAAATGCGTTTCGAATTTGTCATGATTTCTAGCGGCAGAACAGGTACTACAAGTTTTTTTATAAATATTTTTATAATGTAATTTCTTGTTGTATGACCTCGTGAAAAAAAGAAAGCGAAGTGAGTCACTGAAAAAATATTTGTGAACATTTTCTTTCTCTTCACAATTCCCGAGTAAATTATATATAAATCACCATTGTGAGTGTTCTTGCACGCTCGTTGTCCTTGTGTTCCTGCAGGCTCATATTCCTTATCCAACATAACATAATGCTTTAACATCGATGCTATTTAAGCTGGTGTTAGGCCGGCGAACGAGCGCAGCAAAACCTCGCAGAGCGATGGCGTCTTCGCGCGCGCCAGCACCGCTCCCCATAGCTTCTTTGCCTCGCCGCGCCGTACGGATCCCGTGCATGCACAGATGAGGATCTGAGCAGTGACGTCACCACGAGGGTATAACAGCAGCTCGGATCCACCGCCGCGGCAACAGAACAGCCGGGTCTCCGACGAAGAGATAGATGGGGCGACAGAAGAGCGTCCCTCCCAAAGAAGAGCGGCGCCGCAACTCAAGAATGGATGCGACGACTTCTGTCTAATCCCGAATATCGCGCCGGTGAAGCGTCGGCGAAACGTTAGCGAGTTGCATAAGATCCGGAGTTACGAGCTCGCGTAACCGAGAAAAAGCTTGCGTGCAACCAGACGCGTCGACACAACGATGCGGGCCTGCGAGTCATGGAGAACTTGCAGCGGCAAGTTCGCAAATCCATGGGAGGTGCTGATGGACCGTTTGCCTGCGAGTTTCTAAGCAGTGAGTTTGGCCACAGTAGCTGAGTGTGTGATAGGCTGTGGTTTGGGCTCGAACTTGTCTACGCTGATTCCGTGCGCGACAGCGAAAAGCTAGAGATTGCCGTGCACATCCTACACCAAGCATTTCCGGACGAAAGAAATGACTGGTACTTAAAATAAAACAAGATATTGTACACACTTTAATGACCGAATGTTCATTGCTCTTTGGGGGGCTAACGACAACACCACGCAGAAAACTTGGTGGAGTTCACAAGCAAAACCACGCATAAACAGCCGAAAAACCTAGGTGGGGCACCCAGCTTTGCTGTTTGCTCAGTCTTCGCGCCCGTAGTGCGAAGCTCCCCCAAATTTTTTTGATAGGCGTTTGTTTTTACTGTTCCTGGTATTAAACGCCCCACTCTGCTATAATGCTTCTAGGGTATTTGATTTCTTTATGAATAAGTTATTAGAGTAAGAAAAGCATATGCTGTGCAAGGACGCCCATTTATTGTTCACGCTGGACTTAAAGATGCGCATAATAAAGATTAAAAAACATTGCAGGACGCTTAAGCTTCGCCTTTAAGAGTGGAACGTGATAACGTTCCCGTCGACCCGCCAAAGGGTGTAAGACAATGCGCTACGGCGCAGCGATCACTTACGAGGCGCCCGGCATCGGACTTTGCACCCACCAATCACGCGGTGAGCGCCGAGCAACGCAGCGTTCGACGCGGCAACGAAACGTGCTCCTGAGCAAGCGGAATGAACCAAAGAACTCGGTGTCTCGGAGGGAGAAACAATCTACGCGAGCCAAGTGTCGTGATCGGCACGGACAGCCGGGCCGCGACGCGCCTCGCACCGGTCCCCGCACAGCCGTGAGTAGCGGGCGAGTGGCGCGCCACATGTCCGGGCAGCGCCGTACATTGCCAGGAGGGGGTCTTCTGTGTTTGCCGCAAGAGGGTTCTGCGTGTGCCGCAAGCGCAGATGAAATGTAGAGGAAACGTAGTTGGGCTACGCGTTTAACTGTGACTGACTGCGACTTCTGTAATTTACATGCTCATAATTACCGATATACACCGCAGTATAACTTTTTACGGAACGTTTCTAAGGCAACACCGCATTCACTAGAGGCATGTTTGTCCCACTTTGAACTATTGAACTCATGGCTCAGTGGTGGCGTCTCCGTCGCACACTCCGGAGACCCTGGTTTGATTCCCACACAGCCCATCTTGCAAGTTGTTTTTATTTATGAATTGTCTTCCGGGATTTTTCGCTCACGGCCAACGCCGCCGATGCCCACGACACTGGCTTTTCTGCGACACGAGCTCCTTAACGCTATCCCGTTAAAATGCCAATCACTCCGCAACAGACTGGACGCTATCTTCTGCAACGAAAAGTGAGCACGTCATAGTCGAAAAGCCGCCCAAGTGGTTTAGGCTCTAACATTTTTGTCTGCTACTTCGTGACTAGGTCTTTCTACAATGCGTGTATTGCTGATCGGGTTCAATATGTACAGAAAAACGGACGCATCTTTACCACCGCACACCACATTGCACAATCACGTACTTATGCTTCATTAGGGCGTGATGGAACCATGCAAGGTCAAGGAGCCTTACTGGTAACTATTGAAGATAATTGAAAAATAACCTTAACAGCTTTAAAACATACTTAGTTTTGCGATAACCTTTTTTCGGTCAACTGTGTAGCAGAAACTCGAATTAGAATAAAATTTTATTGCTCTATGTTCTGCCTATGTTCCGCCTCGACTTACTCGCAGGAGAGAGTCGATTCCGGCCGTGCGACACGTCTGCCAAATTGCTTTGGTCCTCAGCCGCTAGAGCGCTACGCATGTGCAGTTCGGCGTCGCAAAAGGCGGATTGCAGCAACGACAGAGCTTGAATATCCCTAGGAATAAAGTCGGCTAGTGTGAATATGAAACCTTTCCTGCATCATGCGGTGGCAAGATATTAACAGAACCTGCTCCAGACACATAGATGCAATACCCCTCTTAGCATGTTAGTAGTGGGCAGTATTGAACGGTAACAGCTCATTACGCGACCGAGCACAGTGAGCCCAGCAGATTGCCGCTCTGAAAATCCGAAAACTGTAAAATGTGGTCAGTAGGCATCTCTTGCGTGCAGGCGCTTTGCATGAAGTCGCAACAACACTAAGAGTTCATCCTCTGAGCTTGTGGTGGTCATAGAAGCATTAACTTTAAATTTCAATAAAAATGCGTCGACTTGGCCAAACATTCTATGCATCCTTACGTAGTCATGTACCTGAACCAGGTCTCAGTCAAAGCTAGTCAAAAACACGCTGCTAAGAATCTGAATCATGGCTTGCCTTGGCTCATAGTTTCTCCCGCCTTCAAGCGACCTAAATATTCATTGACGCTAACAAAATCACGGACGCGCGCAGAACGCTTTTAAAAATATGTAATGTTTTTTTTAAACCGACATGGCTCCTTCTGGATGCACCGCTGCCTCAACTGCAATCGCTGGTTAATACACTTAAGGGTTTGCCGGTTCACGTTTAGCGTTGTTTTACGACAACCGCTCATGGATGAGCCATTGCACAATGCTTAATCAATGACGAAAATTTCAGTAGACTGAGTTAGGTTGGTCGCCCAACCGAAAATTCATGCGACGGTCTGCAATAGGACGCTCGAAATGAACAAGGAACTCTCATGTGCCTGCTAGTCGCGCATACTGCGGCTATCGCCCTCCGCGTGTTATAAGCACTCCTCTTTGTGACTAGTTTCTCCTGCGTCACTCAAGAACTGCAGCTTCGTCGGTGAGGCAGTTTCACTAAGAAATCAATAGCCCTACAATTTGTGACGAACTTGAATGATAAATGCGTACGTTATGAAACTTACACTATACATGACGTTCATTTGCGAACATTAGTTTTATGCCCTGCTGAGATGAAACCACAGTGTTCAAAACGAAGCCTTCGTGTCTCTTTTCACATTTTGGCAAAGATATATTAATAGTTATAGATGAGTAGAGGTGCGTGAGAGCATAAGAAATACAACTGCACAGAAAAAATGTAGGCGCTTACTTGTCACGCGTATGTATTGGAATGATACCAGAGTAAACATAAATAAAGCAACTGTTGCATTCAGATGTGTATTTAATACGAGCACGCTGTCTGCCGGGATTCTGCGAAAGCTTTTCCCATGTACGTAGGTAATCTAATCAGGCCCATACGAATCCGCGAGATGGCGATAGTTCGGCGTTTTCTGCCTACATAATTGCTAGTAACGTAGGCATAGAATGGTTAGAAATGTTTGTTTATTAAATAAATTGTGGTATTCAGGGCGCATATGTTTTGCAATGAGGATATTTAGGTGCCGTTTGCTTTTTGACTGAGTAACTTCGTAGAAAAGCAAGGCCGAAAGCCTAGCCAACTATAAGAGTAGTAAAAGTGATCGTGGTGGGAATTGTCCTGCGGTATAACCAGTATAACGAAGAGGTGGATAGCTTGACAAGTTTCGGTTGTGGCAATAAGCGTCACCCTGTATCTGGCGTTATACTACATGTCACACAGTTAGTTCATTTGCATCCGCACCTCTGAGCGACGCTTGGAATTGAAAATGTCTAATTTCTCTTAATTTTCTTGGTATGCGTGTTTTACAGAGCTATTATATTTTTGTGTTTTTCAGCGAAATCCTCAGTTGATAGCCTACGCTGTGCCTGCCTTTCCTTTCATCTATGTATTTTCGTGCTGCCCACGTCATGATCCATATATGGGGTGGCCAACCGAAAATTAAATATATTTTGCACATTTCCTTTAGAATCTATGAGTAATTAACGCACAATGAAGGAAGTATCAGCAGAAATAAAATGCATTTCATCCTTCTTTGTCCTTGTCGCATTCTTTGTTTTTTTTTATGCGGTCGAACCATTAGTTGCAACAACCGGTGGCGCTTTCGCTGATATCGCTTCAGCTTCCATTCTGTTCATCTGCTCCTGACGATAACTTCACCCCTGTACGCCTTTGATTTATACTGCGCGGTGCAAGATTATGTTTCTGTATCGGCCAGTGTTCAGCCAATAAAACTAAAAGCTGCATAAAGGCTGCAATGCATCCTGCGTGCATCTTTCGTGGGCCAACACGAGATAGCAGGGCCACTTATCCTCCCCCTTCCAATAGAATCAAGTTATATAAGCACGCTTTTCATGTAGTCGTTATGTGTAGGGTAGCCGCCAACCTTCCTGAAACGGCCATCAAACGAAATGACGTGTCTTCCGTATGCGGTAAACTTGTTTGTGGTCTGAAAAGAGATTCAAGCTAACGACAGACGCTGCTGGGTGCGGCAAGTGCTAGCTAACCCCACGACGGAAATTCCGCATTGTTTTCTATCGGTGCCTGCTGTTTGTTTTTGAGAGGAATAAAAAAGTTATAACTTATCTTTGCTGAAGATGTTTGAATGTGTGCTGGGCGGATGCAGGGTGTTAGGTTAGAGGACACTGCTTGCCGGTTTTCAGTTTCGCATTGCAACTCTCCTATAGCTTCGCTAGGTGCAGAAAGCAATTCAGGCAGCACTGCCGAGTCGATAAAAGCAGTGCAGGCGCTGTTGTTTCTGTGCTGGCTGCTACGGCGAAGGGCGCTTTCACATCACAAAGCAAAAATTTGTTTGTCGCACCTCCCGCCCCCCCTTCCCCCCAAAAGAAGAGATAGTCTGCTCGACTCTCTCTGTATCCTCTCTATCGGATATTTACATGCGATGTTCGCGTTTGTTCCCAGTTAAGCAGACGAGCACATTTTGCTGAGAACGAACGAACTTGCCTTTGCAGCATGTCGCTCTGCCGCGCATTGAGTACGACGGTGCTCACGTCGGCGCTTAGCGACCCACGTGCTCCAATGTTCTCGCAAATTTTATTATGGACTGTCCAAGCGAATTTCTGCCGTCGCCGTCGTTGTGATGTTTCATATAAAGTGGAAGGCCGATAACATCGTCGCCGCGCGCCGTATGCCGTATACGCGCGTGTGAAAGCTTGCGAGGGTGAGCCGACAATGGCGGCAGAATCTTCTGCGCGCCACTGAGGAACCGCATAGATGCGCACCGTCTTCTGCTGCATGGAATCCACGGGGGAGAGGGGAGGAAAGGCCTTCTACTCTGGCAGCTGCTGCCTATGGAACTACCGCGTGCGGCCGCCCGTGGCTGCGCTGTCCTTTTTTCGAAAGCGATCTGCGATGAGGATAGAGCACGTTGATTGCTGATATCTTCGTGTGCGCTGTGCTTTCGCCGCTTAATTCACGCTGGAGCGAGAGGCAGCTCGAAGGTCAATTCGTTACTGATGCTGCCGCCCTTCGTCATTGCAGCGTTTCGACAGCGAAATTCCGTGGTTATCGATCGAGATGTGTTCATATTTGCTCGTGCGCTGGAACACCATGCTTGGTTATTGAGATATCAAGCGAATGCTTACACGTTTACACGGCCGACAAAACTACTACCCTTACTTCGTATAGCCGTCTACTAGTGGGTTATCACAATCGATGCTACGCTTTCTGGGCGAAACTGCGACTTCTTTTTTCTTCCCCCTGTGTAGCACAATTTCTTCTACGGTAGGAAATTCTCATAGGATCACTACCTTTAAACTTTGGGAAGGTAGTGTTATTGTAATCCGATGAAAGGTTGCAGTGGCGGTTTTCTTCATTCTAGATTGCACCACTATTTTATAGGTTAGAAACCATCAATAATGATTTCTGCGTCAGTCTTTGCTAAAATGCGCGCTAGTTTTGTTCCTTTCGCTGTCGCTGTTAGGCTATGCAGGTTACGTATGTTTCAAAAGTAATTGACCTATATTGACCTATAGGAAAATGTCACTGAGTACGATATTACTCGGAGGAACGAACTATATTGTCGTCGAAGAACGGGAAGCTTTCGCCGGAAGGGAATAACTATAGTGACGTCTTTACGGATGCCCTTTAGTGCCGAGTGGAAAGGTGTGGAAATGCGATCAACCGGATATTTAATTAAACACGAGTAGGCATGTAGTATCTCGATCCGAGCTAGAGCCTGCCAATGGTCAATGCTCCCAAAACTTGATACTGATATGTTGGTTATAACCACACTGAGAGTTAATAACGAAATATTTGAAACACTTAAATAAAGGCTCGTCTTGGGTGTCTTCAACCTTGCTGCTTTCGGCAACGACGGGTCTTTTTTCAGTTATGCTGAGTTTGATTAAATATTTTATTTGTCTTCATCTTTTCAAAAAGATCTGACACCAGTAATATTTTACAAAAGCACACTTCCCGGCACTCGCACATTTTTCGAAACGTTTAGGAATTTTGGCACATGTTAACATTTTTAGAATATTAAATCAAGCGTTAGGAAAAATAAATTGTGTTCATAAAATGTTTCACTCATCGGTCTTCCAACTTGGCGTTCATATGTGTCCTTATGTTCAAAGGACGCCGGGAGATACTTTCTTCGAGCCAGATTAGGCAGAAATGTTCCTAAGGAAGAAAAAAAATCAGCACCGGGAGATTCGCTGGAAAGTCACTGTGATCAGAAAAGAGTGTTTTGCTTGTCAGTCTCTTCTTATCCAAGTTTGCTGCCGCCTGTGTTCAGCGTCTAAAAGTAAATCGTCGTTGAAAAGTGGTGGTAGACAAACCACGATCAGTGTCGGTGGCAAACCATTAAGCATTGAATCAATATAGCTACACAAGGTACCAGTTATGTATGGGGCGTGTGGTGCAGTGAGATGCCTATTTAGCGCTTCCCAAAGAACATTCCGCGCTACCTAGCGCCGCCGCCGCGAAGCCTGCGCGCGGCCTCAGAATTTCGTGGCACGCCGGTACGTGGTAACGCTGAGAAATGCGTCATGCGGCAACCGGACTCCTCTGTGGCGCTTTTTACTGAACGTGCTCCTCCGTCTAGTGGCACGGCCGAGATCACCGCGCACGGCATCTGAGATGATAAGCGTGGCGTACCGGTGCATGCGAACGCCTGGATTTGTTCCCTCATTCAGTGCACACAGCGGCACATACTGAGGGACTCAAGTCAACGACACATTCATTGAAGAGCCGCACATACCGGGTACATTGACTGTGCAGCACGCGAAAGCGTTAACGTGAAAGGCGCTCATCAAATACTGTTAATACCTTGTGTATTTGTGGCGTCGTCTGCAGATGAGTAGGGTTGCTGTCCTTGAGGAACCCTTGTAACGTTGGTTCTTCTTCCGCTCAGCATGCCCCTCTATCGATCCGCCCCTCAAGGTGAGCTTTGCGACGACACGTTACACGGAACCATATAAAAATTTAAGGGATATTTTTCTTCATTGTAGAACGGCACGTCCCCAATTGCACATACCTTGTTATTCCAGCTGGCGGCAACGACGCTCATTATAGGGTGGCACACATCTACTGGCAGATACCGAGGTATTTCACTATCGTCCTATTTCTATTCTCTCGTCCATTAGTAAAGTATTTGAGAAGTTACTTTGTAAGCGCCTAAATATTTACTTAAAATTTTTAAATCTTCTGAATTTCTCAATCTTGTCAATTTGGTTTTCGCGCTTGCAGTTCAACTAACTTAGCTTTAATATTCGTAGCCGACAACTTTCGTCACTGGATTGATACTGGTAACTTCGTTGATTCGGTATTATTGGGCTTTACTAAACTTTTGATACGATTAATCACAATGGTCTTTCTACTAAGCTACAAGTCCCAGGGAATTACAGGTCCAGTACCGAAAACCCTGAAACTCCTGAAAGTCCTTAATCTTTAAACTAAACAATAGGTTTGAAAGGATTGTTGCATGATGTTCCTCCAATCATGTAATTATCAAGCCTACTAAAACTAAATTCATCATTTTCCGATCAAGCCAAAACTTGATCGGAAAATATCTGGGCAAATACAGATTACTGTAATATGTCCTCTATTCAGCACTTACAAAACAAAAGAATAAGCATTATCCCTAACAGCGAATTTTTTTGAGTGTGCTATCTTGTTACTTTTAGTGACGAGCTTATTCAACTGTCGTATCAGAACTGTTTTATAAATTATTTCGAAGCAGCTCATGACAAGCCAACAAAGACACCAGGGACAACATAGGGGACATTACTTGTACTTAATAATTGATATAAATAAATGATAAATTAATGGCAATGAAGAGAGGGAAGACAAAGGGGAGGAAAGAAAGGGAGGCTAGCCAGTGTAAGTACCGACTGGCTACGTTGTGCTGGAGAAAGGGTAAAGGGAATAAAAGGAGAAAGAAGAAGAGGAAAAAAAAGGAAACCGGGAAGTTTACACAGTAACGCGATGCTACTCGCTACAGCACTCAAAGATGGTCGCACAATTCGCACGTCTTTAAAAACTTCCACAAAGTTCTTAAGGCCTTGAGTGCCGAAACCCGTCTGGACCAGTGTCCTAGAGCTTTTTCCTCTGTAAAGGGGTGATTGTCCAATTTTTCGAGCGTGGTCAGCAGCACTTTTCTTGGCACTTTGTAAGGGGGACAATGAAAGTCGATGAAAAAACAACTTGCCGCAGGTGGAGAACGATCTCACGTCTATTAAGTACAAATAGTTTCCCCTATGTTGCCCTTGGTGTCTTTGTTTGTTTGCTTCTCATGATATTAATAATAAGAATCGGGCCCCTCGGTTAACCCCCTTTCTTCTCGTTCATTACAAAACAGCTTCCGTATGAATTCATTAGTTCAAAGTACCTCCTTATTAATAATAATAATAGCAGGTTTGAACACAGCTACGCTTTTCTGCTGCCTTTGGTTGTTCATTCTAATTATGGAAAAATTACATAATCAATCTCGGCTGTTAAGTTATGCAATTCTTTACCCAACACCATTAAATCTTCATCCTTCTCTGCAGTTTATGCCCTTAAGCTTTTTTTTACACCGACAACTAAGTTTACATTGTTGATTGCATATATTACCTTTGTCGTTTGTATTCACTGGCAGCATTTTATACACTACAGAATATTAAAGTCACACTTGTTTTTCATTTATTTAATTTCCCTAAGTTGTATTTGACGCGATTGTGTTTGTTTCAGCTAGCTTGCTCATCTTTCATACATCTCTGGAATTATTTTTTATTAATCGAAGCTCCTATTAGGTCTTTGACGTTGGGACCTCGTCTGTATATCATATTTAACCCATTCACGACGATAAATGTAACCGACTGCTTAGGAAAAAGTAGTTTACATGACTGTAGTATCTTCAGCGGATTTTTCCCCTTTCTATAGAAAATCAAATTTCACTACAAAATAAGCCCTAAGGCAAGGCTCATAGCGTGTGCTTTCATTCGTTACAATAGATAATTTCTCCAAGTTCACTGCGTGCTTGAGATACAGGTATGAATACAGCTATGAAGCGACTCCCACTTCGATTTTCAACAGGTGTGCTTTTTCGATCGTGCTAGTCAGGATATGTTGTCAAAAATTTCTAATAGCACACTAAGCAGGATTTAAAAAAAAAGCTCCAACTCCTTGAATGATGTACTGAAATAAAGAAACGATGAATTAATGGAAATTAATGTGGATGAAAAAACAACTTGCCGCCTGTGGGAACTGAACCCACAACCTTTTTATCGTTTCTTTATTTCATTTATTAAACACAACTAATTTCCCCTATGTTGTCCTTGGTGTCAGTGTTTGTTGGCTTCTTATGATATGACTAATAAAAATCGGGACCCTCGGTTAATACCCGTCTAAAGGGGTGCAAACACATAACCACGCTTATTACAAACACTGAGTGGTAAGTGCGATGTTCTTTGCATCTGCATGTGACAATACTACGAAAAGCGAATAGTTTGTAGCAACATTTATTTGTGATTACTTATGCGATTTAAGTAACACTAGCTTCACAAAGTTTGATGGTGGTGATCTACTTCCTATGAGCATTTCCAACCGTAAAAGAACTTGCGCCAGATAGGGGGAACAGAAAAGTCGCAGTTTCGCCCAAAAGACGTAGCACCGATGTGATAGCCAAATCGTAGACGGCTAAACGAAGTAAGGATAGTAGTTTTGTCCACCGTGTAAAATTGTAAGCATTCGCTTGCTAACTAAATTACCAAGCATTGTGTCCCACACGCCCGAGCAAACGTGAACACATCTCACTCGATGACCAAGGGCATTCACTGTCAAAACGCTAGAGTGAGGAAGAGCGGAAGCTGCAGCAACGAATTGACATTCGTGCTGCCTCTCGCTTGAGCGCGAATTCAATGCAACGAGAATCAGCGAGAATCAGAGGACCAGGAATCAACGTGTTCTGCGCCCATTGCAGATCGCTTTCGAAAACAGGTCCACAGGCAGCCATCCATAGGCGGCAGAGGCCGGCGAAGAATGCCCCTCCTCCACTGACCCCCATGGCTTGCACGCGACAGAAGTTGCGCATCCTTCCCGTTTCCTCGCTCGCGCGCGCAAGATTGTGCCGCCATTGTCGGCTCACCCTTGAACGGTTTCACTCTCACATACGGCACACAGCGCGCGGCCATGATGTTATCGTCCTTGGACTTTATACGAAACATGACGGCGACGACAACAACGACGGCAGAAGTGCGCCCGGAGAGCCCATAATAAAATTTGCGAGAACACCGGAGCACGTAGCTCGCTAAGCCCCAACGTAAGCACATTCGTACGCAAAGCACGCCATAGCGACATGCTGCAAAGGCAAGTTCGCTCATTATCAGCAAAATCACCTCGTCTGCTTAACCGTGAGCAAAGAAACGCGAACGTCGCATACAAATATCCGCTGAAGACGAAAAGACGAGCAGGCTACATTTGTTTTTGTGTGGGAGGGGGGGGGAGGGGAGGGGTGACACAGCAATTCTTGCTTCGTGACGTAAAGAGCGTCCAGCGCCGTAGCAGCCAACACGGACAAAACTGTGCCTGCAGTGCTTTTAGCGACTGCGAAGTGCTGCTTGAATCGTTTCGCGCACCTCGCGAAGCTATATGCGGCTTGCAATGCCAAACCGAGAACCGGCAAGCACTGCGTCCTCGAACCTAACAACCTGATCCGCACACTACACATTCAAACATCTCCAGCAAAGATAAATTATCACATTCTTATTTCTAGCGAAAACAAACAGCACTCGCCGAGAGAAAACCATGCGGAATTTCCGTCAGGGGGTTTGCTGGCACTCGCTCTACTCATCCGCTGCTGTCGATAGGCAGCTTGAACGTCTTTACAGACTGCGAACATGTTTACCGTGCACAGAAGACCCTCCATTGCGTATTATAGTTTTTCAATAAGTTTGGCGACCATTCTATACACAACGACTTCATAAAAAGCGCGCTTACCTTTCATTCTCCTGGAGAAGGAATAAGTGTCCCTGCCATCGCGCTGTGGCCCACGAAAAAGTCGCGCAGAATGCCTTGTAGCTTTTCTTCAGTTTCCGTTAAATTGCTGGAACGCTGGCCTATACAGAAACATAATCCTGCAGCGCCCAGTAGGTAGGAAAGGCATACACGTGTGCACAGAGTGCCAGGAGCGGACGAACAGAAGGAAGCTGAAGCGACATCAGCGAAAGTGTCACCCATTGGTAGCAACCAATGAAGTGACCAAATAAAAAAGAGGTGGAAAGGGCAAGATAGGATCAGATGCATTTTATTTCTACTCACAATTCCGTCATTTTGCTTTAATTACTCGTAGGTCCCAAATACGGAGGCAAAAATGCAAACTTTATTTAATTTTTCGTTGGTCACCAGTTATATAGATCTCGACGTGGGCCGCGCGAAACAACAGTGGTAAAAGGAAAGAAAACACAAGACACAGCGTAGTCTATCAAAAGAGGATCTTACTGAAAAACAGACAGATATAAACACCCTGACAAACACGTGGTACCGAGAATGACAAAGTTGGAAGGAAGCTTTTAATTTCAAACCTCACTTAGTGGTGCGCATTCAAGTAAACTAACTCGGCGGTATATAGCGGAACGCCAGATATACGGTGACGCTTATTGCCAGAACCGAAACTAGTGGGGCTGTGCACCCCTTGGTTATACAGGTTATACCGCAAGACACTGCAAAGCAAGACTGCATTTACTACGATTATAGTTGTTTAGGCTGCCCGCTTAGATTTTTACGGAATTACTCAGTTATAAAGCAAGTGATACCTAGATATCCCCATTTCAAAAGATATGCGTCCCGAATTCCACAATTGCTTTAATAAACGAACATTTCTACCCTTTCTATGCCTACTTTACTAACAATTATATAGGCACAATACGTCAAAGTCGCCATCTTGCGGACTGGTACGATTATGATTACGTGACCTACGTACATGGGACAGATTTTCACAGGCGCCTGGCAGACAGCACGTTCGTGTCAAATACACATCTGAATGCAACATGCGCTCTATTTTTCTTTACTCCATGATTCGAATAGACAGATGTTACAGGTAAGTACTACATGTTTTCTATGTCGTATTTATTCTTCTCATGCGCAGCTTTATTGATCTATTACTGTTACTGATGTCTGACTGTTCTGTGCACGTCCGTCTGACAGTGAGTATTTAGGTCGCTTGAAGGTGGGAGAAACTATGAGCCAAGGAAACCCATGAGCCATATTTGTGGCAACGTGTGTTTAGCTGCTTTTGACTGCGACCTGGTTCAGGTACTTGACTACGCAGAGATGCATAGCATTTTTAAATACATGGATGTATTTTTTTAAGACTGAAAGATAATTCTTCTATGACCACCCTTAGCTTAGTGGATGAACTCTTAGTGTTGTTTCCACTACACACAAAGCGGTTTACTTTCGCGCACGAGGTGCCCACTGGCCACTTTCTATTGCTTCTGACGCGAGAGCGTTAAAGGTACCGTGTGGCAGAAAATCCGGCGTCCGCGTGCGGCGTCGGCATCCGGCCATGGAGAAAGAAATTCAGCAAGAAGGGACAATGGGCGAAAACAGGCAACAGGAAATACGTCGCGCTAGTATTAATGTCGATCGTTTGATGCCGCGACCATCGGAAAGAACGAACGTGAATAAAATTAAGAAATATTGTTTATATTTTTTATTCTTTCCTGGCAAAACGAAAAGCTCTGCATATAAATGAAATTATACTTTGCGACTTACTTTTCTTGCGTTACCTAGCGGCAGGCCAATGACGCGCAAGATGCATACGTCATACGTCAGACACACCACTGAAGCGAGCAAGGCTAGCTGCGCATGTGAGCGTTAGCCTGTTTGGCGACCCGTCTACGTGCGTTTCTTTTCTTTTTACTCAGCCCGGCTTGTTGGGCTCCCGGCATATTCTTGCGTTTCTTCTGTACTTCGACACGGCACCACTGCACTATTGGACTACAGCAAGGTGAGAAATTTTGTTTGACAGTATGCGACACATTTCAAGCAATTAGGCTTACGGCACGGAATCTATTGTGGGCGAGCTCCACCACTGGCAAAGCTGGCGCTGTTGTCGGCGTGATGTGGTATGAGGGATCACGTGGACACAGCGGCCACGTTAGCTTAATACGTCGGCTGCTTCGGAAGCGCCGAAGGGAGCTGAGAACGAAAGTATAGAGTCCGACCTGCGCTGCCGCTCTGATTAAGTAGGGATGTTTTCCCGCTTCGGGTGTGTGCTTGATAGCGCTTGAAAGCCCTATAATAGGTAGTGACTGCCTTTGATGGCGTCCAACATGGCTCGGTGCCACATTGCCGGACCTACACAACGGAGCCTGGTGTCAGCCTTAACACGTACCCGCGGGACAAGAAGTAGCAAGGTTCTGACTGGCGTTGCACAAGTCGCGGACGGTTTTTTTTTCGTCGCGATTATAGATTGCATTTTTTACAAGGACTACTCGATGAGGCACATGTAACCGGCAAACAGAGACCTCAGGAGAACGCCTGAGATTATAATGAAGGAGGCGGCGCAGGATCTCCAGGGCACCCAAGGGGTAGCGGGGAGATCAAAGCTGGAAGCACGGCGGCTCGTGGGTTAGTGCTGCGGAGGCCGAAGCGTGCCAGGGGTTGTTCGCATCATAAATTGGCTGCCCGCAATAGCAGACAGCCGATCTTATACACCCCTGGCATGCGCAGGCCTCGGCGTGGCCCAACCAACGGACAAGTCCGGGTTCTAGCTTTGGTGTTCCAGTTACTGCTTTGGTGCCCTGGAGGCACCGCCAATAATGCAAAATAATGACACGTTGTTAGAACTAGTAAAAACACGATTGAATAATATTAAACATGTCCAGCCCTCAACGTGTGACGCTAAGTTCAGCACTACCGCGCCCCGCGACTTCTGCAACACCAGTCAGAGTTTTGCCCAAGAAGCTTTTGAAGCTCGGATCGTGAAACTGAAAACCAGCAAGCAGCCATCGACTACAGCTCCAGTATGCAGCAAGCTCAGACGCGAGGAAGATTTCTGCGAAGGCGTCGGAAATGCGATGTTTGGTGAGTAGCAGAAAGCGCGGACTGAGACGCTCGCCCGTTCGCGCTGTCCGGCTAATGTCATGAAGCTTTGAACTATGAACTCGTTCATGTTAGGCAGTGGCGAGTTCACGGGAATGGAAAGAGAACCGTGAGAAGCGCATTAAAAAATCCATGACATATGTTCAATTTTTGTTAGTACCAAACAATGAATGTACTGGATTAAGTAAAAGAAACAGCGGGAAATGGCTCGCTTAAAAGACCGATAAACATATAGTGCGATGCAACTTGAGAAATAAGGATATTAAAACGTGTCAGATTTTTTTTTTATATTGAATCGTCCCGGACGGCACATCACAAGTCGTCGTCGTAGGCGTCAAAGTCGCTAGTTTTTATGAAATTATTTTTCAACAGTTCTGGTAGTGTTCATGCAACAATGGTTGCTTGTGTACTGTCAAATGCAGATATTCTGCGGCCTATAAAGCTGATGGCACGATGCGAAAACGCGTTCGCAGCGAAAGCGCCACATCATATTGTTCGCTTACATATATATGCTTGCAGGCGCGCAGTCTGTCACCGCGAACCCGTGCGATCGCTGCACTGAAGCTTCATTCTGTTGTGCTCCATTTGGTTATACAGACAGCCCACTATAGTTCACATAGTTCGCTCTCAGTGAGTTTCGACTTTTCACACAAGAAGCCGGTTTGGGTGACTCTGTCGCGGCGACCGTCGCAGTGGGCGTTCACTGTACGTATTCGGTAAAGCGATATAGTGTCTGTAAACAATTCTTTGTTTTGTTTGCCCAAGATTATTTTACCAGTAAAAAAACTTCCTTCGTTGCCAGAGTACTTACAGAAATGTTCAGGAGGGCTCCCACGTGGTGTTTTTCTTGGGTGTCGCCAGCCAAAGCTACGAGAAGCGCGCCGCATTATCCCTCATTCTGCGCAAGCGAGGTGCTTCCGACAGATGGCAACTGCGTATGTCCTCGCCTCCCATACTTGTGACGCAGTTGGCGAAAAACAGCTCAGCCTTCCTGGGGCATGTAATCTGAGTTAACGACTTGTACTGGGAGATGTTTGCAACGCTTTCTGTGAATGCCACGTTATCGTAACTATTTTCGGTAGATATTGGGCGCGCACGCTGCACCTGGTGTTGTGACGCTGTAAGCCAAACACAGTTCGGCCGTGTGACGCAGTTAGTTTCTCGTGTGCAGAACCTTACTGGGACAAGTTCGTGACGCTTTCTCGGACCCCGAGCATTATTTTAATCAATTTCGTTACTTTTTGGGATACTTTTTGGGATACTTTCGAGGCGCGTTCGCCGCGCCGGGCGCTGTGACGCTGTTAGCGAAAACCAGCTTGACCTTGGTGACAAAGTTAGTTTGACGCGTAATAAATCTTAGTGGGACAAGTTTAGTTTATGACACCTTTTATGGGCCTCCAACAACATATACCTTCTTTCGGTACTCACGCTTGTCGAAAACGCAACGAACGATTTCCAAGAGTGATAACATGGGAGTGCGCTGCTTGCGCCGGCAGAACGCGCAAAAGGTAACTAACGCCAAGGAGCGCAAATACAAAGAACCTGTAACTCAAAAATTCTGCCTTTTGAATGACTGAAGACAGGCTTTGCACCCGCGCATTTGTTATGATTGCGAGTAGACCGAATTCTGCGTGCATCTAGCATGGTCTGATTGAGCGCCTGTCTTGCGGCCACATCTGTGTATACGTAGCGTACTATTGCGTCCGTTGAAGCCAAGTTCTTTTGGAAACGAGCAGTCGCCCGTGTATTTGTGCCCTTAAAGTGCAGGAATTAAGGCCCGAGAATGGGGGAATGCTTGGAAACCGGTTGTTCTCGTGATGTATTGCGTACGGTGTTGTTTGGTATGAGTACGGCATTTTCTACGCCACGTATGTAACATCGAATTTCTTTTGTTTGTAATGACGGCCATTCGCCACTTTTTCACGATGCGCCTCTACACGCATTATTCCTGTAAGCTGTTAATAGGAAAATAACACATGCTTGTAATTTCCTTTCTTCAGCTGGTGCCGTCCGGTGTAACATCGTACAGGAACTACTGCTGCTTAGCTGGTGACACAATGTTGGATGAATGCTGAAATAGCTCGGAACGAGTGTTTACATAGAATAAAATAAAGATTTCCTCATTTCACAAGGCGTCTTGCGTCTTCTTTACGATATTGCACGTGGCACATATTCGATTGAGCCTTGTAAAATCGTTCGGAATCATTTTTTCGTAATAGAAAATGTCGGCTGCTTGTTGCGCTGCAGTTAATTCGGCCGCTGGGCTCTATGGGAGTGTCTGCTCTTGTCGAATCCTTTCTCTAAACTTCCGCAACTACTCCGCAAGGTAAAATATGTCAGAAAAACGTAAAGAACGACTTACACACAATTTGCAGACATGATGACATCGGATTATAGCTTGAATTTACGATAAAACATAAATCTGTTACGCGGAAACTCAAAACACAAACCCCTTCCGAAAAATTCAAAGGCTATAAAACGGTTCGCCCAGTTCCTTGCAACAACTCCAGATGGCGCTCGCCTCCGCCGCATCGCGCCCCACGCAAGAGACCGCGTCGTCGAGTTTTCACCAGAAAGCTCGCCATCGTTCCAGTTTATTGCTGTTATTTATTGTTTGTCATTCCGTAAATGCCCTCCTGCTAGAGCCAAAGAATTGGCCTGCAGTATGGTGAAATAAATAAAATTATAAATCGTGCATAGCGTCGCAATCAGCGTTGTCCGGTAAATTGTATGGCTATGTAAGGTGAAATTGCCGGGAAGCGTGAGAAGCAGTGAAGGATCTTTGAATGCTATCGCGGTCCAGTGTTAAAGGCGAAGCATAGACGTCCTGCAAACTTCTAGACTTGAGCCTCACATTTTCAGAGCGGCACATCTGTGGGGTTCACTGGCCTCGGTCACGCAAGGAGCTTTTACCGTTCGATACTGCCCACTACAAACATTTTAAGATGTGTATGCATCCGTGTGTCTGGAGGGAGGGTTCTGCTAAGATCTTACCGCCACATGATGCACGAAAGCTTTGACATTCACGCTAGCCGGTTTTCTTCGGTGGGATATTCTAGCTCTGGCGCCGATACAATTGTAGAAACTTTCCTTCAAAACTTGAAAGGAAATCGCACAGAAAGGCCGCCAACGAGGCAAAAGGCCAATAGCTGTGCCTTACGTGTATAATGTTACGCACAACCTTAAAAATGTGGCTCGCGCCTGCGTGCATAAAAACAGCCAAAGCTATCCACGTGTGGCACGAGGCATGTAAGCTTATGTATTATACGCGCCGTGGCTGCGGTTTACAAACTGCATGTTGCTCGGCTGAGGCCGGCTTTCCATGGGTCAAACAGGCCGATGCTTAAACGAAGGAGCTACGGAACCTGAGCTTTCTATTAAAAGTAAACTTGCAGCCCTTCTGCCTACACTTTGGAAGTCCTGCAAATATAAGGTTATTTTTTGGGTATCAGAATACTTGTTAAGGGCAACGATGCTTTATAAGTGAAATGATGGAGGCCTCTAACGTGCGAGATAAAATGAGATCTGTGTCCCTGACACGCCTGTAGTCTTGCGCACCGCCGAATAGAAATTATTTTTTGGTTTTATAAATTAGCACAAGTCTAACAATATTCCGAGCTTGCTTGACACAATGTGCACAGCTTTCTGGCGCATGATCGGCATGGAATTACATGGCGCACTTTGAGAATAAAGTTAGTTCCGGGGAGCGCCCTGTCCTATCGTTGGGTTTCTTTCTTTCTCGGATGCTGTGCGCCTAAGCAACATTAAGTAAGCCAACTAGCGTGATTAAAATCAAATCGAAATTTTCTTGGTTTTGTCAAGGGTGATAACCTCGGCAACCATTCCGGAGGGCATTCCTGCGGTTTATGCACTTTTCCTAAGGCGGTTGGGCTTACTCGGAAGTGCATTCGCGCAGGTCGTGCGCCTCGGTCACAGGCATTCTGAGGCGCAAGAGGCTGCGAAGGTCAGCAAGCCTTAATCAATAGATCAACAGGAGTCGCATCTTCAGTTTCTATCGCCTGCAGGCCACGATCGCAGGCGTTCGTTCCAAAGCCAGCCAGCATTTCGCGGCGCGTGTGCTCTCTGCCACTTTGTCGTCTCCCTTCCTTGTGACAGCGCGCGCTTTGAGGCGCCGTGTTAGGCCACTAATATCCACTAGAGGGAGCTGCATCTTGCTTCGAGGGCGCGGGCCTCAGTTCGCTGGGTTTGTCCCTGAAGCGAGCGCCAGCGTCCGCTCGATAGCTGCCACACATGTCCCATACCAGTTTCTTCCGTTCTCTCCTCAAGTTTAGGCTAATTCGAGCTCTTACCATCCTATGGTCACTGCAGCGCACCTTGCCGAGCACGTCAACATCTTGTATGATGCCAGGGTTAGCGCAGAGTATGAAGTCTATTTCATTTCTAGTCTCGCCATTCGGGCTCCTCCATGTCCACTTTCGGCTATCCCGCTTGCGGAAGAAGGTAATCATTATCCGCATATTATTCTGCTCTGCAAACTCTACTAATGACTCCCCCCTGCTATTCCTAGATCCTATGCCATATTCCCCCACTGACTTGTCTCCAGCCTGTTTCTTGCCTACCTTGGCATTGAATTCGCCCATCAGTAAAGTGTATTTTGTTTTGACTTTACCGATCGCCTATTCCACGTCTTCATAGAAGCTTTCGACTTCCTGGTTATCATGAGTGGATGTAGGGGCGGAGACCTGTACGACCTTCAATTTGTACCTCTTAATAATATGTTGCCTCAATTTCTTGATACTGAAATAAATAAACTCAACGTCTCTTTCTGCCTTACACAGCACAATTGTAGAAAAGAAAGATGCTGTTACTGTATGGTAGTTGCTATTGTCGTCAGGTTTTGAACATATGAGCAATGAATGTATTGCAAAATGTTACATTATAGCCCTGCGTGGCACATTTTTTCAACAACCACATTTGTACTTGTGTTTTAATTTCATTATGTTATTTATGTGCACGTCTGGCCACTGCAAGCGGGAACACAGCAGCCCGCGACAGCGCTCTGCGGAGCTCCACCACCGAGGCCTCCTGAGCTGTTGCTATGCAGGCGATATAAAAGCTATAGGCGGAGCGCCCGCGTGTGTCGTTCTGCTACAGTGCTTCCTTCCACCGCTGCAGCTCACGTTTCTTTGGTGTTCGCATTGGCATGTTGTTAGCGGCAATTACGTTTTGTGACTGAAGTGGAATGCACACGACAGGATGTATTGCCGATACATCCAACGTATCAGCAAGACGTAGCTCAGCACCGCGGAATCATGCCAGACCCAACAACACCGGAGACGAAGTGCCCTGTGCGTCAGGTGTTGCAGTTCAACCACATCGCGGTCGTCGTCGAACTAAATCGGCAATTCTTCCCGTCATGTAATCCAGCCTAAAAGCCACGTCGCGAACATGGCTGCATTCTTCTTGGTGCAAAGGCGAGAAAAAGTGCAACTACATCTGCAGTGCCGAGCAGAAAAAAAGCTATAGTGCGTCTATCTATGGCAATGTCAGTGAGTTTATGGCAAACCCTGAAAGAGACACTGCCGCAATTAGAATGATGCAAGTTCTTTTTCTCACCCTCCGTAAAGAAGTGACGCGTTTTAGTGGCTCTTCATTTGTTGGTAGCAAGCCACTGCGCAATGACTGGAGTGGTAGAGGACGAAAGCTGAAAAACTGTGGAGCTTTCTTTCAAATGGTACTCGCGGCAAGCAATTTCAGGAGCCAGAAGAGACCCTCAGACCGTCAGCAGAATAGTTGAAGGATTCAAATTTTAGTGGCGAATCGAGGTTGTTCTGCGTGCTCTACTGTCTCGGGCGAGGACCTACGACAAAGATGTTTGCAGCGTGGCGAATGTGGCAGCGAAGCCGGGTGCTTCTGCCGAAAGAAACCCTTGAAAGAAACGTTGAAAGAAACCCTCGGTCAAGCATCGCCTGCGTGAGAAGCCTCAAGATCACAACTGGTGCACAGAAGCCTGTTCTTCGCACACGAAACAAAGTAAAGCTGCTGCAGTTCGCCCAACAGCATTCAGCATGGACGACTGAAGAATTGAAACTCGTCATGTTTATGGGCGAATGCAGTTTAGAAGAAGATCTTGGGACCATGGCCTCGCATATCGCAGCTACAAAAGGCCACAAAAGCTCTGCTGCGATATTTGAAGGCAACTGGATTGAGTCAGCGTCTGTGATCCGAACTGAGTGACCGAACGATATCCCCAGTAGACTTTCTCTTCTTCTTTTAATCTTTCCGTCCCCTTTTCCCTTTCCCCAGTGTAGGGTAGCCAACCGGGCTTAGTCCTGGTTAACCTACCTACCTTTCCTTTATCATTTACTCTCTCTCACAACAAATTCAGACCAAAAAGCACGGATTTTGGAACCTCACATTACTCGGTGAGCTATGTGGGCTCAATAGGGCTGTCTAAGGAAGCTTCCAGTGAAAAATCTAAAGCCTATCTCGAACTAGTCTATTACTCCCACGTTCCGCACGTTCTGAGGCTTCCGATCCAACAGCATTCCCATACCTCTTCACGGCGGCACAGTTCCTTCTCTGAAAAGCGCAATGTGGAATAGAATGAAATTGGTAGTCTTTACGGGATTTGCCATTTAATCAACATGGCCGAAATGTAGATTGGTGGTGGTGGTGTTGCTGCAGGCGGGGTTAGCATGCCACGCTTTGCCGAGGATTCTGCCACCTGGGCACCTCGTTCATTTTTAGTAAAGATGTGCCAACTCATGTTGACATGCTCCGTGTCGTGATGAAAAGTAGTTTGCTGTCACTGGCTCTTACTGATTACCGCCGGCTCTTCACAGAATAATGCATCTCCATAGCTTTCATGTATAAGACATTTCCTTTGTAGGCTGTGAGGCAACGTTCTTTGTCCGCGTCAAACTGCGCACATACCCAGATAAAGTGTTCTACATCGCAAGCCTCACCGCATAACACACAAAGCCGAGAATCGGATTGTGAAATTCTAAACAAACAAACGTGCGTGTAAGGGGATTTATATAGCTATGTGGTGCAGTAGGGTAGCTTATATATGCCCCATTTCGACACCTCAAAGATTTCCAATTCGCAGTATTGAAATCCTCACGTTCTTTTTTTTTTCTTTTTTCTCTTTTCTCTTAGATACAATTCAGTCCACAGTTCCTATAGAGGGTTGTGTCCAGTGGAAGAACCATCGTACGTGTCTGGGGAATGTTGACAAAGGGTAGCCTGGGACCCCTTGTACTAATTGAGGGAAAGTACGGGTATTGAGGGACCTCTACTGCGAAATATGGAAAGTTCTGGCCATTTCTCACTTCAAGTATCAGCAGATGCCTGTTTCAGCACGCTCACCAGTGCACACCTAAGAGAAAGTGGAAGCCCTTCTGCGCCAGCTGAACGAGTGGCAGGTTTTATAGAGACGCAGGCCAAGTCACCAAGTTTACATACTATTTAATATATTTGGGGCTAGTTTTAAGCTACTCTTTCGCACCAATGCCTATAAAGCTTGTGTGCAGACAACCTTTGGCAGCTTATCCACAAGCAAAGGGAGCGTATTAACCAAAACGCGTCGCTGGTGGATGCACCCTACAACTCCCTGTCTCCACGGATGGCTGCCGCGACTGTTGCCGAGGGTAATGCGACCAATTATTATACACCAGTTGCTGTGGTTCACCTGGAACACACAAGCTGGGTGTTTGGCTTCTGGAATACCTCACTGTTTCCTGCCACGTTGGATTATGGCACGACTATCGATGAGAGCAATGCAACATAGCGCAAATGGCATCATGGTTTCAAACATCACAAGCCGGATGCGTCGTCCTACAGGGGCGAGATTCTCGGGCGATCACTCTCAGGGATTTCGCAGCTTTCGCGAGTCTCAGCAAGGGGCGCATCAAAGTATATAGACGACGCCGCTTGGCACAGCACTTGGCACAGCAGGATTTGTGTCACACAAAGAAGCTATGGCTATGTTGTCACGACCACACTATGCAATCTGATGTTTAATATACGTAAATTTGTGATTACTTTAGGTTATTTAGGTGTGTGTAATGCCAGCTATTTGTTGACATTTTACTTATCTTCATTGTACGTTTTTTTCGGCACTTCTGAATGTACACTATCATGTCATTCGGGCACTGCCGGTGTTATTTGCTTAGGGTTAGTGAGGCTTGTCATATAAGCGTTGAGACTGCTTATTTCTTGCCATCCTCCGTTTCTTTGTGAGGAAACTGAAATAAACTGATTAATTGATTAGTGCTTGAGATAATTTAATAGATTTTTCGAATATTATCATAAATATACGCTACAGCGCATTTACGTCAAGCATATAGGAAAAACTAACAAGGCAGTGTAGGCGGAAGGGGAACACACCTCATAGTAACCCTCTGTCACACTCACGATGGCAGCTTCATGAATTTGGCCTAGCGGGACGAATGTGAGATTTACAGCTCGCAAACTACTTTCCTTAACTGTCATGAAAGTAGCGGACATGTTTAAAGATTGCAAGTTTTTCATATCGAAGTACGCAGGCGTAAACCATTAGTTAGTTACGTAAGGTTTTATGGGGCAAAAGCAGCTAAGTCAATGATGCCCCATGCACAAAATGAGGATACATTAGTCGGTGAAAGTTCTTCAAGCAACAAAAATAATTACTTGAGAGTTTGTTTAAAAACGTCTTTCTTCTACGAACCTAAAAATATCCTCTAGAGATTGACCTGCGTTTTAAGGCAGCATCAGAGAGAGATGAAATGGTGTTAGTGTTTTGTAAATCTCACAAAAACATTTCTATCTTTTTTCCTCCAACGCCGGACATGTTATTAAAAAGGACTCATAGGGAGAGGCACATGGCATTGATTAAAAACTGTTTGTTCTTCATTTTTCGATAAATAATTGTGTGTGAGATGTGTGTGCCAAATACAAACGCTAGATAGGGTAACTTCCATGTAACGTTCTTCGCGGTATGACGTTTTACATTCCTACAGTATGGGTATTGATATTTAGAATTTGCGGTTAACTTCAGGGTCCTAATCCTTTTGCCGCTTTGCGGTTATCACAGCACGGACTACCTGAACATATTCCTTGGGTGGAAGATTTATTCATGTTTGTCTTCAATGAGCTGTCACTGCTGCGTTTTTGCCCGCGTTTGCGTTTCCCAAGATTGGCACGTGGCTTGGAACCCAACAGAGACTAATTACGATACCACGAATTTGACTTTGGGCGACCATAGTCAGAATGCCACCGAGAAAAGGTTCGCACTTTGATATTCTATAGGGGATTTAGTGAACTGATAGAATCTCGGTACACAAGTGCTTTTTGATATTCTCCTGTTACTATTTTTTTTCAAAGCCATAAGCTGGGCGTATGCTCCGGCTGTAAAAACGGAAGCAAACTGGGGCAAACTAAGAGAATTTTCCCAGTGTTCCGATACGACTGCGCTTCCGACATGTTCATTTGTCTTGGATTCGTCGACGTAAAACACGGTGTAGTCTTTGCATGTTGTAATTCTGAGAAGCCTTACATTATGTGTTCACGTGATGTTTCTTGTGGCATGTCGGAATAAAGTCAGAAAAATTTGCACAATCATACCACGGAGGCAGTCTATTCGGTATTGCGGTGACCTTGAGAGCCTCGCTCGGGACATTGTACGCATATTATTGGAACATTTCTTCGAATGTAACAATAAGTGGTCACACGCTGTGTGGCTTGTTGGTATAGCGTATTTTGCTTGGGGTGTAAGTAATATGAGAGTGTGTGCCATATATTATTAGGTAGAGCTCTGATTCTGACCACGTATGAAATTGTGACAAAGCCTGTTCGGTGTTCCAAACAGGCTTCGCTACTGTCGGCATACAGGCTTTCTACTGGCGAGGTTGTGTACCACCAGATGCTAAGTGCCGTCCGCGATTATGTGTGAGAACAAGACGTTTGATGTACGATGGTCTTGCTGACCCATAAACTATGGAGCCGTAATCAAGAATGCTGCGCATGATTGAGCGGTCGGCGACCCAATACTTATGTGGTTGGACCTAGAGGATGTTAAATGCTTTGTTTTCTTTGGTGTTTAAGCTATCGATGTGAACGATTGAATTTACTATCAAAAATAATTCTCAGGAACAATTGTTGATGCATAACGGGTAGTGAGCTTTGATTTATATTTGAGTGCTGGGTCCTGGTGTAACCCGCTTCTTTTTGGGAAAACACAACTCCGACATTTTTTGTTTAGGAAAACGGATGTCATTTTTATCTGCTTATTGTGTCAACCTGTTTTTTTCGTATCCGGATTTGCCTTCCGCATGTAGACATACGCGAGGCACGGCACGCAACTGGAAAGTCGTCGACGTATAACGTTGGACATAACGTTGGATGGTATAATTGAATCTATGCAGTCCATCTTCACCACAAGAAGCGTAGTGCTTAATGCGCAACCCTGTGGTTGGGAGCTGCTGCCACATAGCTCCTGTGGTAAGAGAGTAGTATGTGGCAGCAGTATTGTTTGAAAGCCATACGTCAATAATTCGAATGAAATCTTCCGGTATTTGATCTATGGCGTCTGCTTTCTTGCTGCCGCATAGTGTGTTGTGTGCATTAAAATCACCGGCTATCAAAATGGTTTGGTTAGCTGGTCTGCGATGAGCTGTAGATCAGTTATATTGAGCTGTGTATTCGCTGCGATGTAGATAGAACAGATAGTGATGGTTTTGTGTGATAAAATGGTAAACGCGGCTACCCCTATCAAGGGAACTATTAGCAACCACCTCTGTGCGGCAACACCGCCCGACAAACGGCTAGACAGGGGACTGCCTCGGCCTACGACAGTGTAGCCCTTTAGCAATTCTGTGTACTGTACCCCTAACATGGTTTCTTGCAGGCATAGAGCCATATGAAAGAAGTTCCTTGAAATGTCCTTGATGTCACCTCATTTTTCCATGACGCCTCTGTATTTTCAGTGTATTATGAAAGAATCCAAGATATTAGCATAAAGGAAAGGCTCTGTTCCAATGACCATCCGCTAAAATTGTCGGTGAATCTTTTTCTGGTAATGTGCTCTTTTTGGGGGCCATGACAAGAGTTCGAATTCCCTTGCCTCCTTTTGAGGAGAGTGGAAGGGGCTCCGTGAGAGCCTACTGAAAGCAGAAGGCTGTCTCTCGGTTTCAGTGTGCATTGGACGCACCTCCATTTTCTCAATACTTGGTGGCTAAACGCCGAGATTGCTCTGAGGAGCTGCTGTCCTCTGAGGCACAGGATGGCCCCTGAGCACTTCATTTGACGCTTCTTCAGCCTCTGAGTTACACTGGCTGCTGCCAGCGCCACTAGAGGTCTCTGAAGTGGCCGAATTAACGGAGGGTGGGGCAGCGCTCGCTGCGCCCGCCCTGGGGGCAGAGAGCAGGTTCACCGACTCACTGCACACGGGCGAGGCGGTTGCTGTGTCAAGTGTGGTGCAGCCGCCTTACGCACGACATCGCAAAAGGTAACTTTATAGGGTAAGGACGCACGTTTGCTAGCTTCTTAATTGGCGAGGGTATTTCTTTGAGTTTCAGCGCGAGCCCGCCTTTTTCTTCTTTCCGGATGGGCCATACTCACGAATATGTAGCATGCCCACCATCACAGTGTACGCAGTGTGCTTCGGCATTGCAGTCATCGGATAAGTCGTCGTGGGCGGCGCATCGAGCACACGTCAGTCGCCCACGGTCGCTTTGTGTTAGGTGTCGAAATTATCGATATTTAAAGCAGCGACGAGGATTTGCGGTGTAATGGTGGATGCGTGTATTGCAGTATCATGTTTCAATTGTGTCAGGTGAGGTGCTAGACTCAAAGGTTAGTGTAAGGTTGGAATTTCTTAGTTGTCAAGCCTAATTCCTATTCTCTGTACGTTGAAAACATTCTGGTCCTTCAGTCCTTCCAGGATTTCAATTTCGCTTAGGTCAATGAACTCTGCCTCGGAGATTACTACATGAACGCTATTCATAGAACGGTGCGGCGAGATAGAGATGGGAAATTCACCATACATTTTCAGGCTTGAGAGTTTCCCTTGCTGTTTCTTACCCCATATTTTAAGAACGAGGTCCCCGCTTGCGAGTTTTGTTTTGTAGACTTGTCCGATGTGATCACCGAAAAATTTGACCACTAGGAAAAGCGAGAGTACTCTTCCTGACTTGTTTGAATCTTCATTGTGGATTACGTGGAATCGGGGAAAGCTTGCTTTGTTTTTCATTGCAAAAAAGAAGTTTGCTTCGTGGCACCCTCTTTTAAAAGGACGATCTGTGAGTGTTGAGAAAAACTTAGCTACATGATTGTTTGCAATGTTCGGCAATAACGCCAGCCGCCCACTGCGGAATCTAACAAGGGGACGCCGTGGGACTTGTAACGATGGTGCTGTTATTTCTTCCAGTGTCTCCCACGTGCCCTCTAAGGAAATTATCGTGTCGTAAGCGAAAAAAGCCATACCTGGGCCGATCCCGGAGATAGTGCAATACAGGCCTGACCCACTGCGGAGGTGAAGCAGGCGTTAAGCGCTCCCCATACTTGGGCCGTTCCCGAATATAGTGCGATGAGGGGCCGACCCGCGGCGGAGGTGATGAAGGCGTTAAGCACTCCCCATACGTGGACCTATCCCAAATATAGCGCAATACCGGCACGACGGGCAGCTGAGGGGAAGCAGACGTTAAGCGCTCCCCATACGTGGGCCGATCTCAAAGATAGTGCCATACCAGGCCGACCCCCGGCGGAGGTGAAGTAGGCATTAATCACTCCCCATACGTGGACCGATACCGAAGATAGTGCAATACCGGACCGTCCCGTGGCGAAGGTGAAGCAGGCGTTAAGCGCTCCCCATACGTGGGCCGTTCCCGAATATAGTGCAATGAGGGGCCGACCCGCGGCGGTGATGAAGGCGTTAAGCACTCCCCATACGTGGACCTATCCCAAATATAGCGCAATACCGGCACGACGGCCCGCTGAGGGGAAGCGTGGGCCGATCCCGAAGATAGTGAAATTTCGGGCCAACCCGTGGCGAGGTGAAGCAGGCTTAAGCACTCCCCATACGTGAACCGATCCAGAAGATAGTGCAATGCCGGGCCGACCCGTGGCGGAGGTGCAGTTCGTCATTAAGGAGCCCACATACACAGCTTCGCTGGTCATCCTTCTTCACAGAGTGGAAGGGCACTGAGTTTTTTTTTTATAAAGAATTTCAAGCTCAGAATTCCCCTGGCTTTATCACGCTTCTTTCAACATGTCTTCTCAGTGTGACAAGTGCCATTATTAAGTCCCTGGATACTGGCGCCGGTATCCCTGGCGTCCGTACGCTGCTGCAAAACGGGTACGTGCGAGCCGGCGCGCGGTGTACTGGCGGCTGCCTGCAGCCGGACTTGAAATGTTGCTTGTGCTGTTGCTTGAGGCAGGGCGTATAGTGTAGGGATGAATCTTACCGGGACGCTGCAGCCGCCGCTTTCGAGCAAGCCTTCGAAATCATGGTTTACCTTCCTGTCCATAGACTAAAAGTATTCGGCTACGTCGAGGACGTCGTTCGCTGCTTCGTGCTGACCAGCTGCGTGCGATGTGTAAGGATATTGGAGGAGAGCTAGAGGACGTAAATACTAGCATAGCATCCAAGGAGACTATGATAGAAGTTACTCACCGTGATGATAGGATACTGCTACATACGAGAACCAAAGATTACTCACCGCGGTAGGCGTGACTGGCCCCGCTCACCATTGATAATATCAGAAGGCTAACGGCTGGTGTCTGTTGTGTTAACATATACAGGTGTGACCGCGTTGGAAAAAGAAGCGGTGGCGTATTCTTGGGCGTTAAAAGAACTATTAGATCCCATCCGATTAACAGAGATTCGTGTATTGAGATCGTGTGGGCAGAACCTACCTGCGGCAATAACATTTTAGACTTGATTCGTACTATAGTACGAATCAGGGGCGCTATAGCGCCCCTGAAACATTTGGTGAAGTGACTTAGAAGGCTTTAGTGATCATAGGTTGCTTCACCTTACTCTTAATGTCCCTAGCAGTCTACAAGCGTCACTAAGAAAACTATCCGTGAAGAAAAATTCTGCGCATTAGTAGAACACTATATCCCTCTAAACAAACTATCAGGTGAGAAAACTAACCCATGGTTCACCCAATACCTTCGAAGGCTAAGGAATAAGAAGAAACGGTAATACACGAATGCAAAACACATTGGCTCACCCGTGGCTTGGGACAGATATAATCTATGTTTGCGATTTTACGCTCAGCTGTAAGTGAGGCTAAAAATAAATACTATTCCCACGATCTACCCTCCCTTCTCAATCTCAACCCCCAAAAGTTTTGGCAGGCAATATCACCTAATCATGGTTCGCACAATATGCCGTTAGATGGTGAAAATGATGTGGCGCTACCTGATAGTGAATGCCCCGTGGTCTTTAATACGCTTTTTTTTTCACCCATATTCACAAATGAAGAAATTTTGACTCATTCCTGATGTCACTGATTTCGAGTGCCAGTACATAGGTCCCGTCGTTATTACTGAAGGTGGTATCACATGTCTCATTATTAACCTTAAAACATCTAGCTCTTCAGGCGTCGATAATATTAACTCTAAAGGTTAAACAAATACAATTTCGATGTATATCAACATCTTGTACCATATTTTCCGCCACTCAATGTCATCCGGCCAGCTCCCTTCTGATTGGAAAATTGCTGAAGTGGTACCTGCGTACAAAATTGGCAGCAGAAATTCTCCTGGAAACAACCGTCCAATTTCATCAACGTGCATATGCTGCAAAATGTTCGAGCATATTATAGGATCTCTTTTACATCAACATCTCGAATCAAATAAGTTTTTCTTTACTAACAAGCACTGCTTCAGGAAAGGTTTATCGTGCGAGACTCAGTTATTACAGTTCACTACTGACGCGCATTCTCACATGGACCATAACCTTCAAACAGATTGCATCTTCTCGACTTTTCTAAGGCTTTCGACTTTGTAGCTCACTATTGTTTAGTTTCCAAATTAACTGCTCTTAAATTAAACTGCTTAAGGATATCTTCGATCCGTAACTTTCTAACTAATCCTCAGCAATTTGCCATTGTGAACAATTTTCATCACCCCTCACCTACGTAATTTCCGATGTACCGCAGGGCAGTGTATTAGGACCATTTCTTTTTCTAATCTACATCACCGATCTGCCCAACATCATCTCTTCTTGCACGCGAATGTTTTGCCGATGACTGTATAATATGCCAGCTTATATACCAGTATATAATTACCAGCTTTGAGGACCATCTTATTCTTCAAGGTGACTTTCAACGCATTAGCAACTGGTGACAATTAATTCATGACATTTAACTCATGACTATGACATTTAGTTCATGTAAATGCAAAGTAATGGCTTTAACACGCAAACATCTTAAATGAAGTTTTTCTTAATATATAAATACGGATCCAGTAATGGAAGCTTCACTGTACAGATATCTAGTGGTTAATCTCGCACCAGATCTTTCCTGGGCCTCCCAATAACAACGATATGCGCCGATGCTTCAAAAATACTTGGATACATTCGTCGCAACCTACGTAAATCCCAGGCTCACATCCGCATATTAACGCTCCCGAGTTTCGTCCGTCAGCTTGAGTTCGCATTTGGTCTCTTCATAGCGAATATTTATTCTGCATGTTAGAATCCATCCAAAACCGACCTAGTCGATTCATTCCCGCAATTACGATAGACAGTCAAGCATAACTCGAATGAAACTTTATCTTTCACTTTCTGCACTAAGTAGTCTTCATGACGTGGCATTGCTGTCGTTGTTCCATAAATAAGTTCGTCAAATAAAGTCATCGTCATTGTTGCTGGAACGTGCAAGTTGTATATCATGAAGACTGAATAATGAGTTAAGTTTCACTCGCATCTACAGAAACACGGATGCAGTTATTCAGTCAGCTTTGCCACGAGCTATCCGACTGTGCAATTCTCTTCCTCAGACCCCTGTCACGCATACAGATAGAGATAAATTTAGGCAACTACTGAACATGCAGTTTCTGTCATAAAAAAGTGTCATACTTTGTGCCACGCTCTGTATACCTGTGTAACGTCACGCAGGTTTTTTTCCTGTTTCGTGGCTTAAACTTCACTTTTTTATCACGCGCCCTAGCAATATGCGTAATAATATCTGTTAGGTGTTTTGTACACTACCCGTAAATGTAATTTCTGTTTATCTCAGTATTGTTAGTATTGTTACTTTTTCCTGTTTTTCATGCTTTAGACTACACCTCTTTTACATGATCTTTGATTTTGTGTACGAGCAATGTGCATGATATAATTTACCCAATGTTTGTTTACTACCGCAGCTCTCCATTTGTAAGCCTGTTTTGCAGGGATTACGTCTACTCATGTGTGCGGTATTCTCGTGTACAACTTTCTTACTGCGATGCCACCTTTACTCAATGCTCCTTATGGGGCCTGTAAGGTATATTGAAATAAATAAATATCCATCTCCATGAGAGTCGTGGCACTGAAGATTGCTGCAATACAGTCTACTAGGCTACAACTCTATAACCCTGGCGTAAACACAGTGGCTGAAGCGTAACCATCGCAACAAGTGACCGGGAAGGATAGCCTTTTGGAGTATGCTGCCTCTCTGCCGTGCTAGCTGTGCCTTCTGCTAGAGATAGGGTTATTTCGCTTCGTACGGACGTTCGAGTTCGACAGCGCCATGCAGCTTTCTAGAATCCCGGCAATCGACACAGTGCACAACGCTGTCGTACCCTTGTGTGTCCCATTAGCTTGGTCCCCCGTTCACGACTGGGCATATCCGTTTGCCCCGTGCCCTTATGCCTTTCATTACTTTGTAGTTTCAATTGTCCCTCTACATGTTATCTTTAAATGTCTCCTTTTCTTCACAGAAGCTGACAGCTGTATGTGCAAACCTGCCACGCGAGTCAGCAATTTGTAAGAAATTTTTTCAAATTTCTTTTCTCCATACTTTCTGCTTGTACAGCCGCCCTGATTTTTAATAATATAGCGCGAGCGTCGACTGAACTGCTGGTGAGCGCCTTATAACGGCGATAAGCGTGCAACAAGGCGAGAGTTCGCGCACGCGCACGAGCTTTCTTCCTGCTCGTGCGCGAACTCTCGCCTTGTTGCACGCTTATCGCCGTTATAAGGCGCTCACCAGCAGTTCAGTCGACGCTCGCGCTATATTATTAAAAATCAGGGCGGCTGTACGTTTGCTTGTACCCCGCCTTTTAGGAAATACATCTTCTAATGTTGGTCGGTGATTTCTGTCTCTGTAGTGTCGTGCGCGCTACACGATGCATCACGGAGAAGCCTCAGCTGGCGGGTGGAGACGGAGACGGACCCTGGCGCAAGTGACGCTGGATATACAGCTCTATATATTGTTGTATGGTGCGCTCGAGCGCTTCCTTGCTCTGGCGGCAGGGTTGCAGCTGGGTTCCAGCCACCATAATTCCAGCTGTGGATCTGATGGCGTCACTTGCGGCAGTGACGCGCTCACAACGCCCAGCTACGTGCCGAAGGCGCGAGCAAACGTATTTTGCTTTCGCTTCGAAGCCATCGCGGATGGGGCTTCAAAACGGCCACATATGCGCACGTTGAGATAGCTTTAACCTTCTCCTCATCCTAATTTTATGCATCAAAACGAGAAAGGCTGGGTGATATCCGCGGTGTCTAGACCGAGATACCTGAGTACGGGTTTGTCTCGCTGTGTGTCAGCAGCCGGGCGCTGCTTTGAGTTGAACTATTCTTGTATCGCAGCTCCCATTCGAGCTAGATGTTTCACTCTGGCGGTCGCTTGTCATGAGAGGTGTAGACCTAAGGTTGTGTTACTTAGCATTACTTTCTGTCGAGCAGAAGTTATTGTAGCCGATGTTCGGGTCATTGGCGACGGCGACGCAAGATACGCACGCAAGGGAGATACGTGCCTCCCCTTTTGATTGGCACAAGAGGGCGCAACACATAAAGTGCGTGCGAAGGAGGAACTCACTGGCCTCAAGAAGGAAAATGGCAAGTTCCTGCTTTTTCGATTACCCCCTCTTTTTTTTGAGAGTGTGTTTCGAAAATGGAAACAAACGCTGGTCGCCGGCAGCAATCAAGCGGCCGCTGGCGCTCGCTTCCGTGACAAGCCCGGCGGATTGCGGATTCAAGGCCACGCGCTGGATGGATGGATGGATGGATGAATGGTTGGATGGATGGATGGATGGATGGATGGATGGATGGACGGACGGACGGACGGACGGACGGACGGACGGACGTTATGAGCGTCCCCTTTGGAGCGGGTAATGTCCTATCTAGGTTAAAGAATAAAAAAACACGATAAATTCCCATAACATAATTTTCTCACCACCTATTGTGAACTTTCTTTTTCTCTCTTCCGTTTTTTGTCGTTTCCCTACTTTTCTTCCACCAATCTTCGAATCGCCTCTTACTAATTCTTAGTGCTCACATCTTTACTTTCCCCTTGCTCTCTCTGAACCCAAGGGCTTCAAGGAGGCCAGTGGTGCCTAAATCTACCGCTGGGTAGATATCTTCACATTCTAATAAAACATGCTCCATCGTTTCGCTAGCTTTAGCACAGCAAGCACATGCTTCTTCTTCATTCTTATATCTCGCTTTATAGATGCGTGTACTAAGGCATCCTGATCTCGCTTCGAAAAGAAATGAGCTTCCCTTTGAGTTTTCATAAATTGTTTCTTTCCTGATTGTGTTTTTCCCTCTTAAGTAGTTACTCATGGCAGGTTCCTTTTCCATTGCCGCCACGCACGAGATTATTTCAGCCTCTCTGACTTTCCGCTCAAAGCGACATCCAGCTCCCCCTCGCGGAGATTAGTGAGCTAACACGGCGTCTCAAAGGGCGAGCTGTCACAAGGAAGGGAGACGATTAACCTCCGTATTGAGACCTTCATTGACTCGATATAAAGGCCGCCTGTCATGAACGCACCAAAGGAAACGCTGGGGGCGTCTTGTCTTGGGCACGTTGACAAGAGTCGTCATTTATATCAAGTCGAGCATGGTATTCAAGTTAAGATGCATTTCAGGATACGGAAGTAAGCGGGATAGGGCGCACGCGCTGCGAAATGCTGACTGGCTTCGGCACGAGAGAAGCATGCCTGTGATCGTCGGCTCTATGAATTCAAAATTAAGATGACATTTCTGTTGGCCTATGAATGGTTGTTGACCTTCGCTGCTTCTGGCGCTACAAAATACCGGTGACCCCGACGCACGACCTGCGCGAATGCACTTCCGAGAGAGTCTAAACGCCTATGTGGCTGCGCAAAAACCGAAGGAATGCCCTGCGGAACAGTTAACGATGTTAGGACCCTTGACAAAAGGAAGAGAATTTCGATTTGAATATAATCGCCTTAGTTGACTTACTTAAAGTTAATGAGACGCGCAGCATCAGATGAAGAAAACAACGAATGGTAGGACAGCGCATCACTCGCAACTAACTTTATTTTTAGAAATAGCGCGCCATATAATGCCGTGCCGAGCATGCGCAAGAAAGTTATGCGCACTGCGTCAGGTATGGTCGGTAGACTTTGAGATGTGATAATTTATAAAACCACGCATCAGTTTCTATTCAACGGCGGGCCAAACCGCCAGACGTATAACTGGCGCAGACCTCGTTTTTATTTGACATGTGAAATTTCACCGGCTAAAGCTTCGTTGATCTTAACACGCGTGCTGGTACTAAAAAAAATAGCCTTACATTTCATAATTTAAAATGTATCGGCGGATGTGCTCATAGTTTGTTTTTAAAAGGAAGCTCAAGTTCCCTCGCTCCTTGGTTTAGGCATCGCCCTCTTTGACATATGTAAACCTGGCGAGACTGAGCAACGGTTCGTGAACCGCAGCAAACGCGCAAGAAACGCTTCGCCCCGCATGCATGAGGGCAGTTTTGGAGGTTTTTATGCACGTGGGCACAAGCCATGTGTTTAAGGTTGTCCGCAATGTTATACATGTAAGGCACAACTACTGGCCTCTTTCCCGTCCGCGATCTTTCTCTGGGATTTTCTGTCGATCTTGAAAGAAAATTTCTGCAATTGCAGCAACGACAGAGCTTGAATATCTCGCTGAATAAAGCTGAGTAGTGTGAATATCAAAGCTTTCCTGCATGCTGTGATGGTAAGTTGTTACCAGAGCCCTTCCAGACACATTGATGCAATGCCCCTCTTAACATCTCTGTATTTGGCAGTATGGAACGGCAAAAGCTGTTTACGCGATCGGGGACAATGAGCCTTGGAGATATGCCGCGATGAAAAATGTGAGGCTCAAGTTCAAGAAGTGTAAAACGTGGTCAGTGGGCATGTCGTGTGCGAAGGCAAGCTGCTTTGCATGCCGTGGAAAGGACACTAACAGTAAATCCGCTTCGTTTGTGGCGGTCATAGAAGAAATAGCTTTCAACTTCTCTAAAAGTACACCCACATATCTAAAATACATATGCACTTTTGCATAGTCATACACCTGAACCAGCTCTCAGTGAAAGGCAACTGCCACAAATCTGATTCATGGGCTCCTATGGCTCATAGTTTCTCATACGCATGGACGCGCGCAGAACGCTTTCAAAAATATATGATGCTTCTACGAACCGACAAGGCTCCTTCTGGATGCATCGCTGCCACGACTGCAATGTCTGGTGAATACAGTTGAGGCTTTTCTGGTTGAGGTTTAGCACTGTTTTACGACAACTGCTCGTGCATGAACCACTCAACATTGCTTCAGCGACGACGAAAACCTCAGCAGAGCGAGTTAGGTTTGTCTACCAAAGGATAGTTCGTGTGACGGTCTCCAATAGGGTGTTCGAAACGAGCAAGGAACGCTATATCCGCACTACTGGCGCATACTGGGTCCATCGCGGCCATGTGTTATACGCACACATAGTTGTGACTAATTTCTCCTGTATAACTCATGAACTGCAGGTTCTTCGGTGATGCGGTTTCGCTAAGAAATCAGTAGCCCTATATTTTTTTATAAGTTTGAACGCTTACTGGTCATTTTATGAAACTTACACTATGCAGGAGGCTCATTTGCTAATTTTACTTTTATCCTCTGCGACGATGAAACAGCAGTGTTCAAAATGAAACCTTCGTGTATTTTTCCGCATCTTGTGAATGAGAGATTGAAATTGAAATTGATTTATTCATTATAGATTAGATGTTATAAAGAAACAGTAGTATATACAAAGATGTCCCATAGTCAATGACTGTATCGTGACGTCCTGTTACTTATAAGTATGCTTTTTCTAAACCAACAAGGAGCACCACATTAAAATCATTTACAAGGAAACATGGAAGAAAGTAAGCAATGGAGAATACAAAACAATATATACTTGTGCAGTTATGAGTTACAATAAATCTAACGGAGGAAATTATACAATCGCAAGAAGAAAATGCAGTAAACGTAAATGAACTAAACGAAATTGACAGTGACGGACAAAAGATTTCACCCAAACATGCAACAATAAAAACAACAACAAAAAGTTCAAAATATACGTGACCATTAATAAAAAGGAAGGGTCCGGAACAGCGGAATATTTGAAGTAATAGGGGGAAAGAAAACAAAAAAAAACGTTAGTGTTAAATATTTTCCGCTAGGAGAAAATTCTTCGGATGCTTTTAAATATGGATGTCGAACGCGAACTCTTGACGCAAAGTGGTATGAAATTCCAAAATGAAAAAAACTGAAAAATCTATTTGCCAACCAAGTATGCTAGTGGAGGAAGGGATGTGTTCAATGCAAAGAACTGAGAGCATCAGCGTGGAACACTTGTTCATCGATTAGCAGATGCGAACATATAGTGTTAATCAAGCGAAAGCCCCTTAGTTTGATGGCTCCTGCAGACATACTTTTCATAAAGCAAAATAAAATTAAAGCATTTTTACACATAGTAAATTTCTGGACTTGAGATAGAGTGCACAGTGAGGTGTATACCTCTATACTTGTATGCAGCCGTGGCGTAGACGTAGAGCATCCGCCGCGCGTGCATAGGACCGTGGTTCGAATCCCAGTGCCGGGCAATTTTCCAGCGTGTTGATAAAATTGCATAAACAGGCCTGGAATGCGGCCTGATCCCGGTGACCAGAATCGGTAGCGCACTCCTTCACCAGAGCACGATTGGCCACCCTGGTGCAGTACTTGGCCAAAACCTCCTATATGAAGACAACAATCAAACCCCGGCCCTTCGTTCCCAGCGGCTGCGAAGCAACTGACCACGGCGGCGGTCAGACCTGTGACGCAGCAGAGGGTGCTAAGAATACCTGGGTCCGAACAGGCCGCCATTGGAATCTGAACCTGCCAACGCTTAACGCTAGAATGTTATCTAGTAAGGCGAGTCTATCAGTGCTATTGGAGGAATTAGAGGGTAGCAAATGGGATATAATAGGGCTCAGTGAAGTTAGCAGGACAAAAGAAGCATATACAGTGCTAAAAGCGGGCACGTCCTGTGCTACCGGGGCTTAGCGGAGAGACGAGAACTAGGAGTCGGATCCCTGATTAATAAGGATATAGCTGGTAACATAGAGGAATTCTATAGCAAGAACGAGAGGGTGGCAGGTATTGTTGTGAAACTTAGTAAGAGATACAAATTGAAGGTCGCACAGGTCTACGCCCCTATATCCAGTCATGATGACCAGGAAGTGGAAAGCTTCTATGAAGACGTGGAATCGGCGATGGGTAAAGTCAAAACAAAATACACCATACTGATGGGCGACTTCAATGCCAGTGTGGGCGAGAAGCAGGCTGGAGACAAGTCAGTGGGGGCATATGGCATAGGCTCTAGGAATAGCAGGGGAGAGTTATTAGTAGAATTTGCAGAACAGAATAATATCCGGGTAATGAAGACCTTCTTCCGCAAGCGGGATAGCCGAAAGTGGACGTGAATTAGCCCGAATGGTGACATTAGAAATTAAATAGACCTTATACTCTGCGGTAACACTGGCATCATACTAGACGTGGACGTGCGCGGCGAGGTGCGCTGCAGTGACCATTGATGGTAAGAACTCGAATTAGCCTAGACTTGACGAGGGAACAGAAGAAACTCGTAATAAGAAGCCGATCAATGAGTTAGCGCTAAGAGGGAAAATAAAGAAATTCCGGATCAAGCTACAGAACAGGTATTCGGCTTTAACTCAGGAACAGGACGTTAGTGTTGAAGCAATGAACGACAATAATATGGACATCATTAAGGAGTGTGCAAAAGAAGTGGGTGGTAATTCCGTTAGACAGGATACCAGTAAGCTACCGCAGGAGACGAAATATCTGATCAAGAAACGCCAATGTATGAAAGCCTCTAACCCTACAGCTAGAACAGAACTGGCAGAACTTTCCATGTTGTTCAACAGGCGTAAGACAGCTGAGATAAGGAAGTATAATACGGATAGAATTGAACATGCTCTCAGGAACGGAGGAAGCCTAAAAGCGGTGAAGAAGAAACTAGGAATAGGCAAGACTCATATGTATACGTTAACAGACAATGCCGGCAATATCATTAATAATAAGGATGAGATAGTTCAAGTGGCTGAGGAATTCTACAGAGATCTATACAGTACCAGTGGGACCCATGACGATAATGGAAGAGAGAATAGGCTAGAGGAATTTGAATTCCCACAAGTAACGCCAGAAGTAAAGAAAGCCTTGGGAGCTATGCAAAGGGGGAGGCAGCTGGGGAGGATCAGATTACCGCAGATTTGTTGAAGGATGGTCGGCAGATTGTTCTAGAAAAACTGGCCACCTTGTATTGGCAATGCCTCACGACTTCGAGCGTACCGGAATCTTGGAAGAACACAAACATAAACCTAATCCATAAGAAAGAGAACGCAAAAGAGTTGAAAAATTATATACTGAACAGCTTACTGTCCATTGCCTACAAGGTATTTACTAAGGTAATCGCAAATAGAATCAGGAACACCTTAGACTTCTGTCAACCAAAGGACCAAGCAGGATTCCGTAAAGGCTACTCAATATTAGACCATATTCACACTATCAATCAGGTGATAGAGAAATGTGTCGAATATAACCAACCCTTATATATAGTTTTCATTGATTATGAGAAAGCGTTTGATTCACCCGAAACCTTAGCAGTCATGGGGGCATTACGGAATCAGGGTGTAGACGAGCCGTATATAAACATACTGAAAGATATCAACAGCGGCTACACAGCCACCGTAGTCTTCAATAAAGAAAGCAACGAAATCCCAATAAAGAAAGGCATTAGTCAGGGAGATACGATCTCTCCAATGCTATTCACAGCGTGTACAGGAGGTATTCAGAGACCTGGATTGGGAAGAATTGGGGATAAGAGTTAGTGGAGAATACCTTAGTAACTTGCGATTCGCTGATTATGCTGCCTTGCTTAGTAGTGCAGGGGACCAATTGCAGTGCATGCTGACTGACCTAGAGAGGCAAAGCATAAGAGTAGGTCTAAAAATTAATCTGCAGAAAACTTAAGTAATGTTTAACAGTGTCGGAAGAGCACAGCAGTTTACGATAGGTAGCGAGGCCCTGGAAGTGGTAAGGGAATACATCTACTTAGGGCAGGTAGTGACCGCGGATCCGGGTCATGAGAAGGAAATAATCAGAAGAATAAGAATGGGCTGGGGTGCGTTTGGCAGGCATTCTCAGGTCATGAACAGCAGGTCGCCTTTATCCCCCAAGAGAAAAGTGTATAACAGCTCTGTCTTACCATTACTCAAATACGGGCAGAAACCTGGAGTCTTACGAAAAGCTTTCTACTTAAATTGAGGATGACGCAACGAGCTGTGGAACGAAGAATGATGGGTGTAACGTTAAGGGATAAGAAAAGAGCAGATTTAATGAGCGAACAAACGCGAGTTAATGCCATCTTAGTTAAAATCAAGAAAAAGAAATGGGCATGGGCAGGACATGTAATGAGGAGGGAAGATAACCGATGGTCATTAAGGGTTACGGACTGGATTCCAAGGGAAGGGAAGCGTAGCAGGGGGCGGCAGAAAGTTAGGTGGGCGGATGAGATTAAGAAGTTCGCAGGGACAATATGGCCACAATTATTACATGACCATGGTAGTTGGAGAAGTATGAGAGAGGCCTTTGCCCTAATTTATTATTTACTTCTTTCTTTGTCTTTTTCATACACTTCCCTGCCTGTACTTATGTTTATGTCGCCTTTGATGCATCATATTCGTCACATCTTATTTTTGATTCACATCTGGAGCCATGTTATACGCTAGTTAGATTTCATTTCCAACTGGTCAGAATAATTTGTCATGTAATTATGCAAGCTGCTCCTCAGAAGTATAGCGTTCTTATAATGCGGAATGAAAAGCTACCATATATGACAAGAAATTTGATCCGCAAGATATTAATGCCAATGCTCCTTGCAGTGTTATAGTCATTTGTTACACACTAGATAATAGTGCAAATTTAATTTTATGTATTGATGAGAAAGTGCAACGGATCAATCCCATCAGCAGCAGGAAACCACTTTCTGGAGGAAGCCAACCGAATAGGAAATATAATACGCCTGTGTACCGCTTTGAGACCAGGCGGGATATTTCTGCAGTACCGCGACAAGACACGCTTTGTAACAATGGGGTGCAGCCCTTACATGAATAACTTTATGTGAAATATTAGCAAAGCTAGCTAGACCTGCGGCCTCACGTGAGGATATACAACACATTTGTAAATGCACTGTACTCTCAGTCAGGAACATTGATATGCTGTACAGGACGTTATCAAATGAGCTGCTGTCGTAGAATATGGTAAAAAAAAGTTTCTTGCACAATTTACGTAACCAGCCCCATGCTTAGCATTCATCTGATAACCTTTGCCTTATAAGTGCATGCGTAATTTTTTTTTCTGCCATAAATGCGTTCGCTGGCCAGTAATGTGGCGCATATTTTTCTTCGATCGTAGTGTCGATGCTTTGGGAGTTTGCGCATGCTTGTTCTTTAGCTTTCCATTGTATACGTTACTTTTGAAAAGATGCAGCCAATTGAAAATAAAGCATATTTTTACACTGTAATACTGATGAAACTTTAGAGAATATACTTATGTTTAATTACAAGATGTGTTGTAAAGTTCATGGGCCTTGTGGTATCCTGTGTTGGCTTCTGGTTTCGGTTTTGAGACGTTTAAGTCAGGACGCCACTCAGCGCCAAACGCTGTATGTTGCCTGCAGCGTTACCCCTTGCAGAAATAAAATAATTCTTTGTCTGGTCCCCGACTGAAGCAGTCCGGCTCTTTCTAGCGGCGCTGTGCGCCCCGGCCGTTTAGGCCTCATGCCGTTGATCCTCCATCCGGCCGCCCCGTAGAAGCTACAACAGGCCTCATTGTAATCTAATTTTATGTGTGTTTCAGTATGTTACTCCAATTATTATTCAGTTAACTTGTGACTGATCAATAAGTATTTTGACCTTTTAAGAGAGGAAATGTTTCAATTGAGTAACTCAACGACTACAGATTACATCCTATTCGCCAAGCATTAGTGCACGAGCTGCTCATGAAGGAATCAAATATTCCCCATAGGTAAGAATCGCGAATCCCTTCTAACGTGACCATGGCTCTACATCGTGAGCGCTTTCACACTATTGAGAAGAGCACTAGCACTCTGTTCTGAAGGACAACAATAATTCTGTTTTGAGTACAAGCACTCTGTTTGGGGGAAGGGGAAACACTCGGTTTGGACCAGTAAAAGCACCCGGTCTGGGGGAGTAGTATTGCTCATTTAGGGAGAGCATTAGCACTCTGCAGAAGAGTGCTAGCACTCCCTTGTGGTCGAGCAAAACTTTGTCGGGGGAGTTAGTCTACCCTCTCTCAAAGAGGTTCGATCTACTCTCGAAAAGGGAGTGAAATATGGGACAAGCAGATACTCCCTAGTATAGAGTTCCCGCAACTCTCTTTATTTTGAGAGAGTGTAGGCTTACGCTGAAGGTTTACTTTAAATTTATTTATTTAGTCTTAGTTTTCTGGGGGGAGCGGGTGAGGAGCGTTATGCCAAAGTTGAGCTTTCAGCAACACGTCATAACCATGTTTGACGCATTGCGATGGAACCCAGAAGCATTTCAGTAATAAAGGTGGTGTTACTCGGCGAGAGAACGTCGTCTAGGTTGTGTCGGCTACAGATTTCATCAATTTATGAATGCGAATGTTCAGTAACAGGTACCTACAGATGGCTCAATATGTCCGAAGTTACAGGACATGGACGCCACACGTCACCTTTACCGCTCACACAACATGAATAGCGGCCACGAGGAGCCCCGCTACGCTTTGCCACAGTGAGATTGAAGGAATACAACAGCTCTTTACTCCGCCGCTCAGTCGTGGCAGGCTTTACATCGGTAAAACACGCCGATGTTTAAACGAAGGAGCTAGGGAACATGAGCTTTCCTATAAAAACAAAAATTCCAGCACATCGACCTGCACATTGTAAGTCCTGCAAATGTGAGGCTATATATTTTGGTATCAGCATACTTGTTAAAAATTTAATTATGGGGTTTTACATGTCAAAACCACTTTCTGATTGTGTGGCATGCCGTAGAGGAGGACACGGAAAATTTCTAGCGGTTCTTTAACGTGCATCTAAATCTAAGTACACGGGTGCTTCCGCATTTCACCCCCATCGAAATTCGGCCGCCGTGGCCGGGAATCGATTCCGCGACCTCGGGCTCGGCAGCCCAACACCATAGCCACTGAGCAATCACGGCGGGTCGTACTTGTTAAGAGCAACTATTGTTTAGTACGTGAACTCATGGACACCTATCACATGCGTCATAAAAATCAGATCTGTGTGACTGACATGTCTGTGGTTTAGCGCGCCGCTGAATAGAAATTCTTTCGTGGTTTTCTAATTAGCACATGTCTGAAAATCTCCCGATCTTGCATGGTGCAATGCGCCTAACTTTCACGGGCATGCTCGGCACGGCATTATACGGCGCGCTTTATCTGAGAATAAGGTTAGTTGCGGGTGACGTTCTGTCGTCGCGTTGGTTTCTTTTTTTTTTCCTGTGGTGTTGTGCGTCTAATTAATTGTAAGTAATCCAACTAGCGTAAATATAAAGAGACCGAAATTCTGTTAGTTCTGTCACGGGTTCTAAAATTGGCAACCATTCTGGAGGGCATTCCTGCGGTTTTTCCACTTCAACATACGCAGTTAGACTTTCCCGGAGGGGAATTCGCTCAGGTCGTACGTGCGTCTGGGTCACAGACATTTTGAAGCGCCAGAGGCTGTGAAGATCAACAAGCATTATTAGATCAACAATAGCATCATTATTTGCTATCGCTAGAGGCCACGTTTGCAGGCATATTCTTCTCTCGTTCCAAAGTCAGCCAGCACTTCGTTGCGCGTGCGCTCTGTGCCACTTTGTCGTATCACTCCCTTGTTACAGGTCGAGCTTTGAGGCGCCGTGTTAGGCCACTAATCTCCACTAGAGGGGGCTGGATCTCGCTTCGAGGGCGCGGCCATGAATCTGCAGTGTATGTACCCGAAGCGAGCGCCCGCGGCCGCTCGATTGCTGTCGGACAGGTTGTAATCTACGCAATAATACATATCACTAATCTAACAACTTAAGTTTTTAATACTATTTTGTTCAAGGCTGCAGGCTACAATAAATTGAGGTATATCAATCAGTCGTCATAACATAGAGCTCAAAGTTTTGGTGTTTTCTACATTGCTTTGTTTACTGCAGATGGGTCTATCTAAGGTCCGTTATAGTCCAAAGCATCTTCCACACTGCATCGTTTGTGACACGTATTGTCACTCCAACTGATCTCCACTAAGGTCAGTGGGCAGTTCCAGAAACTGCAGCGTGATAGTTCTTTTAAATGGAGCTCCTTGTACACTTATTGAGCTGCCCTCGGCTTTATAGGAGTGAGATGTGAGCAGCTCTTTCATTTTGCGCTCTATAGCTAACTGCTCATAAATTTTATGCGTTGTATTTGTGAAGTAGCTAGAAAAAATTGGAGCATGCTTAAGCTTTGCCTTTAAGAGTGTAACGCCATAGCATTCAAAGATCCCTGACTGCTTCTCACGCTTCTCGGCAACTGCAGCGTATGTAGCTGTTATGCTTACCAGGGAATGCTGCCGCCGAACGCTGGGCACGAACGCCAGCTTTCTGCTGGAAACGCGGCATCTTGCGTAGGCCGCGATGCGGCGAAGGCGACCGCCATCTGGCAGTGTTGCATGGAAGCGGGCGCGCCGTTTCGTGGCCTCCAAGATTTGCAAGCGCCGGCGCGCGCAAACGGAGGAAGCCGTGGCCAGTCTATGCATCGTAGAAAAGCTGGGAAAGGGATCAGTTTGTGTTTTGGCCCAACAGAATTATGTTTTCTCCTATATACAAATTACAGACCGACGCTATCATGTCTGCAGGCTCTGTGTAAGTTGTACTTTACGATTATTGTTACGTGTTTTGCTTCTAGAAATTCGATTAGTTCAGTAACTTCTTTGCGCTACATGGGGAGTCTGCGTGGTTGTGTATGCGTGGCTTGGTTTGCATTGTACAGAATGATTGTTGCCAGACTGACGGTCGATGCTCGACGCAGTACGCCGGCGCCAGATTTTCTGCGACACGGGGCCCTTAACGCTGTGGCTTTCAAATGTTGTGCTTTTTTTCTTCTACTACCGGTATGGCGAGTCTCCAATTACTATTATTATTATTATTATTATTATTATTATTATTATTTGGTCTATAGAGGCATGCGCACTTGGCGGCACACAGTGCAGAATTTCTAGAGCCTTTGAATCGTAGGCAAAGTCAAATGGCTCACAGTGTCGTCTAAGCGAATTAACAACAAAAGCAAATCTAGTGGTTGTAAACATGCAATAACTGCGCATATGCGAAAAAATTCATCGCAGCAAAAGACAGCGGTGACAAGCGTAAATTTCGCTCGCAGAAAGCCGCAATTCGAGAAGGATGTCAGGATAGTGCCTTATCGCTTAGTAAAAATTTATTCAGCCGAAAGTTACTTCCACCTGTGGCATCTCCACGCTGTCTTCCTTGCTCCTGCGACCACGAGCAAGTGATGTTACAAAAAAAAATAAGCGCACAAAATGCGATCAGAAAATATGTTCCAGCCCGACAATGCTTCATTTTCGCGCATTGAAAAGCGCGGTAGACGCTAACTCCCAGCACAAGTGGCGGAAATTCCGTAGGCGTCACAAGCTCCTGCATCGGTTAGCGGCGATGCGCCATACAGCAATTTTAGTGGAGGTCAGTGCGTTAGACTGCACTATCTTCGGCACCGGCCCATTTTGCCCAGTATCTCCCTCGTAGCAGCTTAGATTACGTAGAAATTATGCCTCTCTCGGCGTCCGGGAGCAGCTGCTCTTATACACTCGGAGTTGAGGGCAAGAAGGAACGCCTCGATAGAGGCGCACGTGACGGGGCACGGACACGCTGAGAGACAGTTTGAGACGAGTGCAGTGACGCATCCGCCGGGCCGGCGCCGGTCAGACCTCCTCGCGTCACACTTGGGGAGCTCCTCTCCCCGGCTGCCGCGCTTTGACAAGCGTGGGCACCAACATGCACACACACACACACGCACACTTGAAGACACGTGGCATTGAAACATGCCTGGACGCGCTTGGCGGGGAGGCGTATCGGCGGCGCTGAACGGGCCAAAATGTCCGCCGCTTTGAACGAAGCCCCGGCGTCCGTTGCATGCACGCCGGCTATACCGCGCGTCGTAGGCAAAACGTAACAACGTTATAGGGCCCTTCGTTCCCGCTGGCGCCGGGATGGGTTTTCTCCACGCGCATCAACAAAATCGTTGCCATAGCAGCATTCTTGAGTGTTTTTCTATTTCTGTCTCGAAGGTTTTGCCTACCAGGCACTAGCGGAGAAAGTGGCGTTCGGGACGTAATTCCCGCTTACCTGTGGTGTGTATCAGCTGACATAACGATGATGTCACTCCCCACGTCGCAAGCTGCTGTCACCGCGGCAGCTTGCGCAACAATAATCTTTACCGGGAAACGTGTGCGGCGAACACTACGTGCTTCCCATTGTTAGAAGGGGCGCTTTACCACCAATCATGCTGTCCGAATGCTTGTTTCGCGGATGCGGCTCATTCAAAACAGATAGTTTGCTGTATATTGTACGCGACATACCAAACAATGTATGCACTTGTCGGTTGCTCCAATCGCTGAAGGTTATTTAATGTTACGCGAAATATTTTCCAGGTACATGACTACCCAGCTTTGCATGGGGTCCCGAAATACAACACCAGATAGACTGGCGTATTCCTCTAAATTGAGTTGTTTTTGTGTGAGTCACGACCATATGTGTGTGAGGTGAGCAACACGAGGACAGGTAGGTTGTAGATGATCGTATGGCGCCATGGCTTGAATCTTACGCCGCCCGCTCAGTGCGAGCCTACCACATGTCGATTGTTGGGTACTGCAATGGTAGTGGGCAAGCGTAAGCGAGAGTAATAGGGATTATGAAGCTGTTAGCTACTCCGTCTATACAATCGCACGTACTACGTCTATTTCATGTGGCGTATGTCAAACGACGATGTTACTTATACTTCGCCGAAAGAATGTTAGTACTCGATTAACCTGGGTGATCACTAATTCGGCGCAACGTCGCACAGTTTATACGTAGCGTAAGATGCTAAGCGGGCGGCACTGGGCAAAATCGGCCGATGCCGGAGATAGTGCATTCTAACACATTGACCTCCACAATATTGCTGGATGGCGCATACCCGCTACCCGAGGCGGCAGCTTGCTAAGTGAGCGGATGTTCCGCCGCTTGTCCCGGAAGCTAGCGTGCGTCGTGCTTTTCAATGCCTGAAAATGAAGCATTGTCGAGGGGCTGAAGCATCTTTTCTGATCGCATTTTCTTTGCGTTTCTTTTTAAACATTGCTAGCTCGTGGTCGCTAGAGCAAGACAATGGAGTGTGGGGCTTCCACTAATGCAAACAAATATTAACTGAATGCAGCTCTTAATTGGAAGCGATATGCACGCGAACCTGATGACATACTCAGGTGCGCCTCTTTACCAGAGGCATTTGAGCTTGTCATCGGGGTTTTACGCTGTGGTGATTTTTTTTTTATGTGCAGTCGTCGCATGTTTACAACCACTACATTTGTTTTTGTTGCCGTTTTATTTTTCCCTGCGATGGAGAGGTTCCAGAAATTCCGCCCTGTGTGTCGCCAAGTGATCATGCTTGCCTACAGCAAAATAATAATAATAATAATTGTACAGTCGTTAGATTGATGACAGAAGGTAAAAAAGCGCTTGCATTTTCGGGATACTTTACAATTATTAAAAGAACCATCAAGTTGACGTTTCTGGAACTACCCACTAACCGTAGTAGAGATCAGTGGCAGCGCCAATACGTGTTACAAAGGATGTAGTGTGGAAGGTGCTTCGGTCTATAACGGGCCTTAGAACAATCTGCAGTAGACGAAGCAATGTAGAATACACCAAAACTTTGAGCTCTATGTCATGATGAGTGATGAAAATATCTCAATTAATGGTCGCCTGCAGGCTTGACCCAAGTAGAAATGAAAATGCAATAGTTGAATTAGTGATATGTATGCATGCGTAGATTGGAACATGAAGCATGCCTGCGATCGTGGCCTCTAGCAATAGAAAATGAATGAATTCCTGTTGACTTATTAGCGGTTCTTGACCTTCACAGCCTCTCGCGCTTCAGAATGCCTGTGACCCAGACGCACGACCTGCGCGAACGCACTTCCGAGAAACTTTAACCGCGTATGTGGAAGCGCGAAAACCACAGGAATGCCCTCCAGAATGTTTGCCGAGGTTAGAACCCTTCACACGAGTAAGAGAATATTGATTTGATTATAAAGACACTAGTTTGCTTACTTAACCTAATTAAACGCATAGCATCAGAGGAAGAAAAAAACGGTGGTAGGATGGCGTCACCCACAACTAACTTTGTTCTCAGAAAAAGTGCGCCACATAATGTCATACCGAGCATGCGCAAGAAAGTTCTGTGCTTTGCGCCATGCAAGACCGGAAGCTTGGGCCCTATAACATAAAACTATTCCAATATGTTTTTATTCCAATCTCCAGACTTCAAATTTGCGTAACCACGGACGAATGTATTGTGCGGTGACTCACAGAGTTGTCTGAAGAGACCAATCAAACGCTCTCCTCATTTATAGGAGGTCATTTTTGTCTTCAAAAACGAATAACGTTGTCTACACTGAGTGGTTTGTCTTATCTAATTGGCTGACAAGAAGCGAGGAGCACGCTTAAGTGTAGATGGGTTTGATGGGGCTGAGCCAGTGCACTGAAAATCGATAACCGAATGAAGAGGGTGGCGCCAGCGTCTGCGATTGGTCCGCTTTCCTTTACTTAGCTTGCGGTGGTCGAAAATCGCAGCGGCATGCAACGGAATGTTAAGAATGCTGACAAAGTGGATGCTCAGCAAAGAAATGTTGGTAGAGCAAGGTCGTAAATGTGTCGAAAATACTCGAAAACGTTGCACGACAACGCAAAATGTTTTATTGTACGCAAATAAACCCGTGCTCTTCGGCAGGTGCGAGTAGCCAGTGTCTGAGCCATCAGCGGTAGCCATTTTTTATTCCTTTCGGAACGAGGCAGCCTGAGGCTATTCTGAAAGAAACTTTAGTTTTGTTAGGCGTATTAATGAATTTTTAACGCGTACACGTCACTTTGACGCGGTGAATATTTGCAGTTTTGTGACGTCGCGTTACAGGCAGGTGAAGTGGGTGCAGCTTTAAAGCTGTTGACCAATAGCCGAGGTGTAATAGCGAAAAAGTGTCAAATCAGAAGTAAAGATTTATTTTGCTTCGGTACAGTCATGCATAATAAGTATGTACGCGTCATATCAGATGGGGCGCTATCGCGGTTTTATTGTATATCACATTGATTGATTGATTGATATGATTTATTTGTATATCACACGGGAGCCGCCGTGGATGGTGGCACGGACGCAACTTGACGTCCCCTCGCCTCTACCGGGAATGGCGACTTCAGTGGCGGCTGCGTCAAGAAAGCGCACTGGCCTCCTCAGTGACACCGACCGCGACGATACCAGTGTCTAGTCGCTCAGCAGTGAGGACTTCTCCGATGACGACTTTCAACTTGTGAGGAGCCGCAAGCGAAACGAAGAAACGCCAGGACCTACCTGTTTTCAAGCACGTCGACTGTAGGACGAACTCGGAATACATCAGTGAGTACGATTCTATTTGTACCCAAACTTGCTACCGACAACCTGAGGCGACTCCACAGACAGTGTGTCTCGGTGCTTCTTGAAGCAGTGCCGCCAAATCAAGTCGCAGACGTCAGAGTCACCACACACAAAAAAATGTCTTGGCTACTGATGTTGTACATGAGACTGCGCTGTGAACTTTGAGCAAACCCACGGAACTTGGCGGCATGAAGGTCCGCTCGTATATTCCTCTGGACACTGACACCACTACCAGTGTCATCTACGACGTCTCCATCTCCAGCGCTGACTTGCCTATTCTAATGAAGCCAGCCGTTGATGGCTTCGCCATACCTCACGTGTCTCGACTCGGCGAATCCCACTGTGTGAAGGTAATTTTCAAGGGCCACTCTCTTCCCTCATACGTCAAGGTAGGCCAATCTAGACACCCCGTGCGACCATTTATTCGAAGGCCACTCCAATGCTGCAACTGCATGAGGCTGGGGCACGTATGTGCTGTGTGCGGGAACACGAGAGTTCGCTCGCGCTGAGCAGAGCTCCACGCTGCAGATTTCCGTGTAGCCACTGTTCTTAAATGCCCCAAGTGCATTGGGACCCATGATGCTACGTCAAAGGACTGTCCCAAAATGTAGTGGAACGGGAGGTCTTGAAGCAGTGGCAAGAGACCGTTCATCTCGTTGGGAAGCTGTTGCGGCTGTTAAAAAGCGACGCTCCCGACGCCGTCGTACTTCAAAGAACAGAGATGCCTCCTTGAAGAGCGCGCCACAACCGAAGACTCCTCCTCATCTGCTCCCTAGGCCTGGCAGAGTCGAGTCCAAGGACACCAATACTGAAGCTTTGCGCGCGCTACCAAAGCGGCAGCCCCCGCCACAACTGAAGCCTCAGCCGAAGAAACCGCCGGGGCCACAGCCAATGGCACAGCTGAAGCCACATTTGGAGCTACAGCCAGTGCCAGAGCCGGAGCCACAACCGCAGCCACGACCGATACCACAGCCGGAGCCATGACCGATACCACAGCTGGCACCACAGCCGGTGCGACAGCCGGAGCCACAGTCACATGAAAGGATACAGCGCACTGCGGTAGAGTCCGCAGCGCTGGCTCGGAAGAAGACCAGCAAGTGGTTGTGATGCTTCGGTAGCTCATCAATACCCTTCGCGTACTTTTCAGCAAGCTGCATACTCCGTCAGCGCGAAGTGCAGTGCAAGTACAGGATCCTCTTAACCCAGTGCTTGCAACTCTCGAGTAAGCCCCATAGCTCACCCGCAGCCTCCTATTCGCGCAACTACCACTGGCCCTTTGGTCGTCCCAGATGTGATCAACGCAGATCACTACCTATGGAACCTCACTTTGGTATCACAGTGCTTCACTAAACACAGTCATCACTTCCTTCCTCTTTTCTTCTTTCTATTGCCCCTTTCCCTCACCCCAGTGTGTGGTAGCAAACCGGACGCCCGCCTCGTTGACCTCCCTGCCTTTTCTCTCTTTGCTCTCTCTCTGTCGGCCACGACTAAGCAGCATACAGTTCATAAACCGCAGCAAACCGCGCAGGTAACGTATGAGATTCAATGCCTCGTCCCACAAGAGGAGTGCTTTGGCGGTTACTAAGCACGCTCACACAAGCCACGTTTTTAAGGTTGCGCTAAACATTATACACGTAAGGCACAACTATTGCCCTCTTTCTCGTTCACGGCCTTCCTTTGCGATTTCCTTTCCAGCCTTGAAAGAAAGTTTCTGGAATCCCCCTATTTCGATGCATTGTGGCGCCATCGTGCGGTGGCCACGAGAAACAATTTGGCAGCAGCCCTGCGCTAGACTCGTGACCAAAGAAGCAGCGTGTGAGACAAGACCGAAACAACGTGTACGCGCCGTCATATTTTGTCATAGTCAGCTAGCCATGCAGCCCGCTGGTGAATGCTTTGTACCAGGAGATTTCTTCAGCATGACGAACGGCTAGAAGAAGCGATCCAGCAATGCTTTACAAGCTTCTCGTTGACCTGAAACCACAGCACCTGTGGCGTAAAGTGAATAAGTAATAAAACAGTATGAGTACGCACAAAAACGCATGACTCGAATAGCGCGTGATGTGCAATTCGTAGGGCAAATATCACGTTTCCCCACGACCTGTCATTATTTATGGTGTGCCATAGTGCTAGGCGTACATGTATACACAGGCAGTGTGGAGGTCGACAGAATGCCAATTTGCATACGTTATTTACCCACATAAAGTGTGTGCATGTACATCTACATAAATGCCAAAAAAATTGTCAGAATGCCGAGAATCAGGGATACCTGCTGTCTGCGGGGCACCTGCCTTCCTCTTAGAACACGCCTTGGTACGAACATAGCGGTCTACCGCGTCCTTTTTTTGAACTGGTGTGTGTTCACAACCAGCGTCGGTATGAAGTCCAGATGTCTCGGTGACAGCGAAGGCGCCGCTGTGAATGTGCCAGTTACACAATAAGACGCGCCACTCGACTCCAGAAGACGCCGCAGGGAGCCTTATACGTACCGTACTACATCCTGATTCGCTAAACGAACATAAACCTTCTGCAAGTAAATATCACCTAGTGCAGACAAAAATGACAAAACGACAACTAGCAACGATTGCTGACTAGCACCACCAGCTACTTCCACAGTGCGCGCTGTTTCCCACATCAGTCCGGCAGTGCAGGCGCACTTGGCTCCGACAGATAACTACGCCGACATTACGAGCGTTCGCTGAGCGTCTATAAAGCGGCACGTGTGCACGGTGTAAGTTGCGAAGTGACGACGTTTTAGCGGCGGCCGCAGGGAAGATAGAAATAAAAGAAGCAAGAAGAACATTTCGCGTTTCACTCACGCGGCTCGCGCAAACTCAGACATCGTTTGTTTCGCTAGCTCAAACATAGATTTTCGTCTTTTTCGAGATTATTCGTATAAGTCAGTAACGACAAAAACAGAGCGGTAAACTGCATATGCCAATACATACCTGTCACAAAGTGCTTCCCGCACAGTCGATATGCTGCTGACGGCTGCCATTGACGCCCTTGCGCATCTTGCCGCTTCGCAGCCATGCAGGCTTCACGGCGCTGTCGATCGCGTTTTACAGACGGAAATCATAAAAACTTGACTGTCCTGCTGGGATGGCCACGGGAGGCGCAGCCGTAAGCGACACACGAATTTGGCATCGTGCCAAATTTCGATGGCAATAATGTTCAAAAGGCGTTCCGTGCGCGCTACAGCGAGAATCGTGAGACTGACAAGTGAGCGACAGAACTTTATTGGAGGTCCGGCGAGGACGCGAACTCGTCACGCACCCGGCTAGTCCAAGGTCGGCACCTGCAGGTCTAGCCCACCAGCCCGGTCGCGGGCACGCTGGACAGCCAGGATTTGCTTTTCTAGAGCGGGGCTACGCAGAAGGTACTCCCACTCCTCCTTGCTGAACTCGGTGTATCTAGACCCGCATTCCGAAAGCATGTATGCTAGATAGAGGTCTGCCCGCAGGACGGGCAGGCGTCGTCGCGGTATATGTCCAGGTAAACTTCGCCTAGAACGGCCCGACACGGTCTGTAAGGGTCCAAGAGAAACGGCTTGTGCCCTATTCGACTGACAAGTGCAACGCCTGCCACGGCCTGCCCCGACTTACTCCGAGGGGAGAATCGAGTCTGGCCGTGGGGCGCGCCTGCCGAATGGCTTTGGTAGTCAGTCGCGAGCGCGCTGCGCATGTGCAGTTCGGCGTCGCAAAAGGCGGAATGCAGCAATGACAGAGCTTGAATATACCTAAGAATAAAGCCGGCTAGAGTGAATATCAAAGTTTTCCTGCATCCTTTGGTGGAAAGATATTACCAGAGCCTCCTCCAGACACATCGATGGAATATCCCTCTTAATATGTTTGTAGTGGGCAGTATCGAACAGAAATAGCTCATTACGCGACCGAGCACAGTGACCCCAGCAGAGTGCCGCTCTGAAAATCTGAGGCTCGAGTACGAAAACTGTAAAATGTGGTCAGTAGGCATCTCGTGCGTGCAGGCGCTTTGCATGAACTCAGAACAACACTAAGGGTTGATCGTCCGAGTTTGTGGTGGCCATAGAAGAATTAGCCTTCATTTTCAATAAATATGCATCAGCATATCTAAACATCTAAAAAGTCTATGCATCCTTGCCTAGTCAAGTACCTGAACCAGGTCTCAGTCAAAGGCAGTTGAAAAATTGGCAGTGGCTGAGCTCGGCTATGCCAGGATATACGTAGCGAAAGCTAAGGCATAGCATGGTCAGTCTTGGCTAATCATGATTGCAAGTCCAGGTTAGTCTGGTTGCGGCGTTTAGCCGGTCGTTCGGCTCGCTGTTCGCCTGTTTCCTGGGCGATTCGTTTCCTCTTCATCTCGTTCCGATGTCGATTCCAGGCCTCTTGCTGCTTGTCAGAATTGTCGCCGTCCATACTGCCGCCTCAACTGTGGTTGCGGCGCACGCGAGCTCTCCTTTTCAATCCTCCAACATGTTATAGGCATGCGATGCAGCTGGCGAAGCGAGCGGAGGCGAGCACAACGACGAGGAACGCGGTCTGACGTCGTACCAAATGGTGGCGGCGGAAAGGCGCGGTGCTACTAGTGGCGCATGCGCAGTAGTGACTAGGGAGCGAGAGAGAGAGAGAGAGAATATCCGCGGCTAGGCGCGCGTTGTGACGTCATGTGCCTCCTCAGAGCACCGCCACGGCGAAATTGCAAGTTCGTGGCCAGTAAAAATACACGTTGCTACAAATCTGGGTCATGGCTTGCCTTGGCTCATAGTTTCTCCCACCTGCAAGTGAACTAAATATTCATTGACGCTAATAAACATACGGACGTGCGCAGAACGCTTTTAAATATATATAATGCTTCTTTAAAGCGACATGGCTCCTTCTGGATGCACCGCTGCCTAAACTGCAATCGCTGAGGGTTTTCCGGTTCACCTTTAGCGCTGTTTTACGAAAACCGCTCATGGATGAGCCACTGCGTAATGCTGCATCAATGACGAGAATCTCAGTACACCGAGTTAGGTTGGTCGACCAAACGGAAGTTCGTGCGACGGTCTCCAATAGGACCCTCGAAACGAACAAAGAACTCTCATGTCCGCGCTAGTCACCCATACTGCGGCTATCACCTCTGGCGCGTTTTACGCACTCCTCTTTGTGACTAGTTTCTCCTGTGTCACTCATGAGCTGCAGCTTCGTCGGTAATACAGTTTCGCTAAGAAATCAATCGCCCTACATCTTCTGATAAGTTTGAACGATTAATGCGCATGTTATGTAACACACACTAACAAACTTTAACTTATTCGAACTTAATTTGCGAACTTTAATTTTATTCTCTGCTGAGATGAAAGCGCCGTGTTCAAAATGAAATCTTGGTGTATTTTTCATATTTCGTCAATGAGATATTAATAGCGATAGATCAGTAGAGGTGCGCGAGGGCAAAAGAAATACAACTGAACAGAAAAAATTTAGGGCACTTACTTGTCACACATATCTATTCGAATGATATCAGAGTAAACATAAATAAAGCACCCGTTGTATTTCATATATGTGATATAATAAGATGTGTATTTAATACGAATAGGCTGTGCCGGGCTTCTATGAAAGCTTTTCCGATGTACGTAGGTCGTCTAATCAGGACCATACAAATCCGCGAGATGGCGATAGTTCGACGTTTTGTGCCTACATAATTGTTAGTAAAGTAGCCATAGAAAGGTTAAAAACCTTTGTTTAATAAATAAATTTTGGTATTGAGGACGCATATCTTTGCAATCAGGATATTTAGGCATCATGTGCTTTATAACTCAGCAATTCCGTAAAAAACAAGGCCGGCAGCCAAGACAACTATAAGCGCAGTAAATGTGGCCGTGGTTGGAAGTGCCTTGCGGGATAACCAGTAAAACCAAGGGGTGAACAGGTTGACTAGTTTCCGTTGTGGCAATAAGCGTCACCATATATCTGGCGTCGAACTACATGCCACAGAGTTAGTTTATTTGCATGTGCGCTATTGAGCGACGTCCGGAACTGAAATTTTATTTTTATTTTTTAAGGAATATTTAGTAGGGAAAATTTGCGATTGCCGACAAGTATGCTGTTGGAAAATTACTGGTGTCAGATCTTTTTGAAAACATTATTATAACTCAAACATTTAAACAAACTCGGTATAGCCGAAAACGACCCGTCACTGTCAAAAGCAGCAGGGTTGAAGACATACAAAACGAGTCCCTATGAGTTCTAAATATTTTATTGTGAAATGTCAGTTTGTGGTTATAACGAACGTTTGAATATCAACTTTTGGGAGCGTTGACCAGTGACAGTTTCTACCTCGGATCACGAAATGCCATACCTACTCGTGTTTTATTAAATTCTGCTTGGTCACATTTCCACACGTTTCCACTGGGCACTAACCGGCGTCCGTAAAGACACTTTCATTATTCCCTTGGGGTGAAAGCTTCCCGTCGTTCGACGACAATATATTTCGTTCCTCCGAGAAATGTCATATTCACGTGATGACCCTTGGCTATAGGTCAATCCCGCAGGAAATAACCCAAAGGTTCTCTAGAATTTATTTTACGGGTAAATAAAGTTTGTTCCCATGCTCCACAGGATAAGCAAAAAATTATTTCAATATGTCAGAAAATTTGACCATAGTTAAGGATTCCGTGCTCGGAGGTATAAAAGTGGCAAGCTTTTAGCGGGCATGCACACTCGTTGAAGCTCTCGTTAGTGTAGCTAAGGATTCCTCGAAACACTATGAAGTCTGTTTACCTTTTCGCCTTCACTTTCTTTTTACTTTATACTGCTTGCAAGGGGTAAGTACAGTGTGGTGTATAATAATTGTGCTTTGTCAAAACGGTCATACCCAAAACACGAACGTTACGCTGATTTAAGTGTACGAAACTTCCTACGAAACCTAATTTTTTTAAAGAACACAAGTGTTTCATCAGTCCTGCACCAAGATTACAAATACTGCCAGGACTGAAGGCATTTAAATCATACTTAAACTGTTGTTTAATAGAGGGAACAACGACGGCATAGAGCACTGACAAGTGTTCGGTTTGTCAGGCTTTCTTGTTCTAGTTCAAACGCACATATAGAAAAAAGGTTTTCGCAAAGGGGAGATAAAGTTTTACTTCTTAGTCGTTGCACGTAGAACCTTACTTTCATGATACTGACTATTATGTTGCAGAAGAAAGCAAATAAGAAACACAACGCAGAATCCAGGGCGTAAATACGTTTTATTTGGGTCGCAAAAAAACTGGCGTAGTTGCTTGTTTTCTCAGTATTCTCTCTATGGTTTGGACAAAACATTATTACCGATTGATAGCAGTCCACCAGGTTAAACGGATGATTGTTTCCAGGTACACTGCCTCAAAATGAAGTGAACAAACTAATTTGTTTTTGAGCAGCAAATCGACATCAAAGCTTCGAGGTTTGCAACAGTGCCAATACTTATTTAAAGAAAATTACAGGCATCTGGGGTTTGTAACATTCAAACGAAGCCTAATTCAAACACAAATATTATTCTAAAATGTTTTTGTACCCTGTCTATGTAGCACCTACAAATATGTGCAGTTAGTGTTTCTGCTGTTCCAGCTGTCAGTTAATTAGCTTTCGCCTCGTGGCTATGTCACATTCAAGAGCGACAGATCCGTAGAGGTGATGGCAACGGGTTTCATATTTGAAAGAAGAGGTCTTTTTCTTAATTCTGGAGGTTTCTTCTAGGGGAAGCTGCAAAATATATTACGTTTAGAGTTCTATTGCTACATTAAGGTGGATGCTCAGTTTTTAATAATAGTGCACAACATTAAACATGTTTAAGAAAGTAATTTCTAATCCTGTAATTTATGAGCGATCAAGGCGGGGTCACTACATTTAGACTGAAATAAACGCAACTAGCGTGCATTTTGGAAGAGACTGACATAGGAATCTTTATTGATTGTTTCTAACCTATAAAAGTGTGGTACAGCGTAGAATAAAGAAAACCACCATTGCGAGCTTTTTCATTGTCATATCTAGCTCTTATAATGCAAATTTTCTAACTATCATATACCGTGCGACAAATTGGATCCCCTTAAAGTGCTGCATAGCACTAGGCAATCGTATTTTCCAGTTTAGTTCAGTGATACATTAGGGTACCTCATTTATGGGATGCAAACCGTATGAAGGGCAATAAACAAAAAAGCAGTTGTTAAATTCCGGGCACCATGTTGTCTAGACAGTTGGCGTTTTCATTCTGCTATGGCTGTTTCGTTGTATCTACTCTGGTCGTCCAAAGAGGATGGCAGGCATAATTACCCCTAGCGTATATCTATAGAAACACCTTGAGCATCAAGGATGCGCATGGCATATTATACCAAATGGAACATCTAGTCTGTGGAAACTGCATTGCGCGGGAGATTTCCTCTCTACATCGTACATTCCCACGCACCGTGTAATATATTAAGGTCAGCATTCACTTAACAGAACTAGCCTAAGAAACTTGTTCTTCGCATCTCCCTTAATACAAGGAAGCACATCTTATACGTATGAAAAAGCATGCTGATACTTGGGTACATTGTGCTAAATAATGTTTCTTTTTTCTTTTAGTTTTGTTCTCGTGAAATTCATTATTACAACTTTAACCCGTACAACAGACCAAATAAAAAGGCAAGCAAGTCATGAAATGGCCTAAGCACAAGTTTTCCCAATAGTCAAATATGTATAGCAAGCTATAACATATGTTTCTTTTGTAGCCATTCAACTATTTTCACCGCATCTGAATTGCCGACTCACCAGACAATACTCGATGGGATTGGTCAGCGGCTATGGTGTTGGGCTGATGAGTACGAGATCGCGGGATCGAATCCCGGCCACGGCGGCCGCATTTCGATGGGGGTGAAATGTGAAAACACCCGTTTACTTAGATATAGGTCCAAGTTAAAGAACCCCAGCTGGTCAATATTTCTGGAGCCCTCTACTACGGAGTGCCTCATAGTAAGAATGTGGTTTGGGATGTAAAATTCCATAATTTAATTTTTTCATCGGACGGTGATGCGTGCATGTACTTGAGACAGTGGAGTGTACTTGCGGCTTGTCGTAAATATTACAGTGAACAGGCTTGTTTATTAGCTAAAACTGAGTACAGGCTGTTGAGCAAAAATGTGCTAGGGCCCCACGCCGGGCGCGATAAGAACGCAGCAAACAATCAACACTCTACTGAGGTTTCAGTTGACACGACCTTACATTCAAGACGGGGTTATAGACTTCGGAGGCCAACGTGTATATGAGCCGCATCCTACTGCCTATCATTGTTCTCCTTCACGCCCATCTTTTTCACCGGCTCCCTCTGAGAAGATTAGCCGGTTAGGGGACAGTTATACATCCCGGTGACGTCTGTGCACTGCCTCTATAAAGCAATTCCTCTCTCTACGGTGGAACTAACACCTACACGATACTCCCTTCCTCTTGTACACATATAAATATTATGAAATAGTGTAGTGGATATGAAAGAAGACATCTTTAATAAATAATTTGACTTTTCCAGAATGCCAAATGCCTTTTCTGATGAAAACTTTGGCTCCCCTTGTGACGTGAGTTCTGATATTTGTTTTACACTCATTACTTCCGTGCGCCCACATTGACACAGTTGCTTAAATTCATAATGGTTCTTTTTTTGTTTTATGAATGCTTGTGGTCGAATGCAACAACAAAATTTTGAAGGTTGAACTTTCGCAGAGATCTGTCCCAGATCAACGTAGCAAAATGACTTTCTTGAACGCCTTACAGATCGCTTTCTATTCTCGTTGTTTGGGCTCTATGTTAGGGAAAACACTAGGCGCAGAAGCCACAAAGAAACCTAGAAATTATATTAGAGGCGCATTCTCTCCATCAAAAATAAAACATAATCCTGACCTACATTGGCATGCGCAAAGCGAGAGCGTGACCAGGTGCAGTTAGCATTTCTTTTTTTCTCTAGAGAAAAAATTAATTGAACTTCTTGAAACGGCGTTCATGAAGTGGGATCACTTAATATATTTAAATGTTTCGAGTTTTGTATTCTTGATACGAAATTGCTTTACCTAAAGAAACTGACTCGCCATTGCGGCCTTTCGAAAGTGGATGACCAGCAAAGCTGCTGAAACCCACCACTACAACTGCTTAGGGGGTGCGCAATGCTTTCTTGCTTTAGCGTAATAGTAGTAATGGTAATTTAGAGTAATGGTAGCAATGCTAATTTTGGCAGGACATCGCTGCTAGTCGTATAGCCGTTTCTTTACCCTTTGTTGCTCCTCGTATTTATGCTGCTTCGCGGGAGTCCTAGCTACGTGTTGCCTACTGATATCGGTGCTGCAACAACAATGAAATCAGTTGCTAAGCTGGCGATATTACATATGAAACGCTAGAGACGTCACTCCCTACCTCGCAAGCTCCCCATGTCAAACGTGTGGTTGTGGTGCTTGTTTTGTGCTTGTTCATTATAGGAACGAATGCCGTCCTGCATATTGTACGCGATATTCGAAATAATAAGATGCACTTTTTGTTGCAATCCCTGCAGATCTTTTTTTCTTTCTTTCGTAAGGACAACGCCGTGATGAATGCCGACCAATTGGAGGCTAACAGTTTCTCTCATAATAATTCACTGAATGACATAAGTAAGTTGTGTCTAAACGGTTTTACGGGTGAGCGGGCCCAAATGTCGAGCGGAGATGCCACTGCGCACGTGGAAAACGCGGGGGAGGCCAGTGTGTTTACGGAGAGGACCGCTCGCTGGCTTGTCTCCTCTCCCCAGCGGAGCGCTCGCAGGCAACCAGCGTTTTTGAGAAACCATCGTGGCGACGACCCGTACGAATAGCAATAGCTCGTCGTCGGCGTCATCTTTAATCGCGGCGCTGGCTCACCTGCAGGTGAAAAAGCCTCGGAGGTTTTTCACGACCGGAGAGGACCTCTGTATCCCGCGACAAGTTTCAGCAGCAGGTCCATTTGGCGACGATTTGCAGTGGATGACTGCGCTCGAGAACCTGAAGCGAGAGCTTGGCTGTGAACAGGCTCCTAGTCTCCTTGCCGCTAGCGCTTTTCCTCGTCGCTCGCCCTCGAAGTTTGGTCGTTCGCTCCGTGGCGTGCCGGCTTCGCCGAAGCGAGTTCTTTCTGAGCAGAAGCCAGTTAACTCTACTGAATTGGTTAGATTCTTTAGGCGACTTTCCAGAGACTCTTGCCCGCGGTGAAAGGGCGCCAGTGAAGTCAAAGATTCAGCGGCCAAGGGAAAGGCTATGCGTTTGCGTCGCACAACGTAGCTGCTGGTTCTACAACTCGGACGCCTTAGCGCTGCTCTAAGAGCGTAAGTGTGGACTTGCCTAAACCGATTCGACTGCCGTTTTTAGAGCCTGTGAAGCTTCATAATTTAAGGATCATAGTAGCATGATGGCCGAACATAAGGCGCGTGACATATTCGCCTGAATAACCCGAGCGTTATGCACAAATGTGGGCGGTCAACGTGCAACATCTCAACTATTCTCGCCCTTTCGTCATGACGATGTCATCTCTGTACGCAGTGAACTGGTCCTACGCCTTTTTGAGAAATTCGTGCCGCTGGCTCTCAAGCGCAAGCATTGCATTGGAACCAGTACTTCATTTGTAAACAAAGTGTATGGACTAACGAACGTTACACATAGAAATGGTTTCCATCAACGAACACCTCCCCCCTTTTCTTTGTGCAGCTTCCATGTCAATAGGAGCCAATAAACTCGAGCACCACTTTATTCTGCCAATGCGGCGAAGGGGAGAAAGTCTACATACAACAGTCAATATCATTTACACTTGATAGTAATTAACAGCTTGTCCTACCAAAATATTCTTGCAGCGTATAAAAAAGCATGGATTGACAATCCTACGCACTCTTTGGAGTACAAAAATAACACGTGTAACGTTTTTAGCCCGATATAGGAGAGCATACAGCCTACGCACTCCATACTTTCATACATTATTGACATTAGCATAGTCAGGAAAAGAAAACATCTGAATGATCAGCGACAATAGCACCTCTGCACAAATCTAGCCATACCGGATCTCCGTACCCCATGAACAAAGCAAATAGCTCCTTCCGTATGGGTTTGCGCCTTCAGTACCCTTAAAATTAATCTCTAACATAAAACAAAACAAAAACATAGTTCTTCAATGAAGCGGATAGCCGCGAAACTTAGGCGAAACTTGTAAAATTCCTTACAAATGCCTCGCCGCGGCAACTGGACGGCCAACTGCCATAGTCGCGAGTGCGCCTAGACCTGGAAAAGAAAGAAAAAATAGAGAAAATGGCGCGACAAACGCTACGTCATTGCGCTCAACGAAGTGGAAGACGCAGACCTATTCTACATCCTTTCATGTTGCTCTCGGCAGCTGCGTCGGCAACATAAACGTATGTCACTATCTTTAGATTTATTCAGGGGGTTGACTACGGTCGACTGAGCGAGGAATAGCTGAGGTATAAACACTTTTAAGGACACTGAAGCTTGGCCTTTAGGAGTGGAAGCGATAGCGTTCAAAGACCCCCGAGAGCTCCTCTTGCTTCCCGGCAACTACAGCTTATGTAACCGTAAGGTTTACCGGGAAATGCTGGCGGCGAAGGCTATGCACGAAGGCGAACTTTGTGTGTGTGTGTGTGTGTGTGTGTGCGTGTGCGTGTGCGTGTGTGTGTGTGTGTGTGTGTGTGTGTGTGTGTGTGTGTGTGTGTGTGTGTGTGTGTGTGTGTGTGTGTGTGTGTGTGTGTGTGTGTGTGTGTGTGTGTGTGTGCAAGGAACCGAGGAGGCCGCGCCACTCCCAAGACAACGTCAAACGGCTGCTGGAAAGCGTTATCACGTTAAAAGGGTTTGTGTTTGAGTTACCGCGTAATCGAATTTGTTTCTCGTGTATTCAAATTACAATCTGATGTCATCATGTGAGAAGGTTGTGCGTAAATTGTACTTTGCGCTTTTTAGGACACATTTTACTTTGAGCAACTCAATAAGCTCAATAACTTATTTGCGCTACACGGAGGTTCTGCTTGGTTGGGTATGCGTAGATCGGAATGATCAATCCCGATATGATGGTCGACGCTGGACGGCAGGCACCAGCGCCAGTATTTCTGCACCATGGCCCTCTTAACGCTATCGTGGTAATGCTCTTGCTTTCGTGCGGCGCCTCGCTATCGTATCTGCTCGGCCGCTCTACCGCTGGCTCGTAAACCCGCTCAATTATAACTCTCTATTAGCTAAAGAGTGCGCAGCTTAGCGAGGAAGCAAAATAGTGGAAGAAGCTGTGCTCGCACTTGTCCAGTCTGACAAATTTGACAGACAGTTCGGTCGCGCCAACTGCGCAAATTCGTGCCAAAGCAGATATTCGATGCAATGCTGGCCTACAACGTCGGCAGCTAGTCGGGCTTGTCGCTATTCATCCGTTTCGGCCACGCGCTTGGCACGCTTGTGCAACCTGTCGTTCTTCACCAGTTTCATTGGCACGTTTCAACACCATTAATTGTCTTCTTTGTTGCTGCCGTCGCAATCCCTTGGCCACATCTTCGTCGGCCAACTCCCGCTGCCTCTGTTACCGATATCTTTGTTGGTTGCAGCGCCTGCCGCGACTAAGCTCTCCTGCAGACATTTCTGACGACGATCCCCATTCACTTGCCATACTCATTTCGCGCATACACACGCGGGCGTCGTTGTGCACGCAGAGGCGTAAGAGAGGAGTGACTAAGCGACGCGGCACGCGTGCACCTTTTTAGAGAGCGCGGTAGATTTTCATGACGTCACGCGCGGCCACGCGTGTGAGCATCATCCGAGATAGGAAGCAGAGCCGGCCGTTTCGCGGCCACAGAAGAAGGGGCTTCACGGAGACAGAGGCGAAATTCAGCTTGGTCGGCTAGTAGCGCTTTCGCACTAAAGCTGTGGTTGTATAAGCTGGCACGTGGTTGAACGAGCAAAAGCCTCGATCAAGCGTTGACTTTTGGTCTTAACACAGCAGTTTGCAAAGTGAACAATGTCGCAACAACATAAGGAAAATTAGGAGAAGACGACAACTAAAATATTACAGATAGCAAGGCTTCTGAAGTATTCCACTGTTCAGTACCTCAGCAGAGATTTAGTAATCTTAACCCAGGTGTGACCATGTGTGACTATTAACGCGATTTCTGTAAGACCACACGCGTCAGCGAACTCGCCGCAATTTCCTTCTTTCCTTCCCTCCTCTCTCTCCCTGTGATCTTTGTTTTCCCCTTTCCCATTCCCCTGGTGTAGGGTAGCCAACCGGACGTTATTCTGGTTAACCTCCCTGCCTTCTACTTTTCTCTTTCCTCCTCCTTAACCCAGGTGTAGGCTATCTATTTAGTCACGGTTTCGCAGTCCGGTAATTCTTTGACATAGAGACAGCGAAGTATTCAAAAATCAGGACAATTCATAGATTTTGACTATCTGCCTGCCATGCCTTCACGAGGCCGCCCAGTCATTGCCTAAAGTTTGTTGAATAATAACAACCAAAATGCAAAATAACAAAGACTATACATTCAATTCACAAGTGTGAAATGCAACATGTTCTCTTTAAAACGTTCTTGCTTGAAGCTGTTCTATGGATGGAATGGAGAAAGGGGCGCTATGAGCGTCCCTTTTGAAACGGAGTGGTTGGTTGTGCCACCATGCTCTTGTTCTTATTTTGCGTAATGGCCTAAATCGTTTTTAAGACGAAAGCATTAAGTGGCTCATGAGTCGAAAATTCGTTGTCCGTCGTTATGGCACTCTAACCCACAATCTTTGAACCGAAGGTCTCGGGCTCAAGTGCATTTATTAACTTTGCCTTAATTAGCACAAGACGTCGTGGCTTCGACTCCCGCCCAAGGTTTTGGTAGGAGTGGAACCCGCGACCTTCTGTGGGACCAAAGTTCAATGGTACCAAAATGATGGTGCTACCACTGATGGTCGAACCCACGACCTTTGATTGTAAGGTGAGTTAAGGCATAGATAATTAAAATAAAGTTCCTTAAGGCACTCGAGCACACGACGTTTGGTGGGACTCGAGCCCATGACCTTCGGTGGGAGTCGAACCCTCGATTATTGGTGGAACCAATTTGATGACGCCACCATTGATGGTCGAAAGCATGACCTTTGGTGGGTTCGATGATTAATAGACAGATGTCCCGCTATAACGGCGGGGCGCTGACGCCGTGGAGTTCCTGATGCGAGTGAGTCCTTTAAAGGCATTGGTAGCGGTACAAATTTGAGGAAGAGAAAAATATTCTAAAATAAATGCATCTAAGCATACCTGATTAACTCAGGCAAGCCAGGTGACTATTTGTTGCCATCCCATTTCAAAGGGTATGCCAACATATAGTAATCATCATCATTCTTCCCAGAGGATCTTTAAAACAAAATCACCCATAATAAAGGCTAATATGAGTGCTACGAGAAACATTCCTGGATAACCGGAACTAAAGAGAAAAATTGATCATTTTAGCAGACGCATAGCTTTAGCACCGCGTGTCAATGGTTACCAAGAAAAAGCGAATAAGATTATGATGAGCATTAGTGAAACCGTTGCTTACATTGTACTTCGTGCAATAACTGTTCTATAGCGCTACATGGGCTACTGTAGCAAAGGCTATTTTAAAATTTGGCACCCCCACATGAATATAAGGCAAACAATGCAATCGAATAATTTGCCGATTAATCAGGGGCCCTACTATGCACTGCAATATCAGAGATGTCGCGCACGGGAACAGTGCGGAAAATACAGTTAAGGATTTTACGCATCAATGCGTTTTGTTCGTTCGAACTTCTCAGTATCTAAGCCATACGAATACTTGTGCCGCTGACATTTCTGTAAAACAAGAAACTAAATACTTAGTTTGTATCAGAAGCGGGAACAAAATGCAGTCACATTAAAATAGCTTCTGTTTATGCATTCCTCACACTGAATTTGGTGCCATGCAAACAGATAAAATTTTCGTCCCCTGCTAGGTACATGCGACTGGCATAACTATTGCAATTAGTAAAACAATGAGATTGACAAATGGCTTCTGTTGATAAACCATATAATACTTGTCAGACAAAATTTGAAAGTCCGCCTTGCTTAGATTAACGGCAGAGACGGTACATCCTTGTCCTTACACATCGCATAGGGCATGGCTGACAGTTGTAATGCAAATTGACTGCCGCTTTATAGGCATAACTGGGGTAGCGTTCTGTCATGTAGTATCATAACGCTCGTGATAACACTTTAGGAATGCATCTGCCGCGGTTACGAACCTGGGAACGTACTGCTCTATATACGCTCACTACTTGCATTAAACGCCTTCCCTTGCGATTCGCACGTTATGACGCGAATCTTGCATGAAACTGATGTACAACAACTATAATTTAATATAATTGAACTAAAACATGTTATACCAATTAAAACAAAACAACAATAAGAAAAACCTTGAAGAACAGCAAACAAGGTTGAATTCTGCGTGCAAAACCAACGCAGTGTAACGGAGTCAGACTGCATCTTCCGCCAACTCGCCCAAGATAGCGTAGAAGACTCTAGTGGTATGCGCGTTGGTACATAGCTTGACAGACAACGAAACCCAGCCTTCGAAGACGCATGCACAAGAGGAGAGAAAAGACAACCACACGCGTAAGGATTAGCAACAGAGCTTAATGAAACACTTGGGTCGAAAAGAAAAGAAAACCAACACGTGCATGCGCCATACAAAACCCGGCAGTGAGAGAAAACTTAAAAAACATCGGTGAATGACATATTCTTAAGGCGTCATTTTTCCAATATAGCCACTTCTTTGCAAAATAGCGATAAGGAGCGTGAGCTCAAGCACTGATTGTGGCCGTGTTTTTGGATTTCGTAAGCTTCAATGACTTCTCTCTCGCATTTCGTTGCTCCCCTACGAATAATTTGGGTGTCTTAATAAACATGATGGCAAGGGCAACTTGAGCAGTGAGCAGGCAAGTTTGACCATCCACCTGACGTCACAGATGTTTCATGTCCTTTTAAAGAAATATTAACACAGCGTCCCGTCTGTCCGATGTGCAGTCTACTACACGACAACCGTATGGGATAAAGAACATTGGTTGTGCACTCTTTGAATTGGGAAACATGGCGAATAGCGCAAAATCTCTTAAGTTTCCGGTTTTCAATCTTGGCACAAAGTGTTGAAAGCCTACGTGGCGCCGAGCACACAACTTGTATGCCGTGTCTACTGGTAACATTTCTCACATTGTGTGAAAGATTGTGGATATAACGATTAACTTCCACTCGCTTATGATCCTCACTTCCACGTGCGTGTACCCTACCATCTGTTTCTTTTTTTCAACCTGCGCTATTTAGCTTCACCTACCAGCTTTAAGATGTCATCAGGGCAGCCAGCCGCCTTTAGACGCTGGATCTGCACATCAAAACTTTGCTGCGTTGAATGGTCGCAGATTTTCTTGAGGGCATTATTAAAACACAGTGCTACTAGGCCTCGCTTCACTAATAATGAATGTGACGACTCAAATGGTAGAAGCTGCTTCTTCGTGCGGGGGGCATACGCCCAATAAACGTGTCCGGTGTATGAAAAGGTCAGTTCCAAGTCTAAAAACCTTATTTCGTTCTCTGAAGCCTGTTCCTTGGTAAAATTTAAAGTTTTGCTACGTGCCTTGAATGAGTTAACAATGTCATATGATGCCATATCTAGATTTTCATCGGGTTTAATAAAATAAAACAATCATCAACATACCTGAAGACCTTTGCTGCCTTATTGTCAACCAAGGAGCAACTTAAAAGTTTCAAGTTGGCTTTAAGGGTGGAACGCGATGGCATTCGAAGATACGCGAGTGCTTCTCACGCGTCCTGGCAACTGCAGCTTGTGTAACCGTAACCCTTAAAGGGAAACGCTGGCGGCGAACACTATGCACCAAGGTGAGCTTTCTGGTAAAAACGCGGCCTCTTACGTGGGTGGCGGATCCGCGGAGGCAAGCGCCATCCGGATGGCATTGTTGCAATGAACAGATCTGGGCGCACCACTCGGTGAATGATAGAAACGGTGTGAAAGGGTTTGTTTTGAAAAAAAAAACAACCTGCTTTGTAAAAGAAGGTTTTGTTTGAGTTTTCACCTATCAGCCCATTTTATGTCCACTACAGGACGAAGGCCTCTCCCTGCGATCTCCAATTACCCCTGTCCTGCGCCAACCGATTCCAACTAGCGCCCGCGAATTTCCTTATTTCATCGCTCCACCTAGACTTCTGTCGTCCTCGATTGCATTTCCTTTCTCTTGGTACCCATTCTGTAACCCTAATGCTCCAACGGTTATCTAACCTGCGCAATAAATGACCTGCCCAGCTCGATTTTTTTCTTTTGATGTCAATTAGAATATCCTCTATACCCGATTGCTATCTGATACAAACCGCTCTTTTTCTGTCTCTTAACGTTATGCCTAGCAATCTTCGTTCCATCCCTCTTTGCGCGGTCCTTAACTTGTTTTCGAGCCTCTTTGTTAGTCTCCGACTCGCTGCCCCATATGTCAGCAGCGGTAAAATGCACTGATTGTACACCTTCCTTTTAAATGATAATGGTAAGCTTCCAGTCAGGAGCTGGCAATGTCTGCCGTATGCGATCCAACTCATTTTTATTCTTCTGTGGATTTCCTTCTTATGATCAAGGTTCCCTGTGAATAATTGATCTAGGTAAACGTACTCCTTCACAGACTCTACAGGCCAACTGGCGATCCTGAACTCTTGTTGCTTTGCCCGGCTGTTTATCATTATCTTTGTCTTCTGCATATAAACCTTCAATCCCACTCTTAGACTCTCTCTGTTAAAGTCCTCAATCATTTCTTGTAATTCGTCTCTGCATTGCTGCTGAATAGAACAATTTCGTCAGCAAACCGAAGCTGCAACAGGAGACTCCCTCACCAGAACAGGAATTGGCCTACCTGGTGCAGTATTCGGCCACCCCCTTCAACATGGCTCACTCAATTACCCAATGGCCCTCAGTCCCAAGCAGCTGCAGAGCACCTGACCAAGGCGACGGTCAGACCTATAACGCAGCAAAGGGTGCTAGGAGACTGTGGGTTCGGACAGCCCGCCAATGGAAACTGACCCTTGCAACATTTAACTCCCGAACCCTCTCGAGTGAGGCTAGCTTAGCAGGACTCTTTGAGGAAATATCAGACATTGTTTGGGATATCATCGGCCTTAGTGAGATGAGAAGAACTCGTGAGGCTTATACATTGCAGAATAACGGACAAGCCCTCTGCCATAGAGGTCTGCTAGATAAGAAGCAATACGGGGTATGATTCCTAATCCATACGGACACAGCGGGCAACATCGACGAGTTCCACAGCATTAATGAGAGGGTAGCTGTAGTCGTAATCAAACTTAATAAGAGGTATAGAATAAAGGTAGAACAAGCCTACACTAAAACATCCAGTCACGATGACGACGATCAGTTTTATTAAGATGTTGAATTAGCCATGAGAAAAGTGCAAACTCAGTATACTGTAGTAATCGGCGACTTCAATGCAAAAGTGGGGAAAAAGCAGGCTGGCGAACAAGCAATAGGCAACAACGGCGTCCATTCTAGGAACGCTAGAGGAGAGATGCTGGTAGAATTTGCAGACAGGAATAAGCTTCGAATAATGCACACCTTCACCAGGAAGCATAGCAACAGAAAGTGGACGTGGAAAAGCCCTAATGGTGAAAAGAGAAATCAAATTGACTTCATACTTTCTGCTGATCCCAGCATAGTGCAGGTTGTAGAAGTGATATAAAGGGTAAAGGTCAGGGATAATAGGGTAGTGAGGGCTTGGATTTACTTCAATTTGAAGAGAGAAAGAGCGAAATTTGTCAAGAAGAAACAGGTCAACCTAGAGGCAATAAGGGTAAAAGCAGGTAAATTCCGGCTGGTACTTGCAAACAAATATGCAGACTTAGAACAGAGAGATTATGATGATCTAGAGCTAATGAATGAAACGGTAACTAGGTTGGCTTCAGAGGCAGCAGTTGAAGTGGGATGCAAGGTACCAAGCCAACCAGTAGGCAAGCTCTCCCAAGTAACAAAGAACCTAATAAAGAAACGACAAAAAATGAAAGTGTCCAACTCAAGAGGTAAGGTAGAATTCGCGGAACTCTCAGAACTGATGGACAAGGCGAAAATAGGTGATATTCGAAACTATAACTTGAGAAAGACTGAAGAAGCCGTAAAAATGGATGCAGCCTAAAATCAGTGAGAAAGAAACTCGGCATAGGACAAACCAAGATGTATACACTGAAAGATAAGCAGGGTAATATCACCAGCAATCTCGAAGGTATAGTAAAAGCAGCGGAAGAGTTCTATACTGACTTATACAGTACCCAAAAGAGTCAGGATACCTCAATTACAAACTGTAATAAACAGGATATAGAAACTCCTCCGATAACTAGTGAACAGGATATAGAAACTCCTCCTATAACTAGCGATGAGGTCAGAAGGGCTTTGCAAGATATGAAACCAGGAAGAGGGGTAGGAGAAGGTGGAATAACAGTCGATTTATTCAAAGATGAAGGAGAAATAATGCTTGGAAAACTGGCGGCTCTTCATACTAAGTGTCTATCGACTGCAAGGGTCTCAGAAAACTGGAAGAATGCAAACATTACACCAATCCACAAAAAGGGAGACATTAAAGAATTAAAAAGGTATAGGCCCATTAGCTTACTCCCAGTATTATATAAAATATTTACCAAAATAATGTCCAATGGAATAAGGGTAACACTGGAATTTAGTCATTCAAGGGAACAGGCGGGCTTCAGGAAGAGACACTCTCAAATATATCACATTCATGTCATTGATCAAGTCATCGAGAAATCCGCAGAGCATAATAAGCCTATCTATATGGCTTTCATAGATTACGAAAAGGCATTTGATTCAGTAGAGATACCAACAGTCATAGCGGCATTACGTAATCAAGGAGTACAGAGCGCTTACCTAAACTCCTTGGAAAATATCTAAAGAGGATCTATAGCTACACTAATTCCACACAAGAAAAGCAGGAAGATACCTATAAAGAAAGGGGTCAGACAGAGAGACACAATCTCTCCAATGCTAATCACTGCGGGCTTGGAAGAAGCATTCAAACTGTTAAACTGGGAAGGCTTAGGAGTAAAGATCGACGGCGAATGTCTCAGCAACAGAACTATACTTTCTCATATATTCAAATTCCAATCCGGCGCTATCATGTCTGTGGGTTTATGTAAGTCGTACTTTTGCTGACGCGTTTTACTTCGACAAATTCAATTAGTTCAGTGACGCCTTTCAGTTCATTAACGCCACGCTAAGGGCCTTCGTAGTTCGTTATGCGTGGTTCGGAATTATTTTTTCCTCACGAAGCGGCCGACGCCGGACGCCGACACCAATTTCTTTTTGCGACACGGTGCCTTGAACCAGATAGCGTTAAAGTCTTGCCAGGGCACGGCGAGCGAACTGGATTGGGGCGCAGGCACGTTCTACGGCGTTTCTAAGGTCTGTCGCTGCGGGAGCTAACACCGATTGCGCACATACGCTCCTAATATAGTACTTTATTTCAAATTCAAATTGGTATTTACACCATTTTGACACACATATACTTAAGGCATGGATTATGTAACAGTAGGTTTTTAATTTTTCTGTCATTGTGACATGAGTAGCATACGCTAGAGCGCGTGCATTGGTTGCGCGGATGCCCTGCTTTTGTAATAGAAAATTCTTACAGCACATTTTTTGAGCGTCTACCTTTGCTTTGGTGCGCGCATGATTCTTGTCAGCCATTAGCAATTGCTACTTTAGCACGGCAAACTGCTGTCTTAAACATTCTTTTCTAAAAAGAACGCGTAATTCTGTCACAGCAGCCCCCGATCTCCAACATAAAGTTAAGAAAGCTTTATCATGTTTTTTCACGCCCGCTTCTTAGAAGATGGCGGAATATAAAAGACGAAGGAAAATAATCGAAGAAAACAATATTATAGGGAAATTAACCAGGTTTGTTAGCTGGGTGGCTCAAAGAGGAGACGCAGAAGACTAAACTTTTGGGCAAATCAAAGTGTACATAGACACATTCATGACATAGATAAGAGAAAAGTTATCAGGTGGTCTGAATGCGCTAATTGTAGACGTGAAAACTCTTGATCGGAATAAGCACGTTTGTGGCGTCGAGAAAGTATTAGTCCCTCACCCCCGAGGCTTGGGTCGGATTGTCACCGAGTGCTACATTTACCATTTTTTTTAAAATTCATTGATTTATTTTGTTTACAGGAACTCCTGAGAAGATTGCCGTCAATTCGAAAATATTTCACGTGTTTTTGCTGTTTGCGCAGTCAGCCATTTTTGGTATGATTTCCCGGTGGCGAGGCCGACGAAGCCGGATTCTCGCTTAATGTGGGGCATATAATGCTTTCGAAATAAAAGACAGGCAGTTATTCTTAAGACTAAAATACATGCCATATCTAATCAAGAACAAACACCACTGGAACGGTGGGATCGCAAATACCTGCGCGTGATGTTGTGTGAACGACCCAGCCGAACAGTACAGCCACTAGTTTCAAGCTGCCCGAAGTTGATGCGGGCTACTCCACTTCGACCGCAGAGCCAACAGAGTATATTTTGTCGTCGGGCGCCTCACTGAAAAGAATGCGTTACCCTGGCTGCTCGTCACACTTAACCTCAATGTAGTACGCTTTACGCAGCACGCATCGCTTCGCGCATACTTCAGGAAGCCTGCACAGTTTCGTATTGACAATTGTTCCCGGATGGAAGCAAGATTTCCTATTCCAATGACATTCTCTATCCCTTTCGAAATGACTCAGTTCGTGAGGTATTGAATGCAGAATTTCTCATCAACTGGTGTTTTGCCCCGCGAGATCTAGTCGCGCTTCAATCGCATGACCATAACGGATGTCGTTTTCCATTGGGTTGGAACCTAATTTTCAGCCTCGAGTTCCCATCCATGTAAACTAACCTTGCACGACACTGAGGCCGCAGGGTGGCCGGCGCATTACCGGTGAACGCTGCGTGATCGCTGAGGGGCTGAATGCATATCAGAATGCACCACATACACGCTCGCTTTGATGGAACACAAGAATTCCTCAGCTCGGTGCCCCCAGCGCCCAGCTGAGGCACAAAAAGTGCTAGGCAGCCACGTACTCCGAATATACGGGAGGTACCTTTGTTGTTAAAGTATATAAACTTGAATGTTATGGTAATATTTTCCGGATCTAACTTCTCTTTTACAGTGTACAAGCGCTGAAGGTCAACGAGTATGCCCGCGGAGATGCGCCTGCTGGCCAAGAGGGGATACGCCTGATGGCCCTACGTGTATTGATAGGCCGGAGAGAAACTAAGGACGCAAGCACATCGCGATGCACTTCCTTCGTAAGCACGGCGAGGACTGTCGAAAAATAAAGACTTTTTCGATGCGATGCCTATAAAGTAATTATTTTCTGAATTAAACTTTTACAAGCTGTAGGTTGTACAAAGTGAAAATCAAATCTCGTGTACCACCTCACTGAAGTGGGCTGAGTAATTTCTTTCTTCTAAAGCATCGGTTACAACAGGAAGAAGCTACCCACTGTTATGTCTGCTTCACTTGGGATTGAAACAATACAGATTAGAGACATTACTTTGGTATAAAAGGTACAATACCTGTTGTGATGCACAGGAATAGCTTTTTCAATGCGACGAAGTGATAGTCATACTTGCAAGCTTTACTCAGATTAGGAGATACTAGAAATACACCACGATAGTTACGGCACGAGACTCCGTGAGAAAGTACTGAAGAAATGGAAAATGCACTAATACGCTAAAAACAGTAGGCGTAGAATTTCCGTTACACCGGCAAGAGAAGGGGGGGGGGGGAGTGCAGAGGGGGCTGACATCCGACGAGCTTTTTCAACCCACTTCATTCGCTCCCCCTCCTCCCATCCTCTCTATCTCTCTCTCGGTCTCTCTCACTCCCTCTATACTTATTTACTTGTTATTTTACGTCCCTAAAAACACGTTCTCGTGCATACTTCCTTTTATAATGAAAAATGCTGGAAAACATTCTATGGATCTGTATGTTTCGTAAATCTTTCTTTCATTCATCGAATGCAAATTTATTAGTCAGTTTTGTTAATTTCTACGCAGAACATATTATTTGTGAAAAACTACATTTTAAGCTACATCATTGTTTGAAATTGGCGTGAAATGATGTGCAGGCTGTGGAATCGGTCACATTTACAAACGAACTAGCATTTTTCTTGGCATGGCCAAAAGTTTATATATGTTGTATCTGCATTAGCCGTTAACAGTGACTGAGACTGTCGAAGCATGCACGCACAATAAATGCCAAGTAGAGCACTAACACAATACACAGCATATTTTCAGGGTGCTTTTCTCGACAGGGGTTCAAGGCACGGGACTGCTAACGAATGGGTAAGATTTGCGTACCAGATGGCTTCAATTTCGCAATACATGTTTCAAGGTTATTGTTGCAAGGTTAGATAGTAAACTTTATGTAATTACTGAATGGTTGAAAGGACAGAATCCCCCATGTAACGTCCATCGTAGCAGCCTAAAGCAATCAACATAACTGACCTAGACCTCTTTGCGTAAGTGACTATCTTTTCATGACTGATAAATGTAACCGATTAAACTGTTCCTTCGTGAGCCGTTACCACTGCCAACTTGAAGAAGAAATAATGTTGAACAATTTATAGTTCGCGTCTGTTTCCCACGTCGATGAAGACGACTCCACCGAAGGAATCACTAAAGTCATCAGGTTAAATTTCCCACACGCAATAGAAAGCATACTCGCACCATCTTGCAGAATCGCGATCGAATTGCAAGAGAGGCTGTCTTTCGACCAGTCGCATTACAAATCTCTGTTGCTTGTAGAACATGTCCAGGAATTCTGGACATTCTCCTTCGGAACTTCACAGCAACGCACAAGTGTGACTCAATGGGAATTTTTTTTTTCTAATTTATATTTCAGAATATAGGGCGAGGGTCAAAAAGTTTCAAACGACGACAACAAGAGGGTAGTCCCTTCTAGCAACATATGCATTTTGGCACTTAGTCGGAACATTGGTGGTACGTTAAAGCAGTTAAAGAAAGTCAGACAGGGGCGGTGAAGTCCAACGACAGGAGAAAATCGTTTTGCACCCTCCCGCCAGAGGGCACATTGGCTTAAAAAAGCGCCAAATTTAAACCTTAAAGCGATTTATTACAGCTGACATTGAAAAGGTATTGGTAGAGGGAGTGTTATGCAGCCTGTTTGCACGTGCAGGCTTTTGAGAAGCAGCCGAGATGGTACAGAGTGGTTATGCATGTGCATGTCTTGAGCGTGCCTGGGTATGGTTCTATGCGCATGTTCGCTCTGTTTATGAGTGTGCGGGCGTGTGCCTCCGTATTTGCGTTTGCATGCGCGCGAGTGCGTGTATGCGTGTGTCAGCGTTCGCGACGTGTGTGAGCGTTCGCAGCGTATGTGGGTGCCTGCGTGTGTGCGCGCTTGTGCGCGCCCTTGCGGTGCATGCGTGGGCGTGTGTGTACGTGTACGCGTGCCAACGTGTGCTTTTCGAGTTTCAGCATGCAGGATTGCGAAAAAATGTGTGCGTGTTTGTGTGCGCATGGATATCTGTGCGTGCGTATTGTGTGTGTGTGTGTGCGCGCGTGTGTGTGTGTATGCGTATGACGGATGGAGAGAGAGTACGTGCGTGTGAGGGAGAGTGCGTTTGCGTGCGAGGGATACAGAGTGTGTGTGTGTGTGTGTGTGTGTTTGTGTTTGTGTGAGAAGAAAGAGAGAGACGCTGTTTAGAGACAAGACAAAGCGGACGTTGCGTACTACGCTGCGATGTTTTCCTTTGTTAAACTGTACTGCATGACCAGAATATAAGTTCTTTTAAAGTTTTTTTTTCCTTTAAACTAAGTTCTGTGTTATCAATCTCGCACAGCCGGCGTATAATCACTGTCGCGCTCACCTATCACTGTTTCCAGCATGTGTGTGCGCGCGAGGGAAAGAGAGCGTGTGTATACGCGAGGGAGAGAGATAGTGTGCGTGAGTGTGCGTGCCAGCGGAGAGTGTGTGCGCGTGCTAGTGCCTCCGTATGTACATATGCTTGCACGCGAGTGCGCGTATGTGTGTGTGAGCGTTCGCGGCGTGTGTGCATGCCTGCATCTGCGTGTTAGTGCATGCGTGTGTGCGCTTGCGTGCTTTCGGCGCATGCATGGCGGCGCGTGAATGTACACATGTGCGACCGTGCTTGTTCGTGTTTCAGCATGCATGCCTGCGGACATAACTGTGCGTGTTTGTGTGCGCATGGATATCTATGCGTACGATGGGCACGATGAAGAGGGCGTGTGAATGCGTTTGAGGAAGAGAGTGTGTGCTCGTGCCAGGCAGAGAGAGTGCGTGTGTGTGTGTGTGCGAGGGTATTTGCGTGTTTGCGGGTGTGAGCGAACATTTTCCTGCTTACACCTACTCTTGGAAACAAACGCGATGTGGAGACCATTAAAGCCCGTGTTTAAATCCACGAGACAACTACGAATGACACTGCAAAAAGAAAGCGCCTGCGATGTCAGTAATGCCGCCCTTGCCTACCACGGCCCGTAAGAGGCTGCCAAGCAGTTCAACTTCGTTATCTTGCTTCCGTCGGTGGCAGCGCAATGTCTTGAAGGCAATGACGCGCAAAATCTGCACTATCATTCGATCGTGTATCGTTTCGGTGACCAAGCGAGCTTTCGGCAGCGCACGTTTGTTGCTATATTGACATTTCAACTTTAAACGGCTTGCGTTCGGAAAAAACAATGTGAATAAAAATCGACAGTCGTCTGGCCGCAAGAAACATGCTCACGGAGCCGTGTCATTCATGACAATATCTCAAAAGGCTGGAAGCGGTCAGGTCGACGTTACCCTCGACCTTTTTCCGCGTCAGCGAGGCTTTCAGAGAGCGCTTAATTGCAAGATATTTGTTCTTACTCTTACAGGATCATGTTTCATAAGCATATATTCGCTCAACTATACAATGTCGAAGGCAGGCTCCAAACTACTCATTCGCTTTAGCCACCCAAGATCAATTATTTAAAAGATAATCAACATACATTCGTGAATTACGCACACAACTGTTCAACTTGCTCCGTATCCGGAGGTTACCGTCTGAACACTCTAATGATAATAATGTCAGGAAGATTTACATTGATCTATTTCTTAAAATTTGGTGCCGTTAAAAAAGACCACCTGTATAATGATAGTGCAGTAGGCATCTAATAAAGCAGGTGCGCATGCTCGGACAGGTTTTCTTGGTGCAATTCAAGTTGATGAACTTAGAACACACGCATCCAAGGATGCACCTCTGTCTTTACAATGTATTCTCCTACATTGTTCAAGAAATGCCTCAGTGCCACGGTACATCGCAAAAGGTGTGTGGTAGCATTATTTGCTCTCCCTAATAGATTTCTGAGCGTTCGCGGCATCAGGCTTGGTTTTCTGGCGTCATCAGGAATCAGAACAGTGAATTAGGGTCTGATTTATCTTGCATGAGTAATTGACAAATCGCGCAACAGAAGGTTCCCGGAATGATGTGTGATGACGACATTCTGCCACTATCGAGAATGAATGTGATTTATACACGAGCGAATGTTTGTGGCTACGCAGCGAAAAGCCTAGGCCTTAAGTTTAGCAGAGAGAAATCGGGAATTATGATGTTTAATGAAAAGACGAATAATTACATGGTGTCAATTCAACAGCAAGTCATACGCATAGTCAAACAATGTATATGCATATTCAGCCATTGCATATTTGCTTGCTTACGAGGGTATGGGCCATTCCTGATTATGTCGTTCTTGTTTCGGGTATGAGCCCCCATTGCAACGAGCCACTTTAGATTTTTTCGCCCTAATCAACCAATATATCGTTTGCCAATGTAGCCGTGCGGTTTGGGGCTGCCTCCACCACGGGCACTAGGTCGGAACTCATGTTTCCATTGACTGCATACGTATATCAGCAATAATTCTAGAAAAAAAGCGGTATTTTTTTCTTTATGTGTTAACAATAGCCAGTTAAAATATATTCCGCAAAGCACTCATCCCAATACTTCAGTACTTTTTGTTCTAACACACACGTGCGCGCTACTGTATTTGATATAATGTACCATAATAATTTTGCATTGATTTCCGCCAGGCAGCTGTTTTTATTTTTAATGACGCCAGGAAACCCAGCCTGATGTCAGCAACGCTCATATATGTAATCGGGAGCGCGCACAATGTTCTCGCACACCTTGTGTGATATACCGTAGCGCTGAGGTGCTTCTTGTATAACGTAGGAGAGTCCGTAGTAAAAGCAGAAGTGTACTGTTGAGCGCATGTGCTTAAGTTGATGAACTTGAATTGCGACAAGAAAACCCGTTGGAGCATTTGCACCTGCTTTAACAGAAGCGTACTGCACCATGAATATCCAGGCAGTTACTCTTTAACGGCGCCAAATTTTAATAGAGCAATGTAAATCTTGCTGACATTATTGCTATCATTCCAGTGTTGAAATTGGTAGCCTCTACATACGGAGTAAGCTGAGCAGTTGTTTTCGTAATAAACGAAGGTACGATAATTAAATTGTCAATAATTGATCTTAGGTGGGTAACGGACATGTGTAGCTTGGAGCCAGTCCGCGAGACTACCTAGCTGAGCGAATAATTAATAAACATGCTTCTATTTTACAAATCCTTTACAGATAAACTCTGAAAGCATAACTGACGCTGAAAAAGACCGTCTTTAAGGGCGACCTGACAGAGCCCAGCCTTTTGTGATAATGTGATCAATAGCATAACTCCGTGAGTACGTTCCCTGCGGCCAGTGCACTTTTGATGTACATTTGTTTTGTTTTTTTTCTAAATCAAGCAGTTTAAACCTTTGATGTCAATACAAAAGCGAACGTGTGCCGCCGAAAGCTGGCTTGGGCGAAGTAGGGGTGCACGACGCAATGATAGTGCAGATTTAGCGCGTCATCGCCGTCAAGACGCAAGGAAGATAACGAACGCGAACCGCTAGTAGCTCCTAGCGGGACCGTGCCGATGGTGATGGTGCCATCGAGACAAAATACAGGGTGGCAATACTGACTGTACAGGCGCTTTCACAGCGAAGCAGTGTACCTCTGCCCCGAAATGCATTTGTCGTGTCAGGGAGCAAGAATTTTGGCCGATCCTGGAGGTTGCGAAGTGTCGGGCTGTCACGTGGCAGAGGTGAAGCAGGCTTCAAGTGCTCCGCCAATACTACTACTACTACTACTACTACTACTACTACTACTACTACTACTACTACTACTACTACTAATAATAATAATAATAATAATAATAATAATAAAGATGCATTGTTTCCCGTCGATGGGCATGCTGGAATCATTTGTGAACCGCACATGGTCTCCCGCGCAGAAGGCATTGCCGCATATGCATAGGCGGAAATGTATGTACAACCATACAACATGACTCGTAAGAGGAGAGAGGCACCGACTGTGGAGTGCAGTGTCTGCCGTACAAACGAAAGACGAAATTATGATATCCACTGTCTATATATGTATATTCAGGCACACCCAAGTGTGGTACTGAGAAGTTCATTACCACGCACTTTGCATTGGTTAGCTGCGATGACACTACCTTTGTGATCATCATTGAAGACTTAATGTGGGCATTTGAAAACCAGAAAATAAATGGTTCACTGAGTTTGTGCATGAAGAATTTGGTTTGGAGTGCTACACCACTCGAAGTAACTCAATTAACCAACAATGGTCGTGCATAGATTCTACTTTGGCCAAGACATCTGTCTAAGGTTGTAACCGGACCAACCCGTATATATCACAGTAATCACAGTAAGGCTATCGTCACTACCATTACCAAGTGGTGACAGTGACAAGAACTTTATTAGAGTGTCCTGAGGAACTTGATTAGGGGGCACCCGAAGGCTCCCCGATTTAGTTGGTGGCTCCACCCACTACGGGACAGGGAGATGGTGACTCTCCGCGACGTCGCGGGCCCTCTGGACGGCCTGTAGTTGGCTTGTGAAATCCGAGCTCTTCAGCAAGGCGTCCCACTTGGACTCGTTATGAAAGTCGGAGCCCGCGTTGTACGGGCACAGCCAGAGCATGTGGTCGAAGGAGCAGCACGCGTGACCGCATTTGGAGCACGATTGCGGAAAGTTCGGGTCTATCCAACTAAGCGCTCTCGGGGTGAGGTACGATCTCGTCTGTAAAAGCCTGAAAGTAACAGCCTGAGCCCTGTTCAGTTTCGGACTGGGGGGAGGGAATTTTCTCCTGCTTTGTCTGTAATGTGACGTAATTTCGTGAAAGGTTGTAGGTTTATCTTTGAAGGGACAATCCTGCGGGAGAGCCGGACTGCTAGCTCTGGCGCGGTTCGTGAATTCACGCGCCAGGCAGTTGGCCCGCTCGTTAGGGTTGCAACCCGCTCGGTTAGTTGCATCGTCCATGTGTGCCGGGAACCATGCTATGTTGATATGACCTGCAGTTTCTTCTCGCGTATTAATACGAAAGCATCTGTTAACGATGTTGGCGGCGTGTTTACAAACTAGAGCGGACGAGAAAGCCCTGACCGCCGTGCGCGAGTCAGAGAAAATGGACGCCGGGCCTTTTGCGGCTTGAAGAGCCAAGGCTATCGCGGTTTCCTCCGCCTCGTTCGCGTGTTTGGCGTAGATTGATGCGGCGCTGATAAGCGTTCCGCGCGCGTCAACGACCGTGATTGCAAACCTGTCTTCGCTGCCATATTTGGCGGCGTCAACGAAGAATGCATCTGCCCCGTAAGGATCTATTCGTCGAAGGATGGCTCTAGCCCGCGCTCTTCTGCGACCTTCGTTATATATTGGGTGGATGTTCCTCGGCACGGGCTCGACTTTTATACCTTCACGGGCTAATTTAGACAGGGGGTGTCGGTTGAGCGGAGCCTGCATAGGGAGTTGACCAGCTTCATCAAGAATTTTGATTCCCGGCTTAGTTGACGAAAGCCTGGAGATGTGTGCAATAAACTGTGCTTCAATTAATTCGTCTGTGGTATTGTGAATTCCAAGTTCAAGTAGTTTTAATGCGCTAGCGGATTGTGGAATACCGAGTATTCTTTTGACGCCGGACCTGATGAGTGTGTCGAGTTTGTTCTTTTCAATTTTGCTCCACTTGAGGTACGGTGCCGTGTAAGTAATGTGACTGATAAAGAAAGCTTGGAAGACCCTGAGTAGGTTGTCCTTCTTGAGTCCCCCCCTTTTGCTTGCGATTCTAGTTATGAGTCTTGGTATGTTTTTCGCCTGCGCGCTCAGCTTGTTTAGAGCTTCTGCATTACAGCCTTTGGCGTTGATTAGAAGTCCTAAAATTTTGATGGAGTTCACCCTCGGAATGGGGTGCCCTTCTCGTGTTGTAATTTCGACTGGCAGCGTTTCCAGAGTGGTGAAAATAAATACAAGACCGCTTGTGTAATCCTGTGTGATGTGCTAGAGCTTAGCTGGTCATCCATCTTCACAGAGTGGAATGGCTTCTAATATTTTTTTTCCTTTTTGCGTCGGTTTCGCTTTCAGAAAGTGATAATATTGTCACAGTCGGTAATGTGGAAAGAAGACGACGCTGATGGTGGTCTGGGAGACGACGAAGAAGTGTTTAGCAATATCGATGCTCTACGCTTGCTGGCTCAGCCATTAAAAGCTACCTGTAAATAGACGGACGCTTCTTCCTTCCCATAACATCATTGGTGGACGTGCGGGGTAATCACTTGAGCAAGACGGAGCTCCGCAGCGGACGTAACCTGGCCGCCATGTCTTCCGAAGGAGACAATTCAACCGCGGCCCCGTCGTCGCCACCGACGGTCATCCTGGCCCAGCCTCGCGACCCTGGCATGTTTTCCGGGATTGACAACGTTGACGTCGATGACTGGTTACAGAATTATGAACGGGTCAGCGCACACAACAGGTGGGATAACACGCTTATGCTGGCTAATGTAATATTCTACCTCAAGAAAACAGCACGGGTCTGGTTCGAAACACATGAAGAAGAGATTACGAGTTGGGACCAGTGTAAACAGAAGCTTAGAGATTTGTTCGGCAAACCCGTCGGCCGCCAACGTGCTGCAAAGAAGAACCTTGGGACCCGTGTACAGACGTCCACTGAATCTTACGTGGCGTATATCCAGGACGTCCTCGCTCTTTGCCGCAAAGTAGATAACAATATGGCAGAGACAGACAAGGTCAGCCACGTCTTAAAGGGCATCGCGGACGACGCGTTTAACCTGCTTGTTTATAAGAACATCACAACGGTCAATGAGATCATTAATGAATGTCGCCGCTTTGAAGACGCGAAGAGTCGCCGCATAGTTCAACAGTTTACGCGTCTACCTAATACCGCAGCTTCATCGACGTGCGAAGACATTTGTCCACCACGTGAGCCCACCTCCTCTGAGAACGTCGTCCGTATCGTTCGGCGAGAAATCGAAGCAGCGTCTCCTGCCACGCCAGTCACGCAGTGCTTTGACGATTCCCGGCCGCTTGTGTCCCTCATTCAGTCGGTCATTCGCCAAGAACTTGCCAATGTAGGTCTTCCGTCCATCTGCTCCGGCAGCCGTCCTGACTTTGCTTCGTCTGCTGCCACTGCCCCTGTTCACCGGAGCCAATGCGGTCCATATCCGAGCTATCGCAACCCGGCCGAATGGCGCACCCATGACGATAGACCAATCTGTTTTTACTGTGGACGTGTGGGCCACATCTCTCGCCACTGTCGAAGTTCCTGGCCAGCCCACTCTCGACCAAGCTTTCGCTCCTACCGCCGCCCGCCACTGAATCCTCGCCCGCCATCCCTCCCCACCGAGGTTGAAGACGCACCTGACAACGCTCGAGCCACCGCGACCAGCCGATCGCCATCACCACATAGTCGCCGCTCCCGTTCGCCCCAGCTGCGTCGCTCTCCATCCCCAGCTTACCGTCGCCGCTCTCCGACGGGATACTAACTGGGGCAGCTCCTGGAGGTGACGCTGCTCTAGAACACCGGCCTGAAATTCCTCTGCTGACCCTGCCTACTAATCGGAACCTTCTGGACGTGGACGTGGATGGTTTGCCCGTTACAGCACTCATCGACACTGGAGCCCAAATTTCCATCATGAGTGCGGAGCTTCGAACGCGATTGAAAAAGGTACTTACTCCTGCTCCGACTCGACTGCTCCAGGTCGCCGATGGTGGAACTCCGGCTGTGTTTGGAATGTGTACTGCTCGTGTCAGTGTCGCCGGTCGCCACACGTCCGTTTTGTTTAGTGTGCTTGAACGTTGCCCTCACAATGTGATCCTCGGACTCGACTTTTTGTCCGCCCATTCTGCTCTGATTGACTGTTCCGCCGGTGTTGTGCAACTTGACTTACCCCTGCCTGTTCCCATTGACCTTCCTGCTCAAGCTCCAGCTCAGCTTTGTTCCGCGGATTTTATACGCCTGCCATCTCTTGCAGCAACCTTCATCCCTGTTTTAGCCAGCCCACCTGTACCTGATGGAGACTATGTCCTTACTCCCACAACGTCAGTCCTGCTTTCTCACAATGTCTCCTTCCCACACACCATCGTTTCTGTTGCGGACAATCAGACATGTCTTCCGATCCTAAATTTCGGACAGTGCCCGCAAGTAGTTCCTCGAGGCATGTCTCTTGCCACGTTGTCACCAACGCACGAGTGCCACATTTCTGCCCTATCTGTTGCGCCGTCTTCGACCACTGCTCATTCTGCGCCTTCTGCATCAGCCCCGACCGAGGACTTTACAAAGATGATTGCACCGGACCTCTCCACCCAACAAGCCGCACAGCTCCGTGGCCTCCTCGAGTCCTACTCCGACATTTTCGATCTGAACGATCGCCCTTTGCGTCAAACTACGGTCGTGACGCATCGGATAAATACCGGCGATGCAGCACCTGTTCGCAGACGCCCATACCGGGTGTCGCCCTCTGAACGACAAGTTATCCAGAGCGAGGTTGACAAGATGCTTGCCAAAGGGATTATTGAACACTCTTCCAGTCCGTGGGCGTCCCCTGTTGTTCTCGTCAAAAAGAAGGATAACAGCTGGCGATTCTGCGTTGACTATCGTCATCTAAACACGATCACCAAGAAAGATGTATATCCACTTCCCCGCATTGACGATGCTCTGGATTGTCTCCACGGTGCCACTTATTTTTCATCTATAGACCTTCGCTCTGGATATTGGCAAATCACCGTGGATGAAATGGACCGTGAAAAGACCGCATTCGTCACACCAGATGGCCTATATCAGTTCCGAGTAATGCCATTTGGCTTGTGCAATGCCCCGGCGACCTTTGAACGGATGATGGACATGCTCTTGCGTGGTTTGAAATGGTCCATCTGTTTGTGCTACTTGGATGACGTCATCGTATTCTCGTCAACTTTTGCGACTCATCTTGAAAGACTTTCATCTGTTCTTTCTGTTTTTCGCAGTGCTGGCTTACAGCTCAACTCGTCCAAGTGCCACTTCGGTCACCGCCAAATAACTATGCTCGGACACCTTGTCGATTCGTCAGGCATTCGCCCCGACCCCGCTAAAGTTCATGCTGTGCAGAATTTCCCTGTACCAACTTGTGCAAAGATGTTCGCAGCTTTATGGGCCTTTGCTCTTACTTCCGCAGGTTTGTGGAAAATTCCGCCCATGTTGCCCGTCCCCTGACTGACCTCCTGAAGAAAGACGTTCCTTTGTATTGGGGCTCTGAACAAGCGTCTGCTTTCTCGCAAGTCATCACGCTGCTTACCACACCTCCTGTTCTCGCCCATTTTGACCCCTCCGCTTCGACAGAAATCCGCACTGATGCCAGTGGTCATGGAATCGGTGCCTGTTTTTGCGAACGTCAACGACGCCACGACCACGTCATTGCCTGCGCCAGCTGTCTGCTTTCTCCAGATGAGTGCAATTAGTTCATTACTGAACGTGAGTGCTTTGCACTTCTCTAGGCAGTGGCAAAATCTCGCCCTTACCTGTATGGTCGGCCCTTTACATTCACGAAAGACCACCATGCGCTCTGCTGGCTTTCGTCCCTCAAAGACCCTACCGGTCACCTAGGTCACTGGGCGCTACGCCTACAGGAATACTCGTACACGGTTGCTTGTGCGAGTTTACACCAACATGCCAACTGCTAGTACTACCACCTAGACGATGCTCCTGATGTTCCTGTGTGCTATGCTTCTGCTTCTGCATTTTCGCTATGTGCTTCGCTGACCTCGCTACCGAAGAGTGCTGAGATCCGGTATACGTGGCATCATGTACAAGCTCACATCTAGATCATGTGATCCTTCTCTTGTTGATCCTTCTGTCCAAGCTGTACGATCTACCAACTTTTCGTCACTTCGGGGAGTCAGTACGTACGACCGTGTCCGGCAACGATTCTTACGGCCTGGTCTGTACCGATCGGCCCGCCGCTACGTCGCTTCTTGTGAGTTGCGTCAACTACAGAAGAAGCCATCTGTTCTCACTGATGGTTTACTCCTACCTCTTGGCAATCCTACCGAACCCTTTTATCGCGTTGGTGTACGACTGTTGGCCCCTTTCCCCACATCTTGCTGATGCAACAAATGGACTGCCGTCGCAACTGATTCTACAACTTGGTTCGGGTTCACCAGAGCCCTTCCAACAGACGTAGCCTACTTCCTCTTGCACAACATCATGTTCACCACGGCGCTTCTCGTCAACTTCTTACCGACAGGGGTCGCTCCTTCCTCTCTACAGTTCTGGTCTACTTGCTCCGCTCCTGTTCTACCAAACATAAACTTCGTACAGCATCCCACCCTCAGACGAACGATCTTAGGGGGCGGCTTATTCGATCAATAACGGACAAGCTCTCCATGTGTGTTTCTGAAAACCATCTTGATTCAGATATTGCTCTCACTTTTGTCACATTCGCCTACAATTAATCACGCTACGACACTATAGGTTACTCGCCATTTTATTCCTTGTACGGCCGAGATCCAGTGTTGCCTTTTTACAATACTGCCTACTACTCAAGAGCCCGTGTTTCAATATACCCGCCATGTAATTGCTCGAGCCCAAGAAACATGCCTAGTTGCTCACCGTCGCCTTTGTGCTTCTTAGAAAACGCAGAAAAGCATTTGTGACATTAGTCACCGGGACGCCGATTATGTTCCCAGGGATCTTGTCCTTCGGCGATCTCCCAGCCGCCGCTTCGGCCGCTCGAAAAAACTAATGTCCCGCTATTCCGGCCTTACCGGGTCCTTTGTCAGGTAAGCGACGTAACCTATGAGATCTCTCCCACCGCACCTACTACTCGCTCCATCCAGGCATCCCATGACGCCGTACTTGTCGGCTGCCTAAAACGCTACTAGTCCGTTTCAGCATAAAAATCAGCGGAATGGCACTTCCATGCCAGGTGGAAATACGTTACACAGTTCTGCACAACGCTGAGGAAGATGAGCAGGAGCTTGGGACTGAAGAAGACAATGCTTCAGAAACTAGACTGCAGTAATTGTCTTTGCCAATTACTGTAAATTACTCCTGATTCTGTAACTTACAAAAAATTAAATTATGGAGCTTTACCTGCCAAAACCACCATCTGATTATGAGGCACGCCATAGTGGAGGACTCAGGAAAATTTCGACCACCTGGGATTCTTCAACGTACACCAAAATCTAAGTACAAGGGTGTTTTCGCATTTTCACCCCCATCGAATTGCGGCCCCCATACTGTAAATACGCTACCCGTCTTGCTTCTTCTTTCAGCAATAATAATCTAAATCGAACCTAACCGGAAGCTTTAGCTCCTACATGGGAAATGAACAATGGTTTCTTCTCACAATCACTGCACCGAAATTAATTAGTTATGTTGAACTCACAAGAGACCGTTAAAATGAGATTGCAGAAACCACGAATTTTTATTTAACTTCCACTTTTTCAAATTCTGAAAATATGCGAAATTTAAAGAAACGCTACCTGAAGTATACAACCCCGCACCTCACCAACAAAAAATAATGTCGCAATTCTCTAAGCTGCACCTAATATTTCATTTATTGCGGACGAAAATGATATAACATATGCCACCCTTAAGTACACCACTAATTCCTGAATGCGGCATTCGCAAAACCTTGACAAGCATTGTAACAACCTCACATACATCATAAATTCATACGTCAAACTTGCCCGATTGAGCTGCTCCAATATAGAGATGTGATACCAGTTTTTGATGCTAACAAGCGGATTTGTAAACTTCGTACTTCTATTCTTTTTTCAGATTTACTGATTTCCGACGTCTTGTCAATACTTCTATATGGCATAAATCAAAATTATTTCTGCTGCAATCACTGATTTAACGTTCTCTCTTAAATGCTACACGTTCTCTCTTAAATGCAACAATTCTCATTCAGGTCATTGAGCTGTTTTCGCACAAAATCATGCCTTTTACATGTATTTGAGCGGCCGGCATCGAAGATAGGCCCTAGCTAAAGCTTCCTCTTATTCAATCATTCCGGTTCTACCGGAAACCCACGAAACACAAAGCTGACTATATGGAAGCCCACGGCTGCAGTGGTGCACAAATAATAGGAAAATACAACGAAGGAAACCAAAGGGAAGCTTTGCGGGAGCCATTATCTCGGCCAGACATCTCACACGGAATGCCAACGAGCTGTCTGGCAAGGTGTCTAACAAAATCGTCGATTCATTGCCAGTCGGGCAAGTAGCAGATAAGGCCGATACTTGAGCGCGCTCGTTTTCAAGTACCGAGGTGAAGCAACAGTCTCAGGGTGCGCTTCTTTTTATTATGTTTTCTTTTGTTGTGCGTCATGGCATACGTCACGGCGCGAATTTCAAATCATTAAGGTGGATACGCCACGTGGTGGCGAAAAAGGAAACCAAACGCTTGTCCAGAATTCCTGGGTATGCAAAGCCGGCTGATACACCTAAGGCTGCTTACATGCGGAAATTTCACCGCATTATTGTCCATTCGGTCAAATTTTTTTACACACCCTTTACATACACTTATGACATGGCGCCACCGCCTCCCCATTGGCTACGTCGTCCCGTGCTCAATGACGCACGCACTAGGAACAACTTTGGTCAGCCAGAACCGTGGAGCCGCCATGGCGTCGGTGAAGCACGCTCGTCTCGCACACCGTAGGCCTGGGCTTCATTCGCAACCAGACCAAAATGTTCCAAATTTTCGTTTCAGAACCATTAATTTCCCTTGTTTACGGGAACCTCCGTGAGAAACGTGATGTCAATCCGAGCATTTTATCATGTGTTTTTACTGTTCGCACCGTGGGCAATTTTCGCAACCATCGCCAGATTTTCTTACAATAGGGCAAATAATGATTCCGCCATATAAAAAAAGAAAACACTTTAAAACAATTGCCCGCAGATGGCTGACGCTTGGCACTGTTTCCAGCACACTAAAACGCTTTCTAGCACTCCATTTTCGTTTGTTTCTTTTTCTCGCGTTTCTCTTTAGAACGGTTTCAACAAGGCTGCTCGATCTGCTCATGAAGATGGCATGCAGGAGCCAATCCCGCTTTCCTGGAAAGATGCAGTAGCGAAACTTCGAACGCTTGAAAATGACGCCATACAATCTTTGTGGAAAACGCCTAGTTTGCAGCGCACACGTCGTCATCGACTGGACCCCTGTCTTCAACTTCATCCTCCACCTGGACTATCCCGACTCCAAGCAGTTGTTCTTTACCGACTGTCGCTTATTGTCGCTTTTAAAAATACTTTCCTTTCCGCACCAAACGGAAAATAGTGTCGTGTGTTTCCACTACGGCAACGGGGAAATTATCGAAGACGTTCTTTGTCATTGTCCCCGATGCCGCGCAAACAGGCAGTGAGTGGCGGCCGCGCTGGTACGTCTTGACAACCGGCCGCTTTCTGAGCAGGCAGTCTTCGAACGCTGATTGATAAAGTCATCAAACCATAAGACAGTCCAGGCACTCTTGCAAGTTTTGCGTTCGAGTAGCCTATTAAATAAACTCGCGTTCTCACGTGTGTTCCCAACCTCCTCTACTCATTTTTCGTGCCTTTGCTTTTTCTGTCTGCTATTCTTTCTGTTTTTCATTTCCCGTTATGCCTCCCCCAATACAGGGTAACAAATCAAAATCTTCTTCGCTCAACCTCCCGACCTTTCCCACCTTTTTTATCTCTCTCTCTTTCTATGTTGCCACATTAACTGGCCCAGCTGTTCTTACTTTTCTTTTAGCAATCTTCAGCCAGTTTTGCTCTTCACACACGCAGTTTCAACTTCTCATATACGTTCACCATAATGTATCCACCAAATTTTATATCTGCGGCAAATGGCTCTGCCAGTACGGCGGGCTAAATTTTACGCTTTAACTAAACGACGCACATGGAACTTTGCATACGCGTCTCCTATAACCTGCCCGCTATGTCCACGATACATAATCAAGCTGACTCGTTTATTCATTGAGGACACCGAATGCGTAGCCCGCCGTGGTGGCTTAGCGGCACTGGTGGTGGTGGTGGTGGTGGTGGTGGTGGTGGTGAATTGTAGCAACAGGCGGGTTTAGCCTTGCGAACAAGGCCGGCAATTGCTCCGCCTGAGCGCCTCGCACAATACCGCTGAATGGTTTCACCATATGTCCATCAAACCAGTCTCTCTTAAGAAATCGATGAGTGTTGCACTGCTAAGTACCAAGTCGCGGGAGACCAAGCAGCGGCCGCATTTCGATGGGGGCGAAATGGAAAAACGCCCATGCCCCGTGCACAGGGGGCCTGTTAAAGATCGCCTCATGGTCAGAATTAAACCGGAATCCCCCATGACGGCGTGCCTCATAATCAAATCGTGGATTCGGCACGTAAAAGCCCACAATTCATTCACCACAGTTGTCTAACATAACGCATGAAGATCGGTAGAGAATGACGGTTGAGTAATTATTTGGAAAGGTACTTAATATAGTAGAAACGGTAACGTTCTACCACACACGTCCACTTTTCATGCAATGTAAACATGCCGTGACGGAAAGTACATTCGGGGATATTGGGAAATACAGCGCGCGACATCAACATATAACGCATTCGAGCACTTGATTAATTAATTTTTGATAAGGTAATGGAGAACTCGGAACGCAGACTTTTGCAGATGCGCTTGACATGTTCTCAATATAGTACTACGCCTAGATATCATACCGCTCCCCTTATATTCAGAGTATAAAAAAATTGCTCAATTATTTCACTGAAGACGTCGAGGAAGCCGGCTACGAACGTATTTTAGCACATGAAAATAAAGAACAAAAATAAAAGGGATAATCATTTATTCGAAAAACTCATATTCAACCCAGGAACGTGGAAATTTTCCTAAAAATTACACTTAACATGACCCTATGTTTCCATCAAAGGTAAATTCAGTGTGGCGTAGAATTCTTTCGAAACTCCGCGAAACATACATGATAATGGCAGTACAGCCCTTTCCAACACTTGCTCAAGAAAAAAAATACCTGAGACTTTTTAAAGTTGGTCCATGCATTACGCCTAATATCGCCCTATTCCGTAATATGGTCAACTTTATGGCACGCTGAATTTTTTCGGGACATTAAGAAACTTTATGCGCGGTTCGTAAAATAAGCCTGTAAAGCTTTCAGTGCACATCACCTATAACACGACATTGTTTCTGTTCAAACACAAACTTGCTACCACTTTTCCTTCTTTGAGGGCGACTGGGAAACATTGTGAGCGTTTTAATAACACTTCTACCCTGAAAAAAAACGAGAGTTTTGGAACTGTCATTCATCAAATAATCAACCAACACATTTACACAGTTTTTCTATGTATTACCTCGAATTCTCCACATATTTCCTCTAAATTGAGTTCACTTATGCAGGCAGCACACTTAAACACAACATGCACACAAAGAAATCAAGCGCTCAAAATTTTGGCGCTTCCTCTGATTCTTGATTTATTTTGTCTACATTTTCAAGCGCGCTCCTACAACAATGTCACGAATTATTCATGAAACTTATCAGGGCATCTTAATGTCTCAATATAAACTCTGCGAAATGTATATCTCTACCAGAATACCACAAAAGGAAGCACATAACGTTTTCGAGCACTTATAGTCGCACTAATTACTTCGTTGTCAAAGCTTGCAGAGCAATGCTGAAAGCAATGTGAACAATAAGCAAAATATTTATACTCTATGTCTCCCCTTCTCCCTATCTCGAGCACGCGGTTACCCTACCGAGCGAAATTAGAGACAAATACAAAGTCTCACCGTTTCCCAGAAACGTCCACCCACAACACAACGTGGGCAGGCGCCGGGCCCGCGCCCGCGCGATTCTCGACCGCATCGACGCGGATCGGGAAGCCACCGCATTTGTGGACGCGGCCCAGTACGGCAGCACATCCACTTTCGCAATAGCAGTCGTAGACGGCAACGGAACGCTAAGATCATCCGCATCGGTTAAAACGAGCACCAGCGCTAAAGCAGAACAAATAGCCGTAGCCATCGCCATGGCAGACCCCACATTTACTTATGTCTTCACGGACTCGCGTGCCGCAATTCGGGCCTACGAATGCGGCAACGTATCTAAAGCGGCAGCGCGTATACTACTAGCGAGCTCAAAAGAGGGCAAACGGTTTCTCTCCTGGTTCCCCGCTCACATGGGGAAAGACATTCACCCGCAAAAAGCCAACCTCAATTAAACGGCCCACGACCGTGCGCGAGAACTTGCCCGCCGCGACGGTCCCACGGCCTCCGAAAGGCTGGACATTTAGTTTAATGATCCGCTGCTCACTTACCAAGAAATCACCTCCCACTGTAGGAAAGGCAGAACCAAATTTCCGCCCCCACATGCCAAACTCGAACGCGCGCAGGCGGCCGCGTTTCGAATGCTACAAACGGGCTCGTATACGTCACGAGGCCTACTAAGCCACTACAACTCAGAAATCCCGGCAAATTGCCCAGACTGTCCAGAACTTTATTGCTCACTATCG